>NC_090437.1:1274652356-1274955387 GCF_031143425.1 Pleurodeles waltl
ACATCAGGGCCCGATTCGCAAAGGTAAGTTAGCATCTGTAAATCTATTACTACACCGTGGTGTAATTCCTCACTTTTCCATTTCCAAGTGGAAATGTCCACCTGCATGTAGACTTAAAGGGCTTCAACCACTCAAATGAAGGAGGGGTGGAGAGTCATTTGACTGAATTTATCAATATAAAGTTATTATTAGTAATTTTCCACCTGTTTGTGGAGTTCTGTGCCACCACAGCGGAAATCTCCCTGGAGGAAAATATACAGAAATTTAATAAAGTTTAATATATATATTAAAAAAAATAATGTATAATAATAAGGACATTACTTTAAAACAAATAATATCAACCTAGGACTGCCAAACAAAAAGACACAAAACACTACCACACTATGTCCTAAAATTAACTTCATATTAAGCTGTAAATACATTTTATATATCATGTTTTAAAATATGAGTTTTTAAACAATACTTTAAAATTAAAATCACAACCTCACAGACCTTTTATTTCTTGTGTAACGAACTTGGCTTTAAGTTTTAACGGATTTTAAGAATTTCTAGATGTTTTAAACTGAAATGTATTTTTTTATTTATTTATGTTATTATTGGTAATGTTAAGTCAGACTTTCCATGGAAAGTCTGACTGGAAAGGCATCCTATGTTCTCTTAATAACATTGGAACCATTTGTCAAATCTGCACAACGGAATTACACAAAAACTGGCCCATAAACAGAACTTTAGCCAAGCCAATGCCTTTGAAAGGTTTAGTGTAAATCTGTTCAGTAGTCTTGAAGAAATTAGCATTTAAAAGTTGTTGTTGTCTCAACATGAAAAGGTTAAATTTTAGAGATAACCGAAACGTTAATTTGTGGATCATTTGTAGATTCACAAATCCATGGAGGATTTGGAATCCATTCTAGAAAAACAAATGCACTGGATTGGACTAGGAAACTTTATCTACCATTTTACAATTTGGAATTGCAAATTCGGCTCTGGATTTGCAGATTCACCACACTCTGTCTGAGTGGCCATCACAGAAAAATGGTGCACCGAGTGCCATTTTGGGAAAAAGCACAAAAGGCAGAAGCATTGGCAAAGCCAAAAGGTTTCCCCTTTGGGACCTATTGGCTGTGCCTTCTGCTTTTAACAATGCCGGAAAGTGTCTGGATGCTGTGCAGAATGATACCATAAAAGGCACGATAAGATAATTGCATTCCACTGCACACACAAGTCAAAATGCATGTGTGTCCCAGCAGAATGATGTGGTGCCATTTTGTTATTTACTTAGCTGACACAAACTTGTATATAAAGGAAAATAAATAAATTGAAAAGCGTTTTTTAAGGGGGTGAGATCAGCAATGTTCTGCCTAGCGCTTCAAAAAATATATATAAAAAGGACTGCATGGGTGGAGTGGAGCACCCAGGAGAGGGCGTGGTGGGAACATGGAGTGGGTGGCGGGGTGAAAAAAGGACATCATTAAACAACAACATAATCAAACCAATTTTCAAATAAGGAAACAGAAAAATCAGACGAATAAGCATCAAACACTGATTACAAATAAGGCAAATCACAGAGAGACAGCCCAAGCTTTATGAAAGGCGTGCATTCAGGGATTTGTCACCTTCTCAGGATACAGGACTAACATCTGAACTCAAAACAGCTGCACTTCTAGTTGCAGAAAATATATTTAGAGCTGAGGCTAGCCTGTTTATGGATCTTTAGCAAGTCTCTTCCTCTGAGCTAAATCCAATGACTTCTGTGTTCATACAGAAGACTGAGTTACTGAATGATGATTTGGTTCTGAGCCATGCTATTCAGAATGATGGAGCAAATGTTTGGCTAGTTATGTTTGCAAGAGTAACCAGAGCCTGCTATCATTAGAATTATTATCCACTACATAATTAGATTTTGTAGATCTATTTCCTGAGTATCAAATGTATTTAAATCAGTCTAGACTATTGGAGATATTCTACTATATTCCAAACACACAACTACTCAATACTAAGGGTATCTTAAATGTTGTATTTTCAAACGTTAAAGGTGTCTGTGTATTAAGGGTTACTTTTGCAAGCAAGGCAGTTGTTAATGTCAAAGTATTGAATCTTGAGCTCTTTCATGGGAAATGTATAGACATTCTACCATCTCCTCTGAAGGCATAAGGCAGTCATGCTGCCCCAGATGTTGTAGGTAGAAAACATTTAAGATGCCCAGTGGGAAATGAACTCTCCTCTTCTCCTCTTTCCAACTTTACTATCAGACTCTCAGTGACCAGTGGAATGGTCTTCGCTCCCTTTCCTGCTCCTTTTTCAGAAAATCTTGGTGATTCACCCATAGCGAATTACTAATTGCAAAAAATAACTCCAGAAACTAATGGTCATCCCATTCCTTTGTAAAATTACATATGTCAAACTTCTGCAAAGGATGTATATCTGCTAAGAACCCCTGTTCCCCTAGTCTCTTCCGAGGTTGTGAGAACATGATTACCTTACAAGGGATAGGAGGAGAACATGGGGAAGTGAAAACACATGCATACTTTCTGTGCTGCAGCATCTTCTGGAGTATGCAGTCTGGACTGTTGTCTACTACCGGATTGGTCTGCTCATTGACTCACAGGCCAGGGAGTTGTAGATTTTACATAGACATATTAATTGCGGAAAGTTCAATGAACACACAATACAAAGTAAGATCTTGCTCAGCAAGATATTTCCCACTATGGGGGTACTTTGTTAGGTGGGATGGGAGAGAAGGTGAAGAGATCAGACATCAGCCAGGATACCAGCCCTGATCGCTGGGATGCCAAAAACTAGAAAACTCTTCGCACAGCAGTAGCCAGAGGGTTTAAAAATAAAATTTAGGGAAAAATACGAAAGTCTGCAAGACACAAGAGCAGTGTGGAACCAGAAAAGGCACCAGTAAGGGTAAAGACAAGTTGTGATGGGACCAAGATTATATGAACTAAGCAGGAACAGAAAGTCAACTTCAAATCTTTGCCAGGCAAAGAGCCAGGAGTGTAGTGAGGTTAAATACATGCTCTACCACTAATGACCCAGCAGTGGAATCCTGAGCTAGGAGGTTCAAACCTTGTAATTGGAATAATTAGTTGTCTAATGGTCGGTTCAATAATTTGTTGGCTAATGGTCCCCAAATGACATTCCTCTGGCTGTCCAGTCCCTTCCCTGTCTGGATCGAGTGATTCTATGATTCATGCGGGGATTAGACTGCAATAGTGATGTTTACATCAGGTATGGGTAGGTCTTAATTTAAGCAAATGACATCCAACTTACTTCTTGACTGAAAGCCTGACAAGATACTGAACTTGCCACTAACATAGGTTGAGTTAAATCTCTGTCAGAAGAAAACATTTTTGACAAGTAGTGAGACAATGACTAAGCATTTAGTGCAAGATGACTTGATTAAGAGAGCTATTATTCTTGTTTGATGTGGATCTTTTAAAGATCATATTTTTAGCTCAAATGCATAAAACATTTGTTTTAGAGACCTAAATAAGATAGTCATTGGCATCAATAGATTGATGGCAATGTCTTAATTACAGTGTCAGCAGGTCTAATAAAATCTCAGTACTTCAAAGGCATCTCTGAAGTCTGCGTCTAGTGGCTACAGAGAAATATGAAGCTCAAGTCTGGACCTTTGTGATGGCAGCGACGCCTATCCAAAACCATAGGGAGTTTTGGAAACTTGTTGTAAGGATTTTTAGGTCATAAGCTCAAGCAAACAAGCCTCTACCTCAGTAGATACCTAGACTGATTGCATTTCATTGCTCTACTCATAGAATAGAGATCAGTCTCTAACAGACATGGGGATGACTGAACTTCCTTCTATTTCACTTCACTTCAGACACCTTCTCCCTTCTAATTACAAAGAATATAAAAAGTACAAGCGCCCAAGGACCAGAAGGCTTTCCCATCCTGGTATTAAAACAGAATCCAGAGAAATAGAGAAATATTTAGGACCACTGTTTGTTGTCAGTTACAGAAAGGGTAAAGTTCTTGAGTCTTGAAAAGGGGACATTATTGTCCTCACCCACAAGAAAGACTCCTGTGTGAACTCCCAAAACAACAGACGCTTGCACTTTTAGATGCAATTCGTACCGATGGAGCAATAAGGTATCCGTCTGAATGAATCTGGCCTTGATCATCCGTCTGAATGAATCTGGCCTTGACCGTGTCACTGCACTGCAATTGCACTTTGAAAAATATTCTGGAAGGAAGGGTCAGTCAGTTTACCATGCAGTTATACTTTTTGACTGTTTTTGATAAGACGGATAGAGACATTTTGTGGCAGACATTGGCTGTACCTGAAATCCTGGCTACACTGCTCAGTATTTTCATTGCTCTCCACACTGATACATGGACTAAACTTGTCTTGAGGTCCATTGCCACTGTTACATATAAAATACCATAGTTAAATTCCCTAAAGCAGAAATGCCTGTTGGTCCCTCTGCTGTTTTCACTTTGAATTAATGGCCTACTTATATCCCTCCGTCTTCTTCGAAAGTATCCTCCCAATCTGAATATACTTTATACGCTGAAGAACACATGTCTTTGCCCTTTGTGGACTTAACACTTTTTGTTCTCTAGACAGGCCTGACAGTTCATCATTCATAAGCAGGTTCTCACATATCTAAAGATTAACACAGAGAGCATAATTTTTAGGAAGTTACAAACAAGGCTCAATTTCTGTTGGTCCATAGGGACACAAAAGTTAGAATTGGTGTCTCATTGCAAATATTTAGGCGCTATCTTATCACAGAATACAATTTTATGTTTCACATCCAGGCTCTAGGTAAGAACAGTTTAATTGGGCACTGAGTGTCATTAATGTGTTTAGTCAGTACATGGCATCCACTATTCCATTTGCATGATCTTGCTGGGGGGCTGGCATAACTACTCTGTGAATCCCATGATGCGTTCTGGAGGGGTGGGGGAAGAAATAAAGGCAGATGCAGGGGGGCGCTACTGGAATTCAGTCCTGTTATTAGGGGCATAAGAGCTCTGTCAGTAACCCAGTTCTAGAGTGGCCACAACTTCACTGCATTATATTATATTTCAACATTTACATAGAACTTACTACCTCGGTTCCTCATTATGAGATATTAGGTCTAGCACTGGTTGCTCAACAGACACAGTTAGTTTCATTCTAATGGCCTCTTACAAGACAATTTGATAGACTGATGGACCAAGGTTTTAAGGCAAGGAGACACTGCATTTTCAAAGCCTTTAACTACCAAGAGGTTAAAACGACTCCTGGCTAGGCTGTGCTACTCGACAACTGGCTGCCTGTTCCAGTTTCTTTGAATCCACAATCTAGATTCTAGAAGTGGACGCCCAGTTGCCAAGCGCAGCATGAGCCAGATCCCTTACCTATAAATATAACACAAGGCTTATTCCTTTTATGCCATCTTTTTCAGTCTGATTTACTCTGAGTCACTAGAGAATGGTCCCCTAGCCGCATTGCTCTGATGGACAGGAGTGGGCTGGATTAGAGTAGCGAAATGGCACAAACATATGCTACAGGATCATATTTTGCGGCCAACATCTACTGCTCATCATATACAATCATTAACATTATAGGTGGATTTGGCACCCCAGGAGTCCCCTATCTTTAT
The DNA here is from genome assembly GCF_031143425.1 of Pleurodeles waltl. Classification (NCBI taxonomy): domain Eukaryota; kingdom Metazoa; phylum Chordata; class Amphibia; order Caudata; family Salamandridae; genus Pleurodeles; species Pleurodeles waltl. The sequence goes on from NC_090437.1 coordinate 1,274,657,975, forward strand.
CTGTGTTTCTGCAATTCAGGATAGTCCCAGATTGGGATTCATGGAACCTGACAAACCTGTAGTTATCAATCTAGTTTTGAGTGATGGAGGACTGACATTATCTTTGATCTCCTCAACAATGATTTTCATCCCCATCAGGCAGGGACGAAACTCTGATACAGAATCTTCTGCCAGTAGGGAAACATACTCCAGTGGGCTCCACATGACTAGCAAACAAGACTTAAGAGGAATATGCCCTGGTTATCCTGTCTAACAAAGTGAGTGCTGAGAGTCTGTGAGTGCTAAGCCTAGTATGCTTAATCCCTTTTTGATTATGTTGAGGTGTTTTACGTCTGGTTAGAATATTATCTGTAGACCTTTGCCTCCACTTCCATCAACTATCCACCTGCCCCCACCCACTGTACCATTGACCGCAGAGCTTGAAGGCAACATGACAGCACAGCACATAATGGGCAAAGGTGAGAAGTGGGCTTCACAGCTATGAGAATGAGTGAGCAGGCAGTCTAGGCCATCTATAAGGCCCGGGGGCCTAACTAATCTTTTCATGGAGGCCCAGAGGGCCCCATCCCCTGCGGCCAGTTTTTTTTCGAGATATGGGTGTCAGGGTCCCGTCCCAGAACCGTAGACCAGCACCGGGGAACCCATCGCCTTGGGCTTGAACAAAGTAGTGTCTTGGGGACCCCATGCCCAGGGACACTGCTGTACCCTATCAAGGAGAGTGCAGGCAGGGAATACAAATGTATTTCCCAGCCCACACTCTCCCATGCAGAGAACACAACTTTGCTCCAACCTGCAAGGGGAGCAGAGAAAAAAGCTGCTCTAACCCCTGCTGGAGCAAAGCTGGATGAGGAGAGAGCAGAGGCTGCAGGGCCGTGAGGCTCCCCCCTCAGCACCCAACATTTGAGCATGTTGTGAGTGCCCTAGGTAGGCACCAGGGCATCTATTTTAAAATAATGATTAGCTCTCATCTGCACCCAGTATGGATGCTGGCTGGGGAGCTGGCAGTGGCTGCGGGAACCTTGGGGCTTCCTCCATGGCTCCAAACATGGACATGTTGTGGGTGCCCCAGGGGGCACTGGGACCCCCCTAAAAATATATAAATAAAACGGAATAATAAATAAGTTTCAGGAGTCACTCATTTCTTATTCACTTCTTAAAGCAAGGTGTGCTTCATAATTCCCCTGAGAGGACTTTTTAGAAATTTATTTGGATCAAGTCATCCCCCTAGAAGGGTCAGGGACACCACAAAGACTATTTTTCAGTGCTGTGAGGGGTAGTCCAGAGTGCAGCGACCCCCTAGCAACATTAAAAAACACGGGGGGTCATTCTGACCCTGGCGGCCGGTGGCCGCCAGGGCCACCGACCACGGGAGCACCGCCAACAGGCTGGCGGTGCTCCCGAGGGCATTCTGACCGCGGCGGTTCAGCCGCGGTCAGAAAGGGTAAACCGGCGGTCTCCCGCCGGTTTACCACTGCCCTTCAGAATCCTCCATGGCTGCGGAGCGTGCTCCGCAGCCATGGGGAATCTGACACCCCCTACCGCCATCCTGTTCCTGGCGGGTCTCCCGCCAGGAACAGGATGGCGGTAGGGGGTGCCGCGGGCATGGCATGGGCACTGCAGGGGCCCCCGTAAGAGGGCCCCGCAAAGTATTTCAGTGTCTGCTAAGCAGACACTGAAATACGCGACGGGTGCAACTGCACCCGTCGCACCCCTGCAACTACGCCGGCTCAATTCTGAGCCGGCGTCCTCGTTGCAGGGGCATTTCCTCTGGGCCGGCGGGCGCTCTTTTGGAGAGCGCCCGCCGGCCCAGAGGAAATGTCTGAATGGCCGCCGCGGTCTTTTGACCGCGGTGCGGTCATTCAGCAGCGGTACCTTGGCGGACGGCCTCCGCCGTCCGCCAAGGTCAAAATGACCCCCACAGTGTCTCCTGGGTGTAAATGTATATTGCTAGAACTTTGCTGAATATTTTAAGGCATTGCCAATTGCTGAATAATGTAGAATGTGGGAGTGCTCACCTCATACTGGGGTTGTAAACATAGCTTTAAGAATTGTATGCCATTGTGCTCATCTCAGGAATGAGTGTAGTATATTTTACTAAATTACGGGGGGTTGTCCGTAGGGCCTGGCAGATAGTGTCTTATCAGCAGGGCCACAGAAATTATGTGATCATGCAGCAGCAGCATTCTCCGTATAACTATGGGTTCACTGCATTTGCCACATCATTTATTATACGCTGCAAAAGCTGCAGAGTTTCACAACAAAAATTGTTTCTTTGTCAAACAGATCAAAAGTTACCAAATTTGCGGTGAACCATGTTGTCTTACAGTGAAAGGCCCTATGCAAATGTTGACTTGCCATCTTTCAGTTGCTTATACTGTATTTGGATGTTAAACTTGTACTGATGTGAAATGTTTGCCCAGACCGTGATAACATGTTAAACAATCACAAAAGTATGAAGTAATACTGTCACAAAAACTGCTGTATTAGGTCATAGGCCCTAATTATGACATTGGTGGATGGCGGAGGCCCCCTGCCAATGCCATCCCGCCATCAGGCTGCCTGTGCGGCCTGAACCCCCCTGGCCTTATTATGGCTTCTACGCTGGGCCGACGGGCAGAAACTCAGCCCAGCGGGGAACAGCACTTTAACATTGCTGTTGGCTAATGGAGCCGGCTGCATTGTGGTGGTGCGGCAGGTACAGCAGCACCTGTCGCGGCAATCCACTTCCCATCATTTGGGCAGTGGAATACGCGATGGGGCTGTGCATGGGGGCCACTGCAATGCCCATACCAGGTGCATAGGCAGTGCAGGGGTTCCCAGGGTCCCCCCAAGGCCCCCATACTGCCAGCCTTTCCATGGCAGTGTTTACTGCCATGGACAGGCTGGTGGATTACAACCGCCGGGACTGCTGGGACTGCCAGGCTGCAGGCTGGCAGCAGTCTGGCGGTATCGGCGGTTTGACCGTGGCGGCTCCGCTATGGTCATAATGTCGCGGTCGGACCGCCACTTTGGCGGCGGTCCAACCCAACCGTGACCCTGGCGGTCTAGGGACCGTCAGGGTTGTAATGGCCCCATAGTTTGCCTTATCTTGCTGCATAATTTAGTGAACACTGCCACATAATTTGGTCCTCCCCTGCAACATAATTCCAGGGCCCTGCTTATCTTTGGTAAATGCATACCAGTCAATGTTTTGATTTGTAATCGCGGGTCATGTGAAGTCCTTAAAAGGGTGATCCCATTAAGATGAATAGAGTACAAACTCTTTTTGGAGAGTATTCAAGGTTTAAAAGGGGGGTGATCACATTAAAGTCTATGAAGGCATTTTGGTTTTCTTCATGAAGGCAAGAATGTCTAAGTAGAGTTCAGTGGATGGGGAGAATGCAGCTGGACATTGCAGGTACTAGTTTGCCTGTGTTTTGTGGATTATGCTGTCATGCCACAGGGATCTCAATGTACACCATTGATGGTCCCTTCAGATGTACAGCAGTATTATAAGTGGTTTGACCTTGCTTCCAGTGTCTTGATTTTAATTCTACAACCCTCCTGAGCTCCATGGGTGGTCCAGAAGGACAACAGTCTTGTCTGTCAGCGGGCACTTTTCAGTGTGGCTTTGCACCCACATTTTAATCCCCGCTGCAACATGTTGAGGTTTTAGTTAGGAGCCAAGGGCAATTTGCATGCCCAAATCTCCTTAATCATTTTTCATTTTTTCTCATTCCTGAGACATTAGGTGTGTAGTGTTCATAGTTGTTTTGGAGAAAGCACTCCATCCCTTCACTGTGGTTGGCAACACGTAACCACCACCCCCACCTCTAGTAACTTCAGAAACGCAGAATGCAGCAGACATAGGAAAAAGCAAAAACAAGGGTAAATAAAAGTATTTCTCCTCATTGCACCATGCTAATGCCACCCCTGCAGTGGCGTTAGTTTTTGTCCCTGCCTCAGATTTACATTTCCTTGTAAATCTGGTGCCCTGTCAAAAAGCAATGGGGGTTGCGTGGGTACACCCACAGCAACACCCATTGCCCTCCCCTCTGCCACAGAAAACTGCATCGGAGGGGCCCATATTTAAAAGGCAGCGTTGAGCCACAAATAGTGCCTTATCGCTGCCTTGTAAATATGGAGCAGGGCACAGCGCCACCCGGAGAACACAAAAAGTGACGCTCCAGTGGCGCTAGAGGCTTGTAAATATGCCCCTCAGTCTCTCTCACGGTTAGACTCAACTGCTCTGGGAAATGTCCACCTGACACATCAGTACCCCAGAAGTGATGTACTACTAATCTGGGGTTTGCAGACACTGAACATGTGAGTCGCTGTGAAGGTCCATTTCCCCATGTCCCTTAAGCACCTACATGGCATTGGCTTGGTCTTCAAGGCCCATGCTGGGAAAGTGTCATGTCCCTATCTGAGGACCAAGTTAGATTTCCGGGAGATATTAACTTAAGTTTCGTTCAGTGCTATGAAGTAACCTGAGTGACATGCAGCGCTTTGTACAACTCGCTAATAAACTCAGGTTTTATCAGACCTTGGGTTAGGCAATCTGCTCGGCTTCATTTTATGCGCTATTTTCCAGAGGTCCTGGTCTACTATATTTTTTCTAAGCTTAATTTTAGGAGAGGTTGTCAGAGCTGCGCCACCCAGTGCACTCTGCTCCATATTAGTAGACGTATTAGAAGAAACCAAGGCACTGGCTTGTGCTTCTGAGATTTCTTTTAACTGGGGCGACTCCTTAAAGGTTATTTCCAGGAGAGATTTCACTGATTCAAGAGGATTCAGGAGCAGGAGTGGTTTCTTTCTGCTGCGTGACACAGAAGCTGTCCCCCAGGGAGGCTATCCTGGAAGGCTGGCTGCATGACACGGGATGCATACATGAGAAGCTGTCCCCCCCCCCGGAGGCTCTCCTCCTGGAAGGCTGGCTGCATGACACGGGATGCATACATGAGAAGCTGCCCCCAGTGAGGCTCTCCTGGAAGGCTGGTGGCGAGACACGGGATGCATACATGAGAAGCTGTCCCCCGGGGAGGCTCTCCTGGAAGGCTGGCTGCATGACACGAGATGCATACCTGAGAAACTGTCTCCCAGGAAGGCTGTCCTTGAAGGCTGGCTGCATGACACAGGATACATACATGAGAAGCTGTCTCCCCAGGGAGGCTCTCCTGGAAGGCTGGCTGCATGGTACGAGATGCATACATGAGAAGCTGTCCCCCCCGGAAGGCTCTCCTCCTGGAAGGCTGGCTGCATGACACGGGATGCATACATGAGAAGCTGCCCCCAGTGAGGCTCTCCTGGAAGGCTGGCAGCGTGACACGAGATGCATACATGAGAAGCTGTCCCCCCGGGAGGCTCTCCTCCTGGAAGGCTGGCTGCATGACACGGGATGCATACAGGAGAAGCTGCCCCCAGTGAGTCTCTCCTGGAAGGCTGGTGGCGTGACACGGGATGCATACATGAGAAGCTGTCCCCCGGGGAGGCTCTCCTGGAAGGCTGGCTGCATCACACAGGATGCATACATGAGAAGCTGTCCCCCCCGGGAGGCTCTCCTCCTGGAAGGCTGGCTGCATGACACAGGATGCATACATGAGAAGCTGCCCCCAGTGAGGCTCTCCTGGAAGGCTGGCAGCGTGACACGGGATGCATACATGAGAAGCTGTCCCTCAGGGAGGCTCTCCTGGAAGGTTGGCTGCATGAAACAGGATGCATACATGGGAAGCTGTCCCCCAGGGAGGCTGGCTACATGACACGGGATACATACATGAGAAGCTGTCCCCAGGGGAGGCTCTCCTGGAAGGCTGGCTGCGTGACACGATATGCATACATGAGAAGCTGTCCCCCCAGGGAGGCTGTCCTTGAAGGCTGGCTGCATGACACGGGATACATACATGAGAAGCTGTCTCCCCAGAAGGCTCTCCTCCTGGAAGGCTGGCTGCATGACACAGGATGCATACAGGAGAAGCTGTCCCCCAGTGAGACTCTCCTGGAAGGCTGGCTGCGTGACACGATATGCATACATGAGAAGCTGTCCCCCAGGGAGGCTGTCCTTGAAGGCTGGCTGCATGACACGGGATGCCTACATGAGAAGCTGTCCTCCAGTGAGGCATTCCTGGAAGGCTGGTGGCGTGACACGGAATGCATACATGAGAAGCTGTGCCCCGGAGAGGCTCTCCTGGAAGGTTGGCTGCATGACACGGGATGCATACATGAGAAGCTGTCCCCCAGGGAGGCTGACCTGGAAGGTTGGCTGCATGACACGGAATGCATACATGAGAAGCTGTCCCCCAGTGAGGCTCTCCTGGAAGGCTGGCTGCGTGACATGGGATGCATACATGAGAAGCTGTCCCCTGGGGAGGCTCTCCTGGAAGGTTGGCTGCATGACACAGGATGCATACATGGGAAGCTGTTCCCCCAGGGAAGCTGTCCTGGAAGGCTGGCTACATGACACGGGATGCGTACATGAGAAGCTGTCCCCCGGGGAGGCTCTCCTGGAAGGTTGGCTGTATGGCAGCTGTGCTCAGGAAGGAGCTGCTCTGGAACAGGTGTTCCTGTGCCTCTGTGAGGCAGAGTCCGGGAGTGGGTCCAGACACGTCATGTTCTAACCTCCCAGTAAAGGCGGGAGGTGGCCAGGCCTGGTTATGATAATGTCTGAGCCATGCATCTGTCTCACCCCGTCACTGCCCCCCCTCTGTCTGGCTCTGTTGGTACACAGGGGAATCAGGCCAGCCCATTCTTCTCCAGCAGCAACAGGCGGAGGTCCAGAGAGCAGATTAACAGCAGGCAGATGTGACCAGCAGCAGACAGAGGCTGGGAGAGCAGGTTTACAGCAGGCAGATGTGACCAGCAGCAGAGAGAGGCCCTGAGATTAGGTTTACAGCAGACAGTTGTAGCCTGCAGCGGAGAAAGGCCCAGACAGCAGGTTTACAGCAGACGGATGTAGCCAGCAGCAGAGAGTGGCACAGAGAGCAGGTTTGCAGCAGACGGATGTAGCCAGCAGCATAGAGAGGCCAGGAGAGCAGGTTTACAGCAGGCAGATGTGACCAGCACCAGAGAGAGGCCTGGAGAGCAGGTTTACAGCAGGCAGATGTGACCAGCAGCAGAGAGAGGCCCGGAGAACAGGTTTACAGCAGACAGATGTAGCCAGCAGCAGAGAGAGGCCTGGAGAGAAGGTTTACAGCAGGAAGATGTGACCAGCAGCAGAGAGAGGCCTGGAGAGTAGGTTTATAGCAGACAGGTGTAGCCAGCAGCAGAGAGAGGCCAGGAGAGCAGGTTTACAGCAGGAAGATGTAGCCAGGAGCAGAGAGAGGCCTGGAGAGCAGGTTTATAGCAGACAGATGTCGCCGGCAGCAGAGAGAGGCCCTGTAGCCAGCAGCAGAGAGAGGCCCGGAGAGCAGGTTTACAGCAGACAGATGTGACCAGCAGCAAATAGAGGCCGGAAGAGCAGGTTTACAGCAGACAGATGTAGCCAGCAGCAGAGAGACGCCCAGAGAGCAGGTTTACAACAGACAGATGTAGCCAGCATCAGAGAGAGGCCCGGAGAACTGGTTTACAGCAGGAAGATGTGACCAGCAGCAGAGAGCGACAGAGAGAGCAGGTTTACACTAGGCAGATGTGACCAACAGCAGAGAGGCCCGGAGAGCAGGTTTACTGCAGGCAGATGTAGCCAGCAGCAGAGAGTGGCCCGGAGAGCATGTTTACAGCAGGCAGATGTAACCAGCAGCAGAGAGAGGCCTGGAGAGCAGGTTTACAGCAGGCAGATGTAGCCAGCAGCAGAGAGAGAACGGGAGAGCAGGGTTACAGCAGACAGATGTGACCGGCAGCAGAGAGGCCCAGAGAGCAGGTTTACAGCAGGCAGATGTGACCAACAGCAGAGAGGCTCGGAGAGCAGGTTTATAGAAGACAGGTGTAGCCAGCAGCAGAGAGAGACCATGAGAGCAGGTTTACAGCAGGGAGATTTAGCCAGCAGCTGAGAGAAGCCCGGAGAGCAGGTTTACAGCAGACAGATGTAGCCAGCAGCAGAGAAGCCTGGAGAGCACGTTTACAGCAGGAAGATGTAGCCAGCAGCAGACAGAGGCCCGGAGAGCATGTTTACAGCTGACAGATGAGACCAGCAGCAGAGGGAGGCCGGGAGAGCAGGTTTACAGCAGACAGTTGTAGCCAGCAGCAAAGAGAGGCCCGCAGAGCAGGTTTAAAGCAGACGGATGTAGCCAGCAGCAGAGAGAGGCCCGGAGAGCAGGTTTACAGCAGGCAGATGTGACCAGCAGCAGAGCAAGGCCAGAAGAGCAGGTTTACAGCAGACAGAAGTAGCCAGCAGCAGAGAGATGCCCAGAGAGCAGGTTTACAACTGACAGATGTAGCCAGCAGCAGAGAGAGGCCCAGAGAACAGGTTTACAGCAGGAAGATGTGACCAGCAGCAGAGAGCGACAGAGAGAGCAGGTTTACACTATGCAGATGTGACCAGCAGCAGAGGCCCGGAGAGCAGGTTTACTGCAGGCAGATGTAGCCAGCAGCAGAGAGAGGCCTGGAGAGCATGTTTACAGAAGGCAGATGTAACCAGCAGCAGAGAGAGGCCTGGAGAGCAGGTTTACAGCAGGCAGATGTAGCCAGCAGCAGAGAGAGACCGAGAGAGCAGGTTTACAGCAGACAGATGTGACCGGCAGCAGAGAGGCCCAGAGAGCAGGTTTACAGCAGGCAGATGCGACCAGCAGCAGAGAGGCTTGGAGAGCAGGTTTATAGAAGACAGGTGTAGCCAGCAGGAGAGAGAGGCCCGTAGAGCAGATTTACAGCAGGCAGATGTAGCCAGTAGCTGAGAGAAGCCCGGAGAGCAGGTTTACAGCAGACAGATGTAGCCAGCAGCAGAGAAGCCCAGAGAGCAGGTTTACAGCAGGCAGATGTAGCCAGCAGCAGAGAGAGGCCCGGAGAGCATGTTTACAGCAGACAGATGTGACCAGAAGCAGAGGGAGGCCTGGAGAGCAGGTTTACAGCAGACAGTTGTAGCCAGCAGCAGAGAGAGGCCTGGAGAGCAGTTTTACAGCAGGCAGATGTGACCAGCAGCAGAGAGAGGCCCGGAGAGCAGGTTTACAGCAGACGGATGTAGCCAGTAGCAGAGAGAGGCCCGGAGAGCAGGTTTACAGCAGACGGATGTAGCCAGCAGCAGAGAGGGGCCCGGAGAGCAGGTTTACAGCAGACAGATGTAGCCAGCAGCAGAGAGAGGCCCGGAGAGCAGGTTTACAGCAGACAGATGTAGCCAGAAACAGAGAGAGGCCCGGAGAGCAGATTTACAGCAGGCAGATGTAACCAGCAGCAGAGAGAGGCCAGGAGAGCAGGTTTACAACAGACAGATGTGACCAGCAGAAGTGAGGCCCAGAGAGCAGGTTTACAGCAGGCAGATGTGGCTAGCAGCAGAGAGGCCCGGAGAGCAGGTTTACAGCAGACAGATGTAGCCAGCAGCAGAGAGGCCCAGAGAGCAGGTTTACAGCAGACAGATGTAACCCGCAACAAAGAGAGGCCCGGAGAGCAGGTTTACAGCAGACGGAATTAGCCAGCAGCAGAGAGGCCCAGAGAGCAGGTTTACAGCAGACAGATGTAGCCAGCAGCAGAGAGAGGCCCGGAGAGCAGGTTTACAGCAGACAGATGTAGCCAGCAGCAGAGAGAGGCCCGGAGAGCAGGTTTACAGCAGACAGATGTAGCCAGAAACAGAGAGAGGCCCGGAGAGCAGATTTACAGCAGGCAGATGTAACCAGCAGCAGAGAGAGGCCAGGAGAGCAGGTTTACAACAGACAGATGTGACCAGCAGAAGTGAGGCCCGGAGAGCAGGTTTACAGCAGGCAGATGTGGCTAGCAGCAGAGAGGCCCGGAGAGCAGGTTTACAGCAGACAGATGTAGCCAGCAGCAGAGAGGCCCAGAGAGCAGGTTTACAGCAGACAGATGTAACCCGCAACAAAGAGAGGCCCGGAGAGCAGGTTTACAGCAGACGGAATTAGCCAGCAGCAGAGAGGCCCAGAGAGCAGGTTTACAGCAGACAGATGTCACCAGCAGCAGAGAGAGGTCCGGAGAGCATGTTTCCAGCAGACAGATGTAGCCAGCAGCAGAGAGAGGCCCGGAGAGCAGGTTTCCAGCAGACAGATGTAGCCAGCAGCAGAGAGAGGACCAGAGAGCAGGTTTACAGAGGGAAGATGTAGCCAGCAGCAGGAAGAGGCCCAGAGAGCAGGTTTACAGCAGACAGATGTGACCAGCAGCAGAGAGAGGCCCGAAGAGCAGGTTTACAGCAGGCAGATGTAGGCAGCAGCAGAGAGAAGCCCAGAGAGCAGGTTTACAGCAGACAGATATGACCAGCAGCAGGGAGCTGCACAGAGAGCAGGTTGACAGCAGACAGATGTGACCAGCAGCAGAGAGAGGCCCGGAGAGCAGGTTTACAGCAGACAGATGTGACCAGCAGCAGAGAGAGGCCCGGAGAGCAGGTTTACAGCAGACGGATGTAGCCACCAGCAGAGAGCGGCACAGAGAGCAGGTTTACAGCAGACAGATGTAGCTAGCAGCACACTATAGCCTGGAAACCCCCAAGTGCTTGATCTGGGCGAGCCTGACTTTGCTGCCTTGTTCATTCTCCTACAAGAAGCCACACTGTGCCCCGCATCCACAGTACAAGCTCGGATTACGTATAATTGTTGTCTTGTCCACACCTCACCTGTGACAAAGCCAGCTCTGACCCACCCACACATCTTTTCCAGAAAGCATTCAGTTTTCAGCATGCACGGAGTCACCGCTAGTGTGGCGAGGGGCCGAAGACAGAACCTTCCAGCAGTGTCACGGATTGCTGCTCCCTGGGAAACAGTCACTGCGCGTTGTTGTTTTTGGGAAAAACAGAACCCCGTGCACATCCGGATAAATGCAAACACCCACCACCCGTGAGAGCTTGTGTTGTCCATGGTACTTTCGTGGTGTCCTTTAGGAAAAAGGGCGAGTCCTTCTCGGTGTCACCCTTGAAGGACGAGTCCTTATTGGTGGCGCCCCTGGAGGGCGAGTCCTTATGGGTGCCTCCCTTTATGGTGGGACCCCCGCAGACCGAGTCCTTTATGTTGGCACCCTCGCAGGACGAGTCCTTTATGGTGGCACCCTCGCAGGACGAGTCCCTTATGATGGCACCCCTGGTGGTGCCCCTGGAGGGCGAGTCCTTATGGGTGGCTCCCTTTATGGTGGCACGCCGCAGGACGAGTCCTTCATGTTGGCACCCTCGCAGGACGAGTCCCTTATGATGGCACCCCTGGTGGTTCCCCTGGAGGGTGAGTCCTTATGGGTGGCTCCCTTTATGGTGGCACGCCGCAGGACGAGTCCTTCATGTTGGCACCCCCGCAGGACGAGTCCCTTATGATGGCACCCCTGGTGGTGCCCCTGGAGGGCGAGTCCTTATGGGTGGCTCCCTTTATGGTGGCACGCCGCAGGACGAGTCCTTCATGTTGGCACCCTCGCAGGACGAGTCCCTTATGATGGCACCCCTGGTGGTTCCCCTGGAGGGTGAGTCCTTATGGGTGGCTCCCTTTATGGTGGCACGCCGCAGGACGAGTCCTTCATGTTGGCACCCTCGCAGGACGAGTCCTTCATGTTGGCACCCTCGCAGGACGAGTCCTTTTTGGTGGCACACCGGACTTGGCAGTCGCCTACGGTCAGAGTTGTTTGCTCTGAAGGATTAAAGACTGCAGGATTGTTGCACTGACATGTGACGCTTCATTTCATTCAGTTTCCGTGTCAAACACTGAGGAAGACCCTTACTCTCAGGGCCTAGTCAGCATAATGAAGGCACCAAAGGGAGTTTGCACACATATCAGGATTACAATACGGTCAAAATTATCGAATTATTTTGGGATAAAAACTCAGATAAGCATGCTGCATTACTGTATTATCCTTTATCCCAAGGTGTTGAACGTTCTAGGTTGTAGTAATATTTTACCTACTGAATACCAAACCACGTGGTATCAGTATTTACTCGGATGGCATTGCCATACCTAACTATGGGCCCAGTTAACATAAAATTGTACAAATATAGCTATAGGTTTACACCTATGTTTGGGGTTTTATTTTAATAATCGAAGAATTTCAGAAGTACTTCACGGAAGCTGCAAAAGTTGCAGCTTTCCATGAGTACTCGTAAGCATAAGGTGGTAAGTACTCTTAATTGCACGTTGTACAGTTACGCATATGTAATTGCTTGCCGTGCATGAATTTGTACATGCTAACTTTTTCCCACTGAAAGTATAGATTTCTGTGTGCAGTAAGTGCTTCCTCTTACATCTCCAACAATTTGAATTCATTGTTTACATAAATTATGATTTCAGATGTTTTTCAAATATGGCGATCTATTGATTTAAATTGCACAGTGCCTCCAATTTGCATATTTAGTAATCACTCTAGATTTATATATGAGATGAGGAACCTTCTCGATTCAACATAAGGATACTGCAATTTACAGAGGAGTTCTGTAACAATGAAGAGGAATGAAACAGAAGGTTGAGTTATTTTATAGAGTCGAGGAACACCAAGATGACTTGCAATATGCATCTAATATATATCTGAGGGTATTTTATTCCTTATAATAAATGGTCACACCTTCACCAGTCCCACAATCCTTGGTGCTTTGCTCTTTCACATGAAAGAAATAGTATGGTAGGAGACATGAAAAATACAACTCAAATTTATATAGTACAAAATTAAACACACCAAAAAGCAGTTATGATTTATTTTTTAAAAAATCTTAGAATCAATGTATTGTAAAATAACACTACTGTTGCTCAGAATCTGTAGAAACATGCAGAGAATCTTTCCTGTTGTCAAATGCACATATTTGCAGATACTTACAAATGCATTTACAAAGGAGTTTTTGACACGGAGAGCCGGAGTGAAAAATCAATGACCAAAGGTCTGTTTATTTTTGCTGCAGCAAAGAGGACAGGTTTACCACTGGCATCCCAGGCCCGAAGTAAAGTGTGCTAGCATGAAGCGTTTAACAGTGATATTTATACTCATACATCAAAGGATACATAAAATGTGTAAATAATGATATACGTCATACAGATATTTTAAGGAGTTAATCAGTTTTCCACACACCGGTTCCATTCCCAGCTTTGTCCTTGCCTCCCCTCTGCAGCTGCCTGACTCCCCACATTCTTGAGACCCTTCAAAGGATTACGTGGTTCAAAGGTATAGATATCAGCCTTTCCCTCCCCAAAATACCACAGCCGAGGTCAGTTAGTTATTTTGAACACATAATTATAATGAGTACAGTGCCCCAGTTAGGGAAAGAAACCAGCTGCAAGCCTATGGTGTGGAACCAGGCTTATTTTTACTTAAACAAATATACATAAGATAACATATGTGATAGACAGTGCGTTCAGAGACAACAAAAGCTCAAACTTACACGTGTAAAAGAAACAAAGCAATTCAAAATGGATTCTAACAATCGACCCTTTTTGAGTTTTTTTTCTTCTGAACATAATCAACGTTTGAATAGTTCTAAATTTCCTCATATATGTTGAATTTTACTCCTACTTCCTTGAAATTTGCATTCATGGGGACATAAACAACCGATGGGTATGAGCAACCAGTATCTGTAGTGAGGATAGTGGGGTCAATAGCCATTAGGGAATTTATCTCTTCTCTCTGCATCATAGCTCGATTGGTTTCTAGTATTTTCACTGGCGGAAGTTTACACAATTTTAAACAGGAACAGAAAGCAGGTAGGCACTGTACTAACAAACAACTTAATATAATAGCTATTATTATAAAAAGTATGTCTTTGAACAACCAGCCCCACCCCCCAAACCAAGACCATAACCATGATAAACTCAAATTGCCTCCTTCATATTGGCCCCCTTTTTCAAATACCTGTACTGCTTCTTTTATTTTCCCAATATCCAATTCTATCTCTGATGACTTGTTGACAAAATAACAGCACTTTTGCTGGTACTGATGTTGGATTAAAACACATACTCCCCCTTGTTGTACTGTAATCAAGTCTAGGGCAAGCCGATTTTGTATCAATTGGGCTGCAGAGTTTATCTCTATCTGTACACTTCCTATGGCCTCCCTGGTGGCATTAAATGCAATGGCTAATTCAGCTGACATATTCATCATTGCCAGTTGTAAATCGAAAATTCCAAATCCTGGAATAAGAACATGTAGCACTTGAAATACCCAGTTCTTTCGCTCCTCCAGTATGGGTGTCCCTCGTTTGTACCTATGTGCAAAACTCCCCATGTTAAGGGGCTGGGAAGATGATATATTTGATATCACAGTAATGTTGGGTGCCAAATATGCCAGTGAACATATCCCTTCCCAGTTTAGAGGTAGTACTTTATATGCAGTTCTTCCACATACAAAGTACATGCCTTCCTGGATTTGTGAATTTATAATGCTGTATTTTATTCGGGGCAATCCTACACCCTCTGGGGTGTCATGCTCAGAATTATTGCAATACTTGTAATCCTCCCAGATTGTATTTAGCAATGATACATTTGCCCAGGGTGCAACATATGAACATCTAGCCGTCCAGAGGGGGCCAAGGAAAACCCGGGATAATATTACAGGTGAATTTTTCCCATTTCTATCTTGTTCTCTGGAGGGATCATATAACAATCCTTCTGGATCTACCAGAATCTCATTTTCTCCCACAGTCAGGTTCCAATAATTTACAGTGTAATTTTGATGAGTCCCATTAATTAACGCTGTCCAATTTCTGTCTATTTTCTCCTCTCCTTTAAGATCCCAATTCCCTGTTTTTATATCAAATAACAAAGTGTAAACACACTGTTCAGGAGGGATCTTTCCCATGTATTTTGCCTCTGGGTTTTGCCCATAAAAATAGGTACCAAAACATATGGGAAACATTTTAAGTGTGGCATTCTCTCCAGGCATCGGGGAGAGCTTGTATTCTGCCTGGGTATTAGGGAGCACCGCACACCTAGGGTACCATTGATATTCTTGTTGGTCACATCTCCAAGTGGTATTTGGTACAAGACACACTTCCCCTCTTTCATATTCGCTTGGTGACACTGGTACTTCATAAAGGCCTATAGGATCCTCAGGGTGTCTAGACAAGTGCCGGCAAATCCAGCAGTCAGTGAGACTTAGGGGGTTATTCTAACTTTGGAGGAGGTGTTAATCCGTCCCAAAAGTGACGGAAAAGTGACGGATTTACCACCAGCCGTATTACGAGTCCATTATATCCTATGGAACTCGTAATACGGCTGGTGGTATATCCGTCACTTTACCGTCACTTTTGGGACGGATTAACACTCCTCCAAAGTTAGAATAACCCCCTTAATGTCTCAGCTAACTTTCCATGAACCTTTATCAATGGATGTAAGGTAGGATTTTCCAACAATGATGCAACACCACTGGACATTATACATATTAACATGAGGGTCACTAGGTACTTCATTGTTGTTTTGTAGAAATAGTTATAAGGCCACTCTTCCCTATTCTCTAGAGGGATATTTGTCCTGCCAAATGGATATATTTTCATAATTTTATTGTGCTCTCCTCCTTGGTCCTACAACCTTTCTATGATACCGTTTTACTCGTCTCAACCGCCTATGTGTGTTCAAAAATATACCCACACAATTACCAAATATGTAAATGCAAAATATTGATATCACTATACTAATAATCATATACGTATAGATACAGATAAGTAAATTTTCCTTCAATGTTCACACCCACTAGGGTTCAGCACCGCCGTGCTTTCCACTCTAGCAGTTAGGCTGCACTGGTTGGTCCATGAACAAGTTTTTCAAATACAGGACAATAGATGTTGGCTTGATCCTAGGTCCCTTATCTTCTCCTTTTCAAGTTTTAACTCCTGGTGAGTCTCAAACTCCCAGTGAGTAAGTCGCGATACTTCAAAGTTCGTCTTCAGTATAGTTTGTCAGTTTCGTTCAGTGTCTCAGCAAAAGTGAGGGCGGAGGCCAGCAATTTTCAACCAGATCAGTGATGTGCTTGGGTATTAAACAGAAAAGGGCACCTTTTTTTTACCGCTGGGACTACAAACCGCACCAACCCTAATGGCTGGCCGCTTCCGTAGAACTGGTACTTGGTTTTTCTCGCCAGTCACAGAACTGTTAACTCCATTTACCCACTGCTTTTAACACAGATAATAGCGTTGCACAAGCTGCATCCCACTATGCTTGTGTTCTCGTTGAGACAATTGTTCTGACCAATGTTCTGGTGTCGTTGCACAGGCTAGTCACCCGTGTTCCTGTTCATGCTGGAAATTTAGTCATCACAGTCATTTACAACCT
This sequence comes from Pleurodeles waltl, assembly GCF_031143425.1. Classification (NCBI taxonomy): domain Eukaryota; kingdom Metazoa; phylum Chordata; class Amphibia; order Caudata; family Salamandridae; genus Pleurodeles; species Pleurodeles waltl. The sequence continues at coordinate 1,274,674,258 of NC_090437.1, forward strand.
CGTCACCCAAAGTGTGCGTAACAACAGTGAGGATAGCTCGTTTTAATGCTGGTACATCAATGGCATCGGAAATGCCGGTGGCGGTGAAAGCGGGGAACTGTATTTCATGAAGGCAGGCGTGCCGTATTCTGCTGAGCAAAGGATTCCTTGGCCATTCAGAAAAGACCTCAGTTTGCAATTCCAAGCTAGGAGCTATCAGGGTGATGTAAATGTAGCTTTTCGTAGGGGTCACCACCTTACGCACCTTCAAAATTCTGTTCATTTGGATGGGCGAGGACGCAGGTTGTATCGATGAGTTTGTTGATCTTCAAACAGCAACTCTTCGTCACTGGGCTGCTGTGTCACCTCAGGAGCAGAAGTAGCACTTGAAACCTGTGGAGGTGTTTCCTGTCTCCCTACTTCTCTGTAATCAGGAGACAATGGTAATTCTGCTGTTAGAGTACTTTGTAGTGGAATTGGTGCACGCTTACAGTGGCTAGCATGTATCCAGTTTTTCCTTCCTTCCACTTTCACCGCTGTCTGTGTTGCAAGCAGTACCTGGGCTGGCCCCCGCCACCTGGGCTGAAGACTGTTGGTTCTTTGAAAATTCTTTGTCATAAGCCAATCCCCTGGCTTAAAAGGGTGACCAGGGCCTTCAAGAGGAGTCGGTAGGCTGGCCTTGACCTGTTGGTGGATCAAACGCAAATCTTTAGTCAATTGTTTACAGTAATCTACAAACAAAGGATATTGCACTTCAGAAAGCTTCTTTGGTCGTGGTACCCCCCAGATATTGGCTGGCCTCCCCATGACAACTTCATAGGGGGATAATCGTGACTTGCTACTGGCAGTCATCCTGATGGACATTAATGCTAGGGGCAAAGCATCTGGCCATTTTAAGTTGGTCTCAGCACAAATTTTAGCTATTTTGCTCTTCAAGGTGTAATTATACCTTTCTACAAGGCCCGCTGATTGTGGGTGATTTGCAGCATGAAATCGATGTTTGATGTTAAGGGCGGTACAGACCTTCTCCATTACCTCATTAGCAAAATGACTGCCATTGTCACTCCAGACTAATCGTGGCAATGCGTATCTAGGAAAATATTCTTTTAGTAATATTTTGGCGGTAGAGAGGGCACCATTGTCTTTTAATGGGTAGGCCTCTATCCATTTTGAAAACATGCATACTACCACTAACACGTATTTCAGTTTGTTACACGGTTCCATGTGGATAAAATCCATCTGTATAGCTTCAAAGGGGAGATCAGGAGGGGCAAAGTGGCCAGGGGGCGTAGGGGTCCCTTTTCCTGCATTGTGCACTGCACACACCATACAACTTTTAACCAGGTTATTAGCAGCTTTGGATATCAGAGGATTACTCCAAACATGGTCCAAAGTTGTCTTGATGCCTTGGGCACTGATGTGTGCAGGACTGTGGGCCATAGTAACCATAGCGTGTACATAACAATTAGGTAACATCCATCTTCTTCTGTCTGTGTCATCTGTGTAACAACCCTCACTGTCTAGTCTACCGTTCTTCTCCCACTGTTCCCTTTCCTCTGCTGTTGCTTCTGCTTGAATATCTCTCACACACTGCATGGTATTTTCTAATACTTCGTTCTGGGGCTCTCCCTTGATGCTACTCTCAACATATGCATTGTCAAATGGTGCTCGTGCTGTTGCTTTCGCTGTAGCATCTGCAAAAGCATTTCCTCGTCCTATATCATCAGTAATTTTTTTGTGGGCACTACACTTAATGATTGCGACCTGACGGGGCAGGCTGAGAGCATTCAAAAGTGTCACAATCAAGTTGCCATGCTGAATGGTAGTGCCATGTGACGTGATAAAGCCTCTATTCGCCCAGAGTCGCCCAAAATTATGAGCTACTCCAAACGCATATTGGCTATCAGTGTAGATGTTAACACTAAGATGTTCACTTATTTCACAAGCTCTGGTGAGGGCAATTAATTCTGCAGCCTGTGCCGAATTTTGCGGGATTCTATGAGATTCAACCACTGTTTTTACTGTGGTGACGGCATAGGCTGCAGTGGTCGTACCATCTGGTAACTTGAAGCAAGACCCATCTACAAACAGCTCTCCCTGTGGGTCAGATAGGGGAGTGTCTGTTAAGTCTACCCGTCCCTTGGTTTCTTCCTCAGTGGCAAAAATGCAATTATGATCAAATTCCACATTGTCCTGAGGGAGGGGTAGTAACGTAGCTGGGTTCAAGACATTGCACCGCTTCAAAGTAATATTTGGACTGAACAATGTTAATTCGTAACCCGTTAGACGAGCACTGGTGAGGTGCTGCGTCTGTGTCTTGTTTAACAAAATATCAACGGCATGAGGAACCATCACAGTGAGCGGATTGCCACCAACAAACCCTTCACTTTGTTTCACCGCAGCTGCTGCAGAAGCCACTCCTCTAAGACAAGTAGGCAAAGCTTGCGCCACAGTGTCCAAGGTGGAAGAGAAGTATGCACAAGGGCGTTGTCTCCCACCTTGATCCTGTGTCAAAACAGACAATGTACAGCCATGCTTTTCATGCACAAATAAAACAAATGGTTTGCTGTAATCCGGATTACCCAATACAGGAGCAGAGCACATCGCCTTTTTTAAATCTTGAAAAGCCTCCTCACATTTGTCAGTCCAAGGTACAGGAGAGGGCACATCTGAAAGTGTCAGAGCAGTCAATGGTTTTGCTATAAGTGAAAAATTTGGAACCCACTGTCTGCAAAAGGATGTAAATCCCAAAAATGCTCGGACTTCAGAAGGGGTGCGTGGTGCAGTCATTGTATGAACCAGTTTAATTCTGTCTGGATGTAATCTCCTTCCCTCCTTAGAGAGGAGGTGTCCTAGATAGGTGACCTCCTCTCTACAATACTGCAATTTTGGAAGGGACACCTTATGGCCCAGAGGTGCTAAATGATGTAATAATGCAACAGTATCAGTCTTACATTGTGTCATGGAATCTGAGGCAATTAAAATATCATCAATGTACTGCAACAATGCAGAGCCTGAAGGTGGATTGAATTGGTCTAATTGACGTTTAAGACATTGACTATATATACTCGGGGACTCAACAAATCCCTGAGGAATTCTTGTCATCGCGAATGATCTACCAAAAATCGTGAAGCTAAACAAATATTGAGATTCTTCGGCAATTGGAATGCTGAAGAAAGCATTCTTCAAATCGATTACGGTGAAAAAACACACAGAGGGTGGAATCATGGTGAAAAGACTATTCATGTCTGGGACCACGGGAAACTGGGGAATTACTATTTTATTTATTTCTCGGAGATCAATAACTAATCGATATACTGTGTTATCAGTAACTGATTGCTCACCATCTAATCTATTAGCATCATTTTGTTTCTTTACAACAGGAAGGATTGGACTGTTACATGGGCTGCTCACTATTTCCTTTATGACACCTGCATGCACAAGATCAGATATGACTGCCTTGAGCCCTTTTTCGCTTGATTTAGGTCATTTGTATTGAGGAACACGAGGTAACCGGGCACCTGGTTTGATTTTTATTACAATAGGGTCGATATCCATAATGCCTACATCATTCTTGCCTTTGGCCCATAAGCGAGGGTCTATTTCCTTTAGCTCTGGGGGTAAGTCGTATTCCTGTGAGAACATGCACCGAGTTGGGGAAACACTATCCATAGTTACATAGACACCATCCATTGAACAGTGAATAACTGCATTTAATTTCTTTAACAAATCTAATGCAAACAAGTTTTCATTGCAACCTGATGTTAAGGAGAGTGGCGTGTGTACTGTAAATGGGCCTACAGTTACTCTCATAGGTGTTGAGATGGGGCTCACCACGGGGATCCCAGAAATCCCAATTGATGTGGTATGAAGCCCAGACAGGGGAGCCCCGGGGACTGCAGAATGTGCAATAGATGTTCTGGTGGCACCAGTATCTAGAAGAAACTTATGGCCCTCTCCTTCGATTTTTACATCAATGTAGGGACCATTCTGATCTACAGGAATACTTACTCGCCCCTGGCCCTGTCTGTGGCTGTCCTAATAATTGTAGGATTCAGAAAAGGAATCATCAGCATAATATTGTCGTTCAAATGCATTGTCAAAAATATTAGTGTTACGCGGGACCTGATTCTCATTCTGCGAATTCTGATCAGTTCTACTTCTTCCTCGTCCTCGTGCATTACCTGCCGCGTTCCCTCTATGAAGTGACATACTTTGTCTTCCTTCCAGTAATGGGCAAGTATCACGCCAATGTCCATCCTGCTTACAGTAGGCACATTGGTTGATATTTAATCGGCGGTCTTGGGGTGGTGCAGATGCACCTCGGCCTCGACCCCTTCCCCGTCCCCTTGGTGGGCCACCCCTTTGCTGAGGGGTTGTATCCCGCTGGGGGTATGCCTGCTGTAATAATACCTTTTTCTTCAATTCTTTTACTGACTTCTCATTCTTTTCTAATTCCTCCTTGTACCTGCTCTCATAGTATTGTGCCATCTGTAAAATCTCTGCCTGTCCCTTCGTCATCCATGAACTCTCTGTTGCTTTTAATTTTTGTGATATTTCAGGTAGAAGGCCATTAACAAAGCGTTCTACAAATAGTGTGACACCTGTTACGGTGGCGAGGTCTTGACCGCTAAAATCTATGAAAGCTTGTTCAATTCTAGTAAAATAATCTGGGACATCTTCACCTATTTTCTGTTTATAAGTGGCAAGTTTTCCCCAATCCACAGTCTGAAGAGGTATAACAGTTTCTAACTTAGTCAATATCCGGTTAGGTAAATTTAAAATATCCTGATGCGGCAGGGTTCCTGGTGCCCTTTGTGCTTCCCGTGCTTCTAAACCCCCCCATGTATTTCCCAAAGTAGGTGCATCATCTACTCTTCTAATTTTATGCCAAACTTCAGGACCCAATAAAACACCAAAAAAATAGTCAATGTCTTTGAGTGTCATGGTTGTGGTGGAAATGGCAATTCTAAGGTCCCGATAGAATCCAGCTGGATTCTTTCGAGGGTCTGGCAAATCTTTCTTTATAGCCATTACCTCCTCCCTTTTCCATGGTATATGGACAAATTGGGCCACCGGCACGGGAGCTGGTTGTCCGGCAGCAGCTGCTGCTGCAACTGCAGCTGCAGTGGGCATATCAGGGTGCACTTCCCTCATTGGGTACCCCTTGTCATATATATTGAGAACATCTTCCACAAATGCGTACTCCCTCATTTATGCTGTTACTATCAAGAATACAAGCCACACTGTCCCGCCATAATTGGTGTAATTCTTGTTCATAAGGGAGAGGGGTAGAATCGGTAATACAAGACTTCCAATCCCTCTCCAATTTTTCAATCATATACTGTAGTGCTAATTGCTGTCCAAAATGTGACATCTGTTGTATTGTGTCCATAATATCGGTGTGGGTGTAAATAGGATGTGACATCCAGTTCTCTGACTGATTCTTGATAACCCGTTTTTCCCCATCCCCAATAGTGGAGCAGGTACTAGGGGGCGAAATCGACTTAATAGGTGTGCTCCATATGGGTGAAAGTGAGTGTGTGGCTGTGCACTGTCGGCGTTGTCCATTTGGGGTATTAGGGGCAGGGGACATTATTGGTAACCTTGCAGTGCTGGCTGGTAGTGGTGGGGCAGGTGGCGGAGGGATTAGGACTTGGGCTATTGGGGTAACTTGGGCTAGAGGCTGTGGTGGTTGTGGCACATGCTGCTGTAGTGGTGCACCTGGATTTCCCAAATTGTGCCCTTGCCCTTGCTGCTGTTGCTGTGCCCCCATGATAGGTTGGGCTACTGCAGGGGGTGTGTAAGGTGGAGGTGCAGTAGGGCTATTATCTAATAGCTGTAGCATTACCTCATCTTCCTCTAATGCATGTTTGGTTTCTGTTGGCTTTGATACATAACTTCCCTCCACCTGGGCCCTATGGACTCTATCTTCAGATTCAATCCTTTTCTGGGTTTGGGAATGGTGATACAGGGCGGCCTTCTGCATGATGGTTCTCCTGTTTTCCCTCTCTATCAGTTTATCTGATTTAATTTTTCTTTTAGTGGCCTCCATTTCCCATTTTCTGTATACCTCAAACATATGTTGTCTAGCCTTTTTATGAAACAAACATTCCTGTAGGTAGGTTAGTTTCTTTAAATCAAAAGACCCATCCTCCGGCCACTGGAGGTCAGGACAATGTCTAGTATACCTGCGCCATATACTATTATACAAATTATTCTCTAAGCCATAATCCTTTAACATGTCCCACCCTGGTGTTCCCTCTTTTGGGATCGGTTGCTTTTTATCTAAACGTGGCACATGATTTCGGCGAAAACAAAGACATAACCCTTGCCAACATTTCTTATTTCCCATATCTAACCTTTTAAATTTTCAAAAGACAACACGCACCAAATTTCAAAATGCAACATGCACCAAAGAAACCCTTTTTCAAATGTGCACCAAAGAAAACCTTTTTCAAATGTGCACCAAAGAAGAAAGAAAAAAAAAAAAAACCTTTTTCAAATATTTACCAACTTACAAATTGCTCCAGGCCTGGGCAAATTACTCAAACAAGAAAAACACGTGTAATACAAATTGTCAAATGGTACCTTGTACAAATGCAAATTTACCAAGAACTAATCATTCCCAAAAGTGATAAGTTATCCAAAAACAATTATTCTCTCAAATGCAAGTTAAAGCAGACAAGTAGCCAGCGAGGAACAGTCTTACCTGACTATCTGCTTTTTCCTGGATTTCTCTCCGGCCGCCCGTGTCAGACTAATCAGTCAAGATAAAAAACGATGTTTTCAGGGACTTCGCTGGGACATCATGAGAAAGCGGGGAGAGGCCTGCCCGGTGGATAAGATGCAGCTGCTTTTGAAACTAAGTCTTTGTGCAGGGGCCCCTGGAATCTACACCTCCGGAACGGCGTCCCCCCACTGGCAGCACGTCTCTTGACAGAGCTACTGAAGATATCCACTGGAAGGTCCCTGTTCGGGCGCCAAATTGTCAAATGCACATATTTGCAGATACTTACAAATGCATTTACAAAGGAGTTTTTGACACGGAGAGCCGGAGTGAAAAATCAATGACCAAAGGTCTGTTTATTTTTGCTGCAGCAAAGAGGACAGGTTTACCACTGGCATCCCAGGCCCGAAGTAAAGTGTGCTAGCATGAAGCGTTTAACAGTGATATTTATACTCATACATCAAAGGATACATAAAATGTGTAAATAATGATATACGTCATACAGATATTTTAAGGAGTTAATCAGTTTTCCACACACCGGTTCCATTCCCAGCTTTGTCCTTGCCTCCCCTCTGCAGCTGCCTGACTCCCCACATTCTTGAGACCCTTCAAAGGATTACGTGGTTCAAAGGTATAGATATCAGCCTTTCCCTCCCCAAAATACCACAGCCGAGGTCAGTTAGTTATTTTGAACACATAATTATAATGAGTACAGTGCCCCAGTTAGGGAAAGAAACCAGCTGCAAGCCTATGGTGTGGAACCAGGCTTATTTTTACTTAAACAAATATACATAAGATAACATATGTGATAGACAGTGCGTTCAGAGACATCAAAAGCTCAAACTTACACGTGTAAAAGAAACGAAGCAATTCAAAATGGATTCTAACACTGTAATGATCCACAGCATGCAAAAAATAAACATATTTATTCATATCTAGTTTCTGCCTGTCATTGTTCATTTTAGAAAAACAGATCTGAAGAACAAATGAAACAGTTCTTGTTTTTGTTGTTTAAAGTGCAGTTGTTATTGTGCTCTGTGACCTACCTTTTACCTTGGCTTCTGGCTGTGGCAGTAAGCAGTGTGACATCACAACTCAACTGCAATTACTTATTACAAGTGATCAACTATGTCACATAAATTAAATGCTACTAGTAGGACCGCAGCATTGCTTGTGCCACCCACTCAAGTAGCCCTTAAACCATGTCTCAAGCCTGCCATTGCAGAGCCTGTGTGTGCAGTTTACACTGCCATGACACCTTGGCATTTAAAACCTCTTGCCAAGACTTAAATCCCTCTTTTATTCCATACATGTCACCCCTTAGGTAGGCCCTAGATAGCCCTTACAGCAGGGTTTTATGTAATTAAAAGACAGGACATATATTTTTAAGTTTTACATGTCCTGGTAATGAAAAACTCACAAATTTGTTTTTCACTACTGTGAGGCATACCCCTCTTCGGAAACATCCAGAACAACGCATTGTAAACAATGCAGACGTTTTCCACTAAGGCTTTAGGGCTCAGGGCAGGTGGTGGTGTCGGGTAGTTTTGTTTTATTGGGCAGGGGTGAGGGTTAGGGTAGGTTTTTTATTAGGGTTCAGTGTGGGTGGGGGGTCAGGTACTTTAGATTCTAAGGAAGGGGTGTGGAGGTTAGGATAGTATTTTGTTTTAGGGTTCAGGGTGGGTGTGGGGGTTGGGGTAGTTAAGGTATTTGGGGTTGGGGTTGGTTTGGGCCTTAGGGCGGATGGGGGGATTGTATGATAGAGCCACGCATGCCGTTTCACATGCCGTTTCCACTCATGCTTTTACGAGGCATGATTTTACAACAAAATTCGTTGTAAAGGCATGCGTGGTAAAGTCATGTGTGGAAACAATGCAGTCGTGGTTCCGATCGCGTTGTTAAGGCATGCGTTGTCCGTGCATGCAGTTCCATCATACAATCCCCCTCTCATATATTAACACTGGGGATTACATTTAATAGAATGTAATTCTGAATTGAGGAGTAGATAGGTCATGTTTAGTACTTATGGAATTGTAATGAGAAATCCTCTTTAATTGCAAAGTCGGATTTATTGTGACAATTTTGAAAATGCCAATTTTAGAAAGTTGGCATATTCCTGCACTTAGCCCTGTGAGCCTCCAGCCTGTCTCCAATACACTTCTGGGCTGGGTAACAGCTGGACTTTGTGCATTCCCTCTCGCTACATACAAAGGGAGCTTAGATGTGACTGATGGCCATCAACACCCTGATGGGCCACCCTGGGCAGGATGGGAGGGGAGTGCTGACACTTACACCTGAATAGCTAGTGTCCTGTTCCCACCACAAAGGACTCCATAGCCCGCTATAGTGAGTCTGAAGCCAGGGCAGGAAGAAAGGACCTCTATGCATTTCAAAGACCCTTCTTTGAAGTCACACCCACTTCAAAGGCCCAACTGGGTATAAGGACTGGACCTCTGACCCTACCAACTCAATACACAACTGGACCTGTGAAGAACTCTGCCAGAAGCGAGGACTGCTGTGCTGCTTCTAGGATTGCCGCTGTGGACTGCTGCTGTGGAAGAACTGCTTTTCTGCGGATTGGCCCTGCTGCCCTCTGTCCTGCTGAGAAAGGACTGGACCCATCTCACTTGAACCCAGAGTGGCTCCAAGGGCATGTTGGCTTGCCCCCTGTTCTAGGTCTAAGGGACATCAAAGGTTTCTCGCCATCCTGCAACAGTACCTTGACTTTTCTTGCTGCAAGTCTTGCCCTACAAAGAGGTATCAATCTGGTCCTGGGCCCTTGGAAGTAGGTATAAAGCACTGCAACTGCCAGAACCTGTGCATTAGCGCCATTGCACTGATTGGAAATGGCATTTCTCCATCGATGTTGCTGCTTTGCTGCTGCAACGAGGTTCAAGGACCCCACATAGCCATCAACACCAGTGCATCGCCGCTACAGTGAAGATTGGGAGCACCACATTGCCAACTGCATGATGCATCCTCTCCTTGCCTGACACATCTCTGACTTTGCGCGGCCCGGATCTGACGCATCACCTACATCTTCAGGATCAACACCAATGCATCACCTCCCTTTGCTCCTCGCATCTTGTTCTCTACATCGATGCAACTCCGAACCAAGATACTGTTTCAGTGGGCCAAGGCTGATCCCTGCATCCGACCCACAGTCGGCCTGATTTTTCAGATTTCACCTAACCTAGTGTGACCAGATATGTTTCTAAGCACCACAACTAAGTTTATTCTTTAAAAATTAATATCTCAACTTCTACTTTTTGGATGTTTATCGTTTTGTTAATTAAATTAAGATCTATTTTTCTAACCTGGTGTGGAGTCTTTTTGTGGTGTTTTCACTGTATTACTGTTTTAAGTGTAGCACAAATACTTTAGCAACACAAAAGGATGATGGACGGAGTGTTGAAACTTTTGAAACACTCACCCCCAGTCACAGATCTGGGCTTAATCCATCATTCTTTTGCTCACCAAGTTCGGACCCAGCTATATGCAAATCAGTCTTGACACTATGGGAGCAGTCCAGCACAAACTGCCAAGCTAGGAGGTGAGTGTTTGAAAAGTTTCAACACTCCATCCATCATCCTTTTGTGTTGCTAAAGTTGCTCTAAGTGGGAAGAGTAAGCCCAGACGTGAGTCCCTTGCTCACTGTGCCACTGGATTCAAGCTAGGCTGGCTGATGAAGGATGATACCCTGAAACCGGTCCCAGGATGTTTGTTTCCGGTCCAGGGCTGGACTGGGTCTGAACTTGCGTGACATGGCAAGCTAACAAAAATGGATTAAGCCGAGATTTGTGACTGAGGGTGAGTGTTTGAAAAGTTTCAACACTCGCCCATCATTTTATTTTGTGATAGTGCCTTGTGCGCCCTAAGTGGCTAGGGTATGCCCAGACTTCGGTCCCTTGCTTGCTGTGATACTGGATTCCAGCTAGCCTGGCTGATGAAGGGTGATACCCTGAAACCAGTACCAGGATTCTTGAATCCTGTCCAGGGAGGACTTGGGTTGGCAGTTCGGGCTGGACTGCTCCCATCGGGAGCAGGGTCATGACTGATTTGCATATAGCTGGGACTGAATTTGGGTGACGTGGCAAGCAAAATAACTATGGATTAAACCCAGATCTGTGACTGGTGGTGAGTGTTTGAAAAGTTTCAACACTCCGTCCATCATTTTATTTTGTGATATTGCACAAATACTTTACACATTGCCTCTTAAGTTAAGACTGCCTGTTCTGTGCCAAGCTACCAGAAGGTGAGCACAAGTTTATTTATGGCGTGTATCCGACTTACCCTGACTAGGATTGTGGTTCCTGCTTGGACAGGGTGCAGACCTCTGCCAACCAGAAACCCAATTTCTATTATATGCCAAGGAGCATTTAAATTCATATCAGGAAGTGAATCAAACCAGTGTCACATAACAAACGGACTCTCCCAAGGATGGCAATGCATCCTGGATTTGCCGGGTATTGTGTCTTACTTTCCCTATGTTCTCTGAGTCCCCGCACCACAATAAGTATGATGCCACAAAGAATGTTTCAATGTCACTTGGGGTGCTAGTTCTGACATTGACAACAATTGAGACAAGCGCCTGAGAAGTAAAGTCCCATGCTCCTTGTCGGGTATACTGTACCGATATACTTGTAAACTGAAACTGACATTCTTAAGTGTATCCTGATCTATGAATAAATCAGCTACCTCTTTGTACTGCAGAGTCCATATTGGTTACTGCGCACAAATGACTTTGCAACACGGGCAACAAGGATGTGATCTGCAAAAAAGGTGATAGTGTATTTGTGTGGATGGAAAGGAGAATACAGTGCATCTTTTCCATTTTAAACCACAGCTGTGGTGCCACACTTGTCTGTCAACTATTTGTGGCCTCATTTCCTTTTGCCTTGTGTCTAATAAAGAGACTTGCTTTTTGCCAGAATGCATTCCCTCACATTCCGTTCCAAAAGGACGAACACAAACACAGCTGATGTACTCAGCAAGGGGACTATCTGGAGCTGATCACTGAGAAACGCTTGGATGGCTTGCAATTGAAGGTGCATTTCAACCCTTCAAAATGCTTAACATTTTGGATATATTTGGCAATAGATAGCGATCTAATCACATTTTCAACTTGAAATCACACAAATCAATGCACATTCTCAGTGACCCATTGGCTTTGCATGCCAAGCCAATTGCCACCAATAATTCTGAACCCCAAATGAGATGTGTAAGGAAATGCCTCCTTGGCATGGTTGCCCCCTGACTTTTTGCCTTTGCTGATGCTATGTTTACAATTGAAAGTGTGCTGAGGCCTGCTAACCAGGCCCCAGCACCAGTGTTCTTTCCCTAACCTGTACTTTTGTATCCACAATTGGCAGACCCTGGCATCCAGATAAGTCCCTTGTAACTGGTACTTCTAGTACCAAGGGCCCTGATGCCAAGGAAGGTCTCTAAGGGCTGCAGCATGTCTTATGCCACCCTGGAGACCTCTCACTCAGCACAGACACACTGCTTGCCAGCTTGTGTGTGCTAGTGAGGACAAAACGAGTAAGTCGACATGGCACTCCCCTCAGGGTACAAAAATAGGTACACTGTTCCAAGCAAAAAAATGGTTCACACTAATGAATCAACTTAATCAGGAGCAAAACCCTCATGCATCACAATGGATGACTAGCATCATCATTGGGAAAGCTCCACGTCAGGCTGGTACTGCAATGCCTGGCGGGCTCACCCCGAAGGGGAGCTCTTAACCACTTTAATTGAATGGTGACTCTGAAAAGTGAGTAAATAAATGCAGGGCTACCCAATCTTAGGAACCCGATTCAGTTTTGGAGAGAATGAAACAGTTAAAATTGATTTACCATCAAAAAATAATTCATTAATTTTAATTCATAATGCAGAAGATGGCAACCAAGGTTAAAAACAGGAATGCGGAGTAACGTGATAAATTATGTACACCTACTCACACTAGAAAAAGGGGAGGAAAACCAATTAGGGTACCTCACTGATACAAGTCTACATGTTTCGCGTCTATGTGGTCCAACCGGATCCAGCGACGCTTCATCAGGACACACGAAAAAAAGCCTTCTCCAAAGTTTATAGTCAACAATATGTCGAAGGAACAAAGTAACTTACTTAGTCCTATATAATAACGTAGGAAAGGTCACCCTAAATATATAAGTCAAAGAACAGTAATCACAATAAAGTATGACAATCATATAATAAAAAGTTAGTGCACATGTGCGAAAAAAGTGATCATAGTGACTCACTCGTGTGAAAACAAATAAAAGGATTATGGCTTACCATCCCATATGTCAGGATAGAGCTTTAGAGGATCACTCGCCAGAATGAGAAACTGAAATTCTAGTCAATAGTGATCATGAATCCCAAAGGATAAAGATAAGAAAATTTGTAATGAGTTTGTAAGGTACTTAGCTTACAGTAAAATATCATTGGTCATTGAAATAATTAAATAGTTCAGACATGGTATAGTCATGCACCATGAAAAGCAAAAACGGTCAGTTTAAGTGGGACGAATGTTACCTACATAACTGCAATCATATAAATTCAGTGGACACATATAATTGTGCAGAAAATCGCTTCTTCAGTTGTTAACATACATCTTATCTTGTGGCAGAAATAAAACAATATAATAATGCCAGTGATGTTAAACATGTGATGTAACAAACGGAGACTCAATGACAACGAGTGTCGGGAACCTTCGGTAAGGAGGCAAGTCAATTACTGATACCTATCAAGGCATAACAAACGGATGCACTGGGTTGTCAAAATTATTGCCTAACGTACTGAATTTAATGAGCACTTACTTCGGTTTCTGTGCCGTAAGTCGTTACACCTACTCTCCGGCGCGCGTCCACAAAAACAGGGGCGCGATGCGGGCGCGGGTATTTTATACCCGTTCCGTCTTACCCGGAAGGGCCTGTCTGCTAACACTGTCACTGACAGTGAAAACGGACTCAGCTACGGCTGAAGTCGGGGATAAACAATCGGAACAACTACATCGTAGTTCCACAGTACGTCTAAACCCGAAGGATATCAAAAATTAGTAATAAATAAATAAAAAAAGGGGGAGTACCTGTCGATTTAGTTTAATTTATACTAAGGACACTAACCTCTAAGCAAAAATTGTGTGAATTGAAAAAGGAGAATGAAGAACCGGTTCCGTACCAGTTCATGTAAATCAGTCAGTTGTGCAGTTATGTACCTAGACACGTTCTCAGTATATTCCCACCGTATGTATGTCGGTATGGTATATGTCCCCATAAAGAAACAGTTTTATAAATAGTCACCGTCTGTTGGACTTTTGCTTATGCAGGGTCATCCCCAGTCTTTTTTGCCTCCTGCCTCCTATTTTTTTCTGACCTGTTGCTGTTGGCTTTTCAACTCTGAGCACTTTACCACTGCTAACCAGTGCTAAAGTGCATATGCTCTCCTGTTTAAATTGTATGTAAGTGGTTTATCCATGATTGGCATATTTGAATTACTAGTAAGTCCCTAGTAAGGTGCACTAGAGGTGCCAGGGCCTGTAAATCAAATGCTACTAGTGGGCCTGCAGCACTGGTTGTGCCACCCACATAAGTAGCTCTGTAATCATGTCTCAGACCTGCCACTGCAGTGTCTGTATGTGTATTTTTACACAGTAAATTCGACTTGGCAAGTGTACCCACTTGCCAGGCCTAAACCTTCCCTTTCCTTACATGTAAGGCACCCCTAAGGTAGGCCCTAGGTAGCCCCAAGGGCAGGGTGCAGTGTATGGATGAGGTAGGACATATAGTAATGTGGTTTATATGTCCTGACAGTGAAAATACTGCCAATTTCGTTTTCACTGTTGCAAGGTCTGTCTCTCTCTCATAGGATCATATGGGGGCTACCTTTAAATATGATTAAAGTGTAGATTCCCCTAGAGAGTAGATGGACATGTGGAGTTTGGGATCCCTGAACTCACAATTTAAAAATACATCTTTTAGTAAAGTTGATTTTAAGATTGTGAGTTTGGAAATGCCACTTTTAGAAAGTGAGCATTTTCTTGCTTAAACCATTCTGTGACTCTGCCTTGTTTGTGGATTCCCTGTCTGGGTCAGTTTGACAGTTGGGTTGTTTTTCACCTCACACCAGACAGTGACACAAAGGGAGCTGGGGTGTAATCTGCATTTCCTGATTAGCCATCTCTGCTAGGAGGGAGGGGTGGAGTGGTCACTCTCATCTGAAAGGACTGTGCCTGCCTCTGACAATGCTGTCTCCAACCCCCTGGTGTGTGTCTGAGGCCTTGCCTGGGCAAGGCCGGATTTCACAAGAAGGTGTGAGTCCCCTTTGAAGGAAGGTGACTTCAAAGACTAAAATGGGTATAAGAAGGGCACCCAAACTTACAAACTTTAGAAACACTTCTGGAACCAAGAGGAACCTCTGCCTGGAGAAGAGCTGATAGCTGAGGAAAACGTGCTGCCCTGCCTGTGACTGTGCTTTGTGGAGCTTTCCTGCAGTGCTGCTTCTGCCAGAGTAAGAGGGCAAAGACTGGACTTTGTGTGCCTTCCATCTTGAAGAAGAAATCTCCAAGGGCTTGATGTAGAGCTTGCCTCCTGTTGTTGAAGTCTCAGGGATAGCAAAGACTTCTTCCTGCCAGCACCTGGAGTCTCTGGAGAGACCCCTACTCTGCTCTGTGGTGCCCTTCCAGTTCCTGGGACCCTGAAAGGAGAGGCTGGCAGCCTAAGGACAAAAATACACGCACCGAGCGCCGTGCGGAGAAAAGATCGACGCGAATCCGATCGCGGCTGAGAAAACGACGCGACGCCGGTTCCGCAGCTGAGAAACGACGCCGCAGGAAACGCGACCGAAAAACCGACGCCCGGAGCAGGAGAAACGACGCGCAGCATCGCTGACGGAGGCTGAGAGATCGCACCCTGCGCCGCGGGACTTTCGGATCGTCGTGTGGCTGGCTTTTTCAACACGCACCGCCGTGCCGAGTTGTTTTCGACGCACACAGCCGTGCAGGGTTACTTTCGACGCACACCGCCCGTGCGGGGTTATTTTTGACGCAAACCAGGTACATTTTCACGCTAGCAGCGCTAGTGTGGTGTTACAACTACCTAAAGACTCTTTTTATTTTAAACCTTTAAAAAAATCATAACTTGACTTGTGTATGTTGGATTTTTGTCGTTTTGGTCTTGTTTTGTCTAGATAAATATTTCCTATTTTTCTAAACTGGTGTTGTGTCATTTTGTAGTGTTTTCATTAAGTTACTGTGTGTGTTGGTACAAATACTTTACACCTAGCACTCTGAGGTTAAGCCTACTGCTCTGCCAAGCTACCAAGGGGGTAAGCAGGGGTTAGCTGAGGGTGATTCTCTTTTATCCTAACTAGAGTGAGGGTCCTTGCTTGAACAGGGGGTAACCAGACTGTCAACCAAAGACCCCATTTCTAACATTGGTGACCAGCGGTCGGGATTTGGACTTGTATTTGTACTTGACATACAGTAATTAAGTGTACACTACTGTTTTGATCTCAGACCACTACGTGACCACATACTACTTGTTTGGTGATCTTTTGATTTTTCTCTTAAGGACTCTTTTTATTCTACTTCCATGATTTTGCTGATCCCTTGACTGATTCTTTTTTACTTCATTGGGAAATTATTTTTTTCTGCCTTTGGAACTTTGCACTTGTGACCATCATGTCTCAATCTGGAGATGCAACAGCTGGAGCTGTGTTTGAAATGGAGAAACTGAAGGAGTACTCAGTTGCTCAATTGAAACAGTTCCTTAAAGATCTTGACTGTCCCACTGAGAGCTCCACCAGGGAGGGGGAGCTGCAACAGGCACAGAGGGCTTGGGTGACAATCAAGAAGGCTGGAGGGCACACAGAGGAGGAGAATATGGGTGGGGAAGTGCAGAGGATACACAGTGGTGTAGTGGAGGAACCTGTTACGCCTGGGGGGAGGGTCCCCAGGAAGGATGGCAGGGTGTCACCCAAGAGTCTGACTCCTGAAGAGTTACAGGACAGACAGGCAGAGAGGGAGTACCAATGGGAGCTGAAAAAGCTCGATTGGGAGTTGGAAGAAAGGAGGAGGAACTTAGAGATTAAAAAAATGATTTATGCTTACGAGCTTAAATTGAAAGAGCTGGAAGTCATGAGGGCTGAGTCCAGCTGGAATGGTGGCAGCAACAATTGTATATCCAGTGATGCTGCAGAAGTGCACATGCCCAGAGAGGTGGTGCCCTACTTGAAGGAGGGAGTTAACACACGCCAGGAGGTTCAGGGGTATGAGGTAGCTCCAGTGATGCACAGGGTCCCTGAGGTGGATTGGGGAACTGGCATGGGGAGTCATATTCCTACTGGTGGGAGGGACACTCTACTGACTCTAGTTGAGAGTGACAGGGAGAGGGATTCCCCCCAGGTAGAAGTCCTGGTTATGGAGTGTGAAGACATCCCAGAAGAGTGTGGGTTGAGTGTCAGGGACAGTCAGGTACTGTCTCACCAGTCTCAGGAGGGTGATGTGGGGTGCTTTGTCAAAGCAGAGTCACTGGATGGTTGGGTGAAGGGTACTTTGGTTAATTCATGTGAGGGGCTGAGTGATGTAATTGCTGGAGAGCATATGTCTAGTCCTTATTTTCCAGAGCTATGCCAACACCAGGTGGAGTGTGAGTTCTCTGACCCCAGGGAGCTTACAATGGAGGCAGACTTCTGGGTGAGTACCAGAGAGTCTGAAGAGGCATTTGGGGGTGCTCCTGAGAGGAGTGGTCTAGGTAGTTCCCAACCAGGTGAGGTAGGGAAGGATTGTAGTGTCCCAGGTAGGGCCCAGTGTAGTGGGATGGGTGAGGGACCCCATGTCCAGTCTCAGAGGAGAGGGAATGGGGATGGGTTGAGGCCCAAGGTGCCCGAGATCCGGTCCCAGGTCCAGGAGGGTTCCCTGCGGGAACACCAGGAGGGGAGCCTAGCCTGTACCATAGGGCCATCTGTTGAGGGAGACCCCACAGTGTCAGGAGAACTTGGGGGGGCGGCTGTAGCCAGCGTCCCACCAGTTCTGGTGTCTGGCAGTACCACTCCTAGTGAGGGGGTGCAGAAGTCCAGACAGAGGGTTGAGAGGGGGTTGCGGACCCCAGTGGAGAACCTGGAGGGTCAGGGGTCAGCTCGGAGAGCAGAGCCCCCCATGAATGACCTTGGTGAGACCATTTCTGGGCCGGGGGGAATCCAGACTCTGTCAGATGGGCAGAGGTCAGGAGACCTGCGCCAGCCAGACTCTTGTGTGGCCCTTCGGGACAGTGTGTCCCTTGAGGGGGGTAAGTGTGCCCCCCTGGAAGTCCTGGTGTGCCAGGCAATGGTTCAACCGCAGGGTGGTGACTCTGGGTTGAATGATCAGGTTCAGGGGGTAAACTCTGACCTGATGGGGGGTAAGTGTGCTCCCAAGGAAGTCCTGGTGTGCCAGGCAGTGGTTCAACCGCAGGGTGGTGACCCTGGGTTGGATGACCAGGTTCAGAGGGTAAACTCTGACCTGGTGGGGGGTAGGTATGCCCCCCAGGAAGCCCTGGTTTGCCAGGCAGTGATCCAGTCTGTGGGTACGGACCCTGGATTGGGAGGCCAGGTTAAGGGTGTCCCCCCTGACCTGGAGGAAGGGGCTACTGCTAATAGTGCCCCTACCATGTTGTCTTCTGGGGGGGTCACTCCTAGTTGGGTGGTTCAGGACCCCAGAAGAGAGGGCAGGGGGAGGGAAGCCTCACCCCTGGCCCTGGTCCAACCTGAAGGTACAGACCCCAGGTTGGAGGATCAGTTGCAGGTTAACATCCCTGCACTGATGGAAGAATTGTGCAGGACTGCTTCTACAAGCACCCTGACAGTTTTGGACTCTGGGGGTGCCGCTTCTGCAGGGAGGATACAGAGCCCCAGAGGGGAGGACCAGGGTCAGGTTGTCATCCCTGACCTGGTGGAAGAGAGAGTGGTCAAAGGGTGCCAGGCACCTGGGGCTACCACCCCCCACTCTCCACAGTCACAGTGGTTAGAGAGGCCTGAGGTCGGGCTCTCATCCCTGACAGTTGTCTGGGGCCACTGTGGCTTGCTGTCCTGGTGGACAGAGTTGCCCCTGGGGGGGGGAGGACGAGAGTCACACCCCGGGGGTGGAGTGGGCAACACCACTGTGTTGGCCCTGGTGGTACTATCTGCCCATTGCAATACATCTGTGAGCAAAGTAAAGTTAGGTGTTACACAGATGGTGTCTGTAGATGTGGAGAAGGGTTCCCCCTGGGTTAGCTTAGTGGGCCCTGAGAGTATGGACAGAGGGATCCAACTGGAGTCAGGAAGGCGTAGAACTGGAACATGCCCCTGCTGTTGTGGGCCTGGGTCCCTGTTCTATCGCCCCAATCAGGGAAGTACATCAAGGTATTGATTGTTCTCCCCTGGCTTTAGGCTGGTAGGGGGTCGTGTTGGACTTTTGCTTATGCAGGGTCATCCCCAGTCTTTTTTGCCTCCTGCCTCCTATTTTTTTCTGACCTGTTGCTGTTGGCTTTTCAACTCTGAGCACTTTACCACTGCTAACCAGTGCTAAAGTGCATATGCTCTCCTGTTTAAATTGTATGTAAGTGGTTTATCCATGATTGGCATATTTGAATTACTAGTAAGTCCCTAGTAAGGTGCACTAGAGGTGCCAGGGCCTGTAAATCAAATGCTACTAGTGGGCCTGCAGCACTGGTTGTGCCACCCACATAAGTAGCTCTGTAATCATGTCTCAGACCTGCCACTGCAGTGTCTGTATGTGTATTTTTACACAGTAAATTCGACTTGGCAAGTGTACCCACTTGCCAGGCCTAAACCTTCCCTTTCCTTACATGTAAGGCACCCCTAAGGTAGGCCCTAGGTAGCCCCAAGGGCAGGGTGCAGTGTATGGATGAGGTAGGACATATAGTAATGTGGTTTATATGTCCTGACAGTGAAAATACTGCCAATTTCGTTTTCACTGTTGCAAGGTCTGTCTCTCTCTCATAGGATCATATGGGGGCTACCTTTAAATATGATTAAAGTGTAGATTCCCCTAGAGAGTAGATGGACATGTGGAGTTTGGGATCCCTGAACTCACAATTTAAAAATACATCTTTTAGTAAAGTTGATTTTAAGATTGTGAGTTTGGAAATGCCACTTTTAGAAAGTGAGCATTTTCTTGCTTAAACCATTCTGTGACTCTGCCTTGTTTGTGGATTCCCTGTCTGGGTCAGTTTGACAGTTGGGTTGTTTTTCACCTCACACCAGACAGTGACACAAAGGGAGCTGGGGTGTAATCTGCATTTCCTGATTAGCCATCTCTGCTAGGAGGGAGGGGTGGAGTGGTCACTCTCATCTGAAAGGACTGTGCCTGCCTCTGACAATGCTGTCTCCAACCCCCTGGTGTGTGTCTGAGGCCTTGCCTGGGCAAGGCCGGATTTCACAAGAAGGTGTGAGTCCCCTTTGAAGGAAGGTGACTTCAAAGACTAAAATGGGTATAAGAAGGGCACCCAAACTTACAAACTTTAGAAACACTTCTGGAACCAAGAGGAACCTCTGCCTGGAGAAGAGCTGATAGCTGAGGAAAACGTGCTGCCCTGCCTGTGACTGTGCTTTGTGGAGCTTTCCTGCAGTGCTGCTTCTGCCAGAGTAAGAGGGCAAAGACTGGACTTTGTGTGCCTTCCATCTTGAAGAAGAAATCTCCAAGGGCTTGATGTAGAGCTTGCCTCCTGTTGTTGAAGTCTCAGGGATAGCAAAGACTTCTTCCTGCCAGCACCTGGAGTCTCTGGAGAGACCCCTACTCTGCTCTGTGGTGCCCTTCCAGTTCCTGGGACCCTGAAAGGAGAGGCTGGCAGCCTAAGGACAAAAATACACGCACCGAGCGCCGTGCGGAGAAAAGATCGACGCGAATCCGATCGCGGCTGAGAAAACGACGCGACGCCGGTTCCGCAGCTGAGAAACGACGCCGCAGGAAACGCGACCGAAAAACCGACGCCCGGAGCAGGAGAAACGACGCGCAGCATCGCTGACGGAGGCTGAGAGATCGCACCCTGCGCCGCGGGACTTTCGGATCGTCGTGTGGCTGGCTTTTTCAACACGCACCGCCGTGCCGAGTTGTTTTCGACGCACACAGCCGTGCAGGGTTACTTTCGACGCACACCGCCCGTGCGGGGTTATTTTTGACGCAAACCAGGTACATTTTCACGCTAGCAGCGCTAGTGTGGTGTTACAACTACCTAAAGACTCTTTTTATTTTAAACCTTTAAAAAAATCATAACTTGACTTGTGTATGTTGGATTTTTGTCGTTTTGGTCTTGTTTTGTCTAGATAAATATTTCCTATTTTTCTAAACTGGTGTTGTGTCATTTTGTAGTGTTTTCATTAAGTTACTGTGTGTGTTGGTACAAATACTTTACACCTAGCACTCTGAGGTTAAGCCTACTGCTCTGCCAAGCTACCAAGGGGGTAAGCAGGGGTTAGCTGAGGGTGATTCTCTTTTATCCTAACTAGAGTGAGGGTCCTTGCTTGAACAGGGGGTAACCAGACTGTCAACCAAAGACCCCATTTCTAACACCGTCCAATCTCCTAACCCAGGTGTATCAAAATTAACTCAGATGTAAAGGGGCTAGGTAAATCGACCAACTTATTAAATTACATGTAAAAATTGTGAAGTAAAATGTAAAAAGTCAAATCCCCAATAGACTAATGTACAACACACTCTCTCCTAAGGTGAGAGAGAGGTCCAGGGAATATCATCATTCAGTTCTCTCTGTGATGTGCCCAATTTGAAAATCCATCGTTGTTCTATCCTAAAAAGTGAGTTAGAACCATGCGGAAGAACCTTTGGAACTTCTAGAACTACCCACTTAAGGTTGTCTGGTGAATGATTAGCATCCAAAAAATGAGAGCTCAGTTTTGTAGTCACTTTTCGACATCTGATATTGCTTCTGTGTTCATTTATACGGACCCTAACTGGTCGTGTAGTCATCCCCACATAACGTAAGCCACAAGGACAAGTAACCATATAGATAAAATTTTTGGAATTGCAATTCGTGTGTTTCTTTAAAAACCACCTTCCAATTGGGTCTAGATCTAAAAATGTAGCCTTACTAGTTAAGGGGCACACATTGCAGTTCCCACAAGGAAAATGGCCTGCTACAGGTGGGATATCCCATAGGGTTTTTTGTGTTGGATTTTCTCGAAATTGTGGGCGTGTATGTATCACCATATCTTTTATGTTGGTAGTGCGCTTAAAGGCAAAAATAGGTCTTGGTATGACACTTCCACCGCTTTCCAAAATTGGCCAACGTTTATTAATCACCTTTTTAATGGTGTTAGATAATGGGGTAAAAGTTGTCACACAGGTAATGCGTGTCTGTGGAGTTTTATCATTTTTGGCCAGTAAGCAATCCCTGTGATTATTTTTTGCTCTCTTGCGGGCCTCCTTAATCGTCTTCGTGGGATAATGTCTATCACGGAGTTTAGTTTGTAAGATGTCTGCTTGTTTTTCAAACTCCTGTATGGTGCTGCAGTTGCGTCTCAACCGAAGGAATTGACCCACTGGTAAATTATCTTTTAAAGCTTTCGGATGGTGACTTTCATGTTGGAGGAGACTATTACGATCAGTTGGTTTTTGGTAAGTAGTGGTGCTTAATGATCCATTATCAATGGAAATCATCAAATCCAAAAAGGGCAAACGCGTTATGGACACTGAAGCAGTGAATTTTAAATAGGGGTCACGGGCATTAATCCAGGTAATCAAATCATCTGTGTGGGATAATGGACCTTGCCAAATTATCAAGATATCATCTATGTAACGTTTCCATAGACAGATATCTTTTCCAAAAGGGTTCGATGGAGTTAGAATGTGTTTCTTTTCAAAATCATACATGTAGAGGCATGCTAGACTCGGGGCGAAAGTACTACCCATAGATGTCCCTCTCGTCTGATGAAAAAATTGGTCTTCATACAGAAAATTATTTTCTGTTAAAGCCAACGAGGCACAGTGCATGATGAAGGTTGTAGGTGTAGTGGTTGTGGAGGATTCATTTTGTAGTGCTGACTCAACTACTCTGAGGGTAGCGGCTTGAGGGATATTTGTATACAGAGCTTCCACATCTAGAGTTACTAAAGCTTTTACTTCTGTATTCAGGTTGACAGATTCAATTAAGTTGAGGACATCCATAGTGTCTTGTAAATATGTGGAGGATTGTCGTACCAAGGGTTGAAGGAAATGATCACAAAAGGTTGACAATGGCTCTAATATCGAACCAATCCCTGATACAATTGGTCGTCCAGGAGGGGGTTTTATGCCCTTGTGAATCTTAGGTAGACAATAGAAGTAAGGAATTTTAGGATGTGGTGTGTCAAGGAATTCTGCTTCCTTGGGGGAGATCCATAAATTGGTTTTTGCTTCTTCTATCATACTTCTGATTTGTTTTTGTAGTCTGTCTGTGGGATCTCTGGTAATCTTTGTGTAGTATGTTGTATCACTCAAAAGACGTAGGCACTCACGTCTATAGTCCGCAGTGTCCATCACCACAATAGCACCGCCTTTGTCGGCTTGTTTGATTACAATATTCGGATCACTTGATAGTCCATTTAAAGCCAGTGTTTCTCGCTTAGGAATGTTAATGAAAGAGTGTTTAGGATGGAGATGCGAGATATCTGATAATACTGCTTTTTCAAAAGTTAGTATCTCACTAGGCATCGACGTTGTTGGTGGTAAAAAGGTTGAGGGTTTTTTTAGGCCAGTATCGCTTGTTGGTCCCACCGGTTTGTCTTTAAAAACTCATTCAAGCGAATTTTTCGAAAAAGTTGGGCTAATTCAATGTGAAGGCGAAAGAAATCTTCATTAGGAGTGGGAACAAAGCCCAAACCCCTGTTAAGGACGTTAATCTCATCTGTTGAGAGAGGCCTCTGTGACAGATTCACCACTAAGTTCTGGGTGTGGCATTCTTTGTGTGGCTCCTCGTCATCATCTGGGGTTCTTCCTTGGACCATTGGACCTGTCTGCCTCTTCCTCTTCTTCTGCCTCTCCCTCTGCCCCGGCCGCGTCCTAAAAAAGGCGTATAAGTCGTGTAAGGGCGAGGTTGGAAGAACGGAAAGGGTGGTTGCCAAGGTATAGGTGGATTCATCGGGTAAGGAGGGTAATTGTAGTAAGGTTGTGGTGTGTTATCGTCCGAACTCCAACCATCAGATGATTATCCTCTGTTATATTGACGTGATTGTTTATATGAGGCTGTGGAATCATCAGAGGAACGTGACTGGGTATCTATATCATAGTCTTCTTTGATATAAGGGTAAACCTTCTCCCTGCTAAACTTGATGATATCTTTTTGAAGTTTAGTAATTTTTTGCTGGGTCAGAAATTCTTTAGTTTCGTTCAATTCCGTATTTATTTCTGTAAGACGGCTTTTAAAGGCTGTAAGTGTCACCGTTGTTTTTATGGTGTTTTCAATGGCACTAATTTGGATGGAAATAGAATCTGCAAGACGTTTGGAAGTGTTGATAATCAATATCAGCCAATCTCTGGTACACTTCCAAGCGATTTGTGCCCAGTCTTTCCTGAAGGCCAAATCTTGCAGGAAAATCCTCGGTATATTTGTTACTAATAAGCCATTAGGTGCTATGTTTGCACGTAAATATTCAGTCATGATGGTCCCATGCATGACTGTTTTAATCAATTCACGTTTGAGGGTTGAAAGTTTATTCCAGTCTTCCCTAAGGCTGCCAGATGGTGAGGACCCGTCGTTGCCAAGAATGGAAGGTGCCTGTAGTATGAGATTATTGGTCCAGTGTACAGCCTCCCTTCAAATTCATAATACAAAAATAGGTACACTGTTCCAAGCAAAAAAATGGTTCACACTAATGAATCAACTTAATCAGGAGCAAAACCCTCATGCATCACAATGGATGACTAGCATCATCATTGGGAAAGCTCCACGTCAGGCTGGTACTGCAATGCCTGGCGGGCTCACCCCGAAGGGGAGCTCTTAACCACTTTAATTGAATGGTGACTCTGAAAAGTGAGTAAATAAATGCAGGGCTACCCAATCTTAGGAACCCGATTCAGTTTTGGAGAGAATGAAACAGTTAAAATTGATTTACCATCAAAAAATAATTCATTAATTTTAATTCATAATGCAGAAGATGGCAACCAAGGTTAAAAACAGGAATGCGGAGTAACGTGATAAATTATGTACACCTACTCACACTAGAAACAGGGGAGGAAAACCAATTAGGGTACCTCACTGATACAAGTCTACATGTTTCGCGCCTATGTGGTCCAACCGGATCCAGCGACGCTTCATCAGGACACACGAAAAAAAGCCTTCTCCAAAGTTTATAGTCAACAATATGTCGAAGGAACAAAGTAACTTACTTAGTCCTATATAATAACGTAGGAAAGGTCACCCTAAATATATAAGTCAAAGAACAGTAATCACAATAAAGTATGACAATCATATAATAAAAAGTTAGTGCACATGTGCGAAAAAAGTGATCATAGTGACTCACTCGTGTGAAAACAAATAAAAGGATTATGGCTTACCATCCCATATGTCAGGATAGAGCTTTAGAGGATCACTCGCCAGAATGAGAAACTGAAATTCTAGTCAATAGTGATCATGAATCCCAAAGGATAAAGATAAGAAAATTTGTAATGAGTTTGTAAGGTACTTAGCTTACAGTAAAATATCATTGGTCATTGAAATAATTAAATAGTTCAGACATGGTATAGTCATGCACCATGAAAAGCAAAAACGGTCAGTTTAAGTGGGACGAATGTTACCTACATAACTGCAATCATATAAATTCAGTGGACACATATAATTGTGCAGAAAATCGCTTCTTCAGTGGTTAACATACATCTTATCTTGTGGCAGAAATAAAACAATATAATAATGCCAGTGATGTTAAACATGTGATGTAACAAACGGAGACTCAATGACAACGAGTGTCGGGAACCTTCGGCAAGGAGGCAAGTCAATTACTGATACCTATCAAGGCATAACAAACGGATGCACTGGGTTGTCAAAATTATTGCCTAACGTACTGAATTTAATGAGCACTTACTTCGGTTTCTGTGCCGTAAGTCGTTACACCTACCCTCCGGCGCGCGTCCACAAAAACAGGGGCGCGATGCGGGCGCGGGTATTTTATACCCGTTCCGTCTTACCCGGAAGGGCCTGTCTGCTAACACTGTCACTGACAGTGAAAACGGACTCAGCTACGGCTGAAGTCGGGGATAAACAATCGGAACAACTAAATCGTAGTTCCACAGTACGTCTAAACCCGAAGGATATCAAAAATTAGTAATAAATAAATAAAAAAAGGGGGAGTACCTGTCGATTTAGTTTAATTTATACTAAGGACACTAACCTCTAAGCAAAAATTGTGTGAATTGAAAAAGGAGAATGAAGAACCGGTTCCGTACCGGTTCATGTAAATCAGTCAGTTGTGCAGTTATGTACCCAGACACGTTCTCAGTATATTCCCACCGTATGTATGTCGGTATGGTATATGTCCCCATAAAGAAACAGTTTTATAAATAGTCACCGTCCAATCTCCTAACCCAGGTGTATCAAAATTAACTCAGATGTAAAGGGGCTAGGTAAATCGACCAACTTATTAAATTACATGTAAAAATTGTATCCTGAAGCTATTCCCCTTAGGTCGACTACACTCCAGCTAGTGGAGTTGCCCGCCCCCTCCGGCCCGGCCCCCACTTTTGGCGGCAAGGCCGGAGAAAATAATGAGAATAACAAGGAGGAGTCACTGGCCAGTCAGGACAGCCCCTAAGGTGTCCTGAGCTGAGGTGACTCTAACTTTTAGAAATCCTCCATCTTGCAGATGGAGGATTCCCCCAATAGGGTTAGGATTGTGACCCCCTCCCCTTGGGAGGAGGCACAAAGAGGGTGTACCCACCCTCAGGGCTAGTAGCCATTGGCTACTAACCCCCCAGACCTAAACACGCCCTTAAATTTAGTATTTAAGGGCTACCCTGAACCCTAGAAAATTAGATTCCTGCAACTACAAGAAGAAGGACTGCCTAGCTGAAAACCCCTGCAGAGGAAGACCAGAAGACAACAACTGCCTTGGCTCCAGAAACTCACCGGCCTGTCTCCTGCCTTCCAAAGAACTCTGCTCCAGCGACGCCTTCCAAAGGGACCAGCGACCTCTGAATCCTCTGAGGACTGCCCTGCTTCGACGACGACAAGAAACTCCTGAGGACAGCGGACCTGCTCCAAAAAGACTGCAACTTTGTTTCAAGAAGCAGCTTTAAAGAACCCTGCAACTCCCCGCAAGAAGCGTGAGACTTGCAACACTGCACCCGGCGACCCCGACTCGGCTGGTGGAGAACCAACACCTCAGGGAGGACCCCCGGACTACTCTACGGCTGTGAGTACCAAAACCTGTCCCCCCTGAACCCCCACAGCGCCGCCTGCAGAGGGAATCCCGAGGCTTCCCCTGACCGCGACTCTCTGAAACCTAAGTCCCGACGCCTGGAAAAGACCCTGCACCCGCAGCCCCCAGGACCTGAAGGACCGGACTTTCACTGCAGAAGTGACCCCCAGGAGTCCCTCTCCCTTGCCCAAGTGGAGGTTTCCCAGAGGAAGCCCCCCTTGCCTGCCTGCAGCGCTGAAGAGATCCCTTGATCTCTCATTGACTTACATTGCGAACCCGACGCTTGTTCTAACACTGCACCCGGCCGCCCCCGCGCCGCTGAGGGTGAAATTTCTGTGTGGGCTTGTGTCCCCCCCGGTGCCCTACAAAACCCCCCTGGTCTGCCCTCCGAAGACGCGGGTACTTACCTGCAAGCAGACCGGAACCGGGGCACCCCCTTCTCTCCATTATAGCCTATGCGTTTTGGGCACCACTTTGAACTCTGCACCTGACCGGCCCTGAGCTGCTGGTGTGGTAACTTTGGGGTTGCTCTGAACCCCCAACGGTGGGCTACCTTGGACCAAGAACTGAACCCTGTAAGTGTCTTACTTACCTGGTAAAACTAACAAAAACTTACCTCCCCCAGGAACTGTGAAAATTGCACTGTGTCCACTTTTAAAGTAGCTATTTGTGAATAACTTGAAAAGTATACATGCAATTGAAATGATTCAAAGTTCCTAATGTACTTACCTGCAATACCTTTCAAACAAGATATTACATGTTAAATTTGAACCTGTGGTTCTTAAAATAAACTAAGAAAAGATATTTTTCTATAACAAAACCTATTGGCTGGATTTGTCTCTGAGTGTGTGTACCTCATTTATTGTCTATGTGTATGTACAACAAATGCTTAACACTACTCCTTGGATAAGCCTACTGCTCGACCACACTACCACAAAATAGAGCATTAGTATTATCTCTTTTTACCACTATTTTACCTCTAAGGGGAACCCTTGGACTCTGTGCATGCTATTCCTTACTTTGAAATAGCACATACAGAGCCAACTTCCTACATTGGTGGATCAGCGGTGGGGTACAAGACTTTGCATTTGCTGGACTACTCAGCCAATACCTGATCACACGACAAATTCCAAAATTGTCATTAGAAATTGATTTTTGCAATTTGAAAAGTTTTCTAAATTCTTAAAAGACCTGCTAGGGCCTTGTGTTAGATCCTGTTTAGCATTTCTTTTAGAGTTTAAAAGTTTGTAAAAGTTTGAATTAGATTCTAGAACCAGTTTTAGATTCTTAAAAAGTATTCCAACTTTTAGAAGCAAAATGTCTAGCACAGATGTGACTGTGGTGGAACTCGACACCACACCTTACCTCCATCTACAGATGAGAGAGCTAAGGTCACTCTGTAAACTAAAGAAAATAGCAATGGGCCCCAAACCTACCAAAGTACAGCTCCAGGAGCTTTTGGCAGAGTTTGAAAAGGCCAACCCCTCTGAGGATGGCAACTCAGAGGATGAAGATAGTGACTTGGAGGGAAATTCCCCCCCTCCAGTCCTACTTAGGGAGAGCAGGGCTTCTCAAGCCCTGACTCCACAAATAATAGTCAGAGATGCTGGTTCCCTCACAGGAGGGACCAACAACTCTGAAATCACTGAGGATAACTCCAGTGAAGAGGACATCCAGTTAGCCAGGATGGCCAAAAGATTGGCTTTGGAAAGACAGATCCTAGCCATAGAGAGGGAAAGACAAGAGATGGGCCTAGGACCCATCAATGGTGGCAGCAACATAAATAGGGTCAGAGATTCTCCTGACATGTTGAAAATCCCTAAAGGGATTGTAACTAAATATGAAGATGGTGATGACATCACCAAATGGTTCACAGCTTTTGAGAGGGCTTGTGTAACCAGAAAAGTGAACAGATCTCACTGGGGTGCTCTCCTTTGGGAAATGTTCACAGGAAAGTGTAGGGATAGACTCCTCACACTCTCTGGAAAAGATGCAGAATCTTATGACCTCATGAAGGGTACCCTGATTGAGGGCTTTGGATTCTCCACTGAGGAGTATAGGATTAGATTCAGGGGGGCTCAAAAATCCTCGAGCCAGACCTGGGTTGACTTTGTAGACTACTCAGTAAAAACACTAGATGGTTGGATTCAAGGCAGTGGTGTAAGTAATTATGATGGGCTGTACAATTTATTTGTGAAAGAACACCTGTTAAGTAATTGTTTCAATGATAAACTGCATCAGCATCTGGTGGACCTAGGACCAATTTCTCCCCAAGAATTGGGAAAGAAGGCGGACCATTGGGTCAAGACTAGGGTGTCCAAAACTTCCACAGGGGGTGACCAAAAGAAAGGGGTCACAAAACCTCCCCAGGGGAAAGGTGGTGAGACAGCCAAAAATAAAAATAGTAAAGAGTCTTCTACAGGCCCCCAAAAACCTGCACAGGAGGGTGGGCCCAGAGCCTCTTCACAAAACAATCCTGGGTACAAGGGTAAAAACTTTGATCCCAAAAAGGCCTGGTGTCGAAACTGTAGTCAGTCTGGACACCAAACTGGAGACAAGGCCTGTCCCAAGAAAAGTTCCACTCCAAACTCCAATCCAGGTAACACTGGAATGGCTAGTCTCCAAGTGGGATCAACAGTGTGCCCAGAGCAAATCAGGGTCCACACTGAAGCTACTCTAGTCTCTGAGGGTGGGGTGGATTTAGCCACACTAGCTGCCTGGCCTCCTAACATGCAAAAATACAGGCAGCAGCTCTTTATTAATGGGACAAGTGTAGAGGGCCTGAGGGATACAGGTGCCAGTGTCACCATGGTGACAGAGAAACTGGTTTCCCCTGGTCAATACCTGACTGGAAAAACCTATACAGTCACCAATGCTGACAATCAGACTAAAGCACATCCCATGGCAATGGTAACTTTAGAATGGGGAGGGGTCAATGGCCTGAAACAGGTGGTGGTCTCCTCAAACATCCCAGTAGACTGTCTGCTTGGAAATGACCTGGAGTCCTCAGCATGGGCTGAGGTAGAACTAAAAACCCATGCAGCCATGCTGGGTATCCCTGAACTGGTGTGTGTAAAAACAAGAGCACAATGCAAGGCACAGGGTGAAAAAGTAGAGCTGGAGTCTGGAAAAATGGCCCAGCCTACCAAGAGAAAAGGAAAGTCAGTTGGGAAACCAACTGCAACACAGTCAGAAAAAGAGAACCTCTCTTCTCAGGAAGAAGTTCTGCCCTCTGAGGGAACTGAGCCTTTGGAGCTTGAACCTTATCAGGTTGAGCTCTTAGGCCCAGGGGGACCCTCAAGGGAGGAGCTATGTAAGGGACAAGAAACCTGTCCCTCTCTTGAAGGCCTTAGGCAGCAAGCTGCTGAAGAGTCCAAGGGCAAGAAAAATGGAACACATAGGGTCTATTGGGAAGATGGACTCCTGTACACTGAGGCCAGAGACCCCAAACCTGGTGCCACTAGGAGAGTGGTAGTGCCTCAGTCGTTCAGAGAGTTTATTCTGACCTTAGCCCATGATATTCCCCTTGCTGGGCATTTGGGACAAACCAAGACGTGGGAGAGGTTAGTCAACCACTTCTACTGGCCCAATATGTCCCAGAAGGTTAAGGAGTTTTGCCTCTCCTGCCCCACCTGTCAATCCAGTGGTAAGACAGGTGGGCACCCAAAGGCCCCCCTCATTCCACTTCCAGTGGTGGGGGTCCCCTTTGAAAGAGTGGGTGTGGACATAGTTGGTCCACTGGAACCTCCCACAGCCTCAGGAAATATGTACATCCTAGTAGTAGTGGATCATGCTACTAGGTATCCTGAAGCTATTCCCCTTAGGTCGACTACTGCCCCTGCAGTAGCCAAGGCCCTCATTGGTATCTTTACCAGAGTGGGTTTCCCTAAGGAGGTGGTGTCTGACAGAGGTACCAACTTCATGTCAGCATACCTAAAACACATGTGGAATGAGTGTGGAGTGACTTACAAATTCACTACACCATACCATCCACAAACTAATGGCTTAGTTGAGAGATTCAACAAGACATTAAAAGGCATGATCATGGGGCTCCCAGAAAAGCTCAAAAGGAGATGGGATGTCCTCTTGCCATGTCTGCTTTTCGCTTACAGAGAGGTGCCACAGAAGGGAGTAGGATTCTCACCCTTTGAACTTCTGTTTGGTCACCCTGTAAGGGGACCACTTGCTCTTGTTAAAGAAGGCTGGGAGAGACCTCTTCATGAGCCTAAACAAGACATAGTGGACTATGTACTTGGCCTTCGCTCTAGAATGGCAGAGTACATGGAAAAGGCAACCAAAAACCTTGAGGCCAGCCAACAGCTCCAGAAGTTTTGGTATGACCAAAAGGCTGCAATGGTTGAGTTCCAACCAGGGCAGAAAGTCTGGGTTCTGGAGCCTGTGGCTCCCAGGGCACTCCAGGACAAATGGAGTGGCCCTTACCCAGTGCTAGAAAGGAAGAGTCAGGTCACCTACCTGGTGGACCTGGGCACAAGCAGGAGCCCCAAGAGGGTGATCCATGTGAACCGCCTTAAGCTCTTCCATGACAGGGCTGATGTAAATCTGTTGATGGTAACAGATGAGGATCAGGAGGCAGAGAGTGAACCTCTCCCTGATCTTCTATCATCAGACCCAAAAGATGGCTCAGTAGATGGAGTGATCTACTCAGACACCCTCTCTGGCCAACAGCAAGCTGATTGTAGGAGAGTCCTACAACAGTTTCCTGAACTCTTCTCCTTAACCCCTGGTCAGACACACCTGTGTACCCATGATGTGGACACAGGAGACAGCATGCCTGTCAAAAACAAAATCTTTAGACAGTCTGACCATGTTAAGGAAAGCATCAAGGTGGAAGTCCACAAGATGCTGGAATTGGGAGTAATTGAGCGCTCTGACAGCCCCTGGGCTAGCCCAGTGGTCTTGGTCCCCAAACCTCACACCAAAGATGGAAAGAAAGAGATGAGGTTTTGTGTGGACTACAGAGGGCTCAACTCTGTCACCAAGACAGATGCTCATCCAATTCCTAGAGCTGATGAGCTCATAGACAAATTAGGTGCTGCCAAATTCTTAAGTACCTTTGACTTGACAGCAGGGTACTGGCAAATAAAAATGGCACCTGGAGCAAAAGAGAAAACAGCATTATCAGTTTACTGTTATGCCCTTTGGTTTAAAGAATGCCCCTGCCACCTTCCAAAGGTTGGTGAATCAAGTCCTTGCTGGTTTGGAGTCCTTTAGCACAGCTTATCTTGATGATATTGCTGTCTTTAGCTCCACCTGGCAGGATCACCTGGTCCACCTGAAGAAGGTCTTGAAGGCTCTGCAATCTGCAGGCCTCTCTATCAAGGCATCCAAATGCCAGATAGGGCAGGGAACTGTGGTTTACTTGGGCCACCTTGTAGGTGGAGGCCAAGTTCAGCCACTCCAACCCAAGATCCAGACTATTCTGGACTGGGTAGCTCCAAAAACCCAGACTCAAGTCAGGGCATTCCTTGGCTTGACTGGGTATTACAGGAGGTTTGTGAAGGGATATGGATCCATTGTGACAGCCCTCACTGAGCTCACCTCCAAGAAAATGCCCAAGAAAGTGAACTGGACTGTGGAATGCCAACAGGCCTTTGACACCCTGAAACAAGCAATGTGCTCAGCACCAGTTCTAAAAGCTCCAGATTATTCTAAGCAGTTCATTGTGCAGACAGATGCCTCTGAACATGGGATAGGGGCAGTTTTGTCCCAAACAAATGATGATGGCCTTGACCAGCCTGTTGCTTTCATTAGCAGGAGGTTACTCCCCAGGGAGCAGCGTTGGAGTGCCATTGAGAGGGAGGCCTTTGCTGTGGTTTGGTCCCTGAAGAAGCTGAGACCATACCTCTTTGGGACTCACTTCCTAGTTCAAACTGACCACAGACCTCTCAAATGGCTGATGCAAATGAAAGGTGAAAATCCTAAACTGTTGAGGTGGTCCATCTCCCTACAGGGAATGGACTTTATAGTGGAACACAGACCTGGGACTGCCCATGCCAATGCAGATGGCCTTTCCAGGTTCTTCCACTTAGAAAATGAAGACTCTCTTGGGAAAGGTTAGTCTCATCCTCTTTCGTTTGGGGGGGGGGTTGTGTAAGGAAATGCCTCCTTGGCATGGTTGCCCCCTGACTTTTTGCCTTTGCTGATGCTATGTTTACAATTGAAAGTGTGCTGAGGCCTGCTAACCAGGCCCCAGCACCAGTGTTCTTTCCCTAACCTGTACTTTTGTATCCACAATTGGCAGACCCTGGCATCCAGATAAGTCCCTTGTAACTGGTACTTCTAGTACCAAGGGCCCTGATGCCAAGGAAGGTCTCTAAGGGCTGCAGCATGTCTTATGCCACCCTGGAGACCTCTCACTCAGCACAGACACACTGCTTGCCAGCTTGTGTGTGCTAGTGAGGACAAAACGAGTAAGTCGACATGGCACTCCCCTCAGGGTGCCATGCCAGCCTCTCACTGCCTATGCAGTACAGGTAAGACACCCCTCTAGCAGGCCTTACAGCCCTAAGGCAGGGTGCACTATACCATAGGTGAGGGTACCAGTGCATGAGCACTGTACCCCTACAGTGTCTAAGCAAAACCTTAGACATTGTAAGTGCAGGGTAGCCATAAGAGTATATGGTCTGGGAGTCTGTTTTACACGAACTCCACAGCACCATAATGGCTACACTGAAAACTGGGAAGTTTGGTATCAAACTTCTCAGCACAATAAATGCACACTGATGCCAGTGTACATTTTATTGCAAAATACACCCCAGAGGGCACCTTAGAGGTGCCCCCTGAAACTTAACCGACTATCTGTGTAGGCTGACTAGTTCCAGCAGCCTGCCACACTAGAGACATGTTGCTGGCCCCATGGGGAGAGTGCCTTTGTCACTCTGAGGCCAGTAACAAAGCCTGCACTGGGTGGAGATGCTAACACCTCCCCCAGGCAGGAGCTGTAACACCTGGCGGTGAGCCTCAAAGGCTCACCCCTTTGTCACAGCACCGCAGGACACTCCAGCTAGTGGAGTTGCCCGCCCCCTCCGGCCCCGGCCCCCACTTTTGGCGGCAAGGCCGGAGAAAATAATGAGAATAACAAGGAGGAGTCACTGGCCAGTCAGGACAGCCCCTAAGGTGTCCTGAGCTGAGGTGACTCTAACTTTTAGAAATCCTCCATCTTGCAGATGGAGGATTCCCCCAATAGGGTTAGGATTGTGACCCCCTCCCCTTGGGAGGAGGCACAAAGAGGGTGTACCCACCCTCAGGGCTAGTAGCCATTGGCTACTAACCCCCCAGACCTAAACACGCCCTTAAATTTAGTATTTAAGGGCTACCCTGAACCCTAGAAAATTAGATTCCTGCAACTACAAGAAGAAGGACTGCCTAGCTGAAAACCCCTGCAGAGGAAGACCAGAAGACAACAACTGCCTTGGCTCCAGAAACTCACCGGCCTGTCTCCTGCCTTCCAAAGAACTCTGCTCCAGCGACGCCTTCCAAAGGGACCAGCGACCTCTGAATCCTCTGAGGACTGCCCTGCTTCGACGACGACAAGAAACTCCCGAGGACAGCGAACCTGCTCCAAAAAGACTGCAACTTTGTTTCAAGAAGCAGCTTTAAAGAACCCTGCAACTCCCCGCAAGAAGCGTGAGACTTGCAACACTGCACCCGGCGACCCCGACTCGGCTGGTGGAGAACCAACACCTCAGGGAGGACCCCCGGACTACTCTACGGCTGTGAGTACCAAAACCTGTCCCCCCTGAGCCCCCACAGCGCCGCCTGCAGAGGGAATCCCGTGGCTTCCCCTGACCGCGACTCTCTGAAACCTAAGTCCCGACGCCTGGAAAAGACCCTGCACCCGCAGCCCCCAGGACCTGAAGGACCGGACTTTCACTGCAGAAGTGACCCCCAGGAGTCCCTCTCCCTTGCCCAAGTGGAGGTTTCCCAGAGGAAGCCCCCCCCTTGCCTGCCTGCAGCGCTGAAGAGATCCCTCGATCTCTCATTGACTTACATTGCGAACCCGACGCTTGTTCTAACACTGCACCCGGCCGCCCCCGCGCCGCTGAGGGTGAAATTTCTGTGTGGGCTTGTGTCCCCCCCGGTGCCCTACAAAACCCCCCTGGTCTGCCCTCCGAAGACGCGGGTACTTACCTGCAAGCAGACCGGAACCGGGGCACCCCCTTCTCTCCATTATAGCCTATGCGTTTTGGGCACCACTTTGAACTCTGCACCTGACCGGCCCTGAGCTGCTGGTGTGGTAACTTTGGGGTTGCTCTGAACCCCCAACGGTGAGCTACCTTGGACCAAGAACTGAACCCTGTAAGTGTCTTACTTACCTGGTAAAACTAACAAAAACTTACCTCCCCCAGGAACTGTGAAAATTGCACTAAGTGTCCACTTTTAAAGTAGCTATTTGTGAATAACTTGAAAAGTATACATGCAATTGAAATGATTCAAAGTTCCTAATGTACTTACCTGCAATACCTTTCAAACAAGATATTACATGTTAAATTTGAACCTGTGGTTCTTAAAATAAACTAAGAAAATATATTTTTCTATAACAAAACCTATTGGCTGGATTTGTCTCTGAGTGTGTGTACCTCATTTATTGTCTATGTGTATGTACAACAAATGCTTAACACTACTCCTTGGATAAGCCTACTGCTCGACCACACTACCACAAAATAGAGCATTAGTATTATCTCTTTTTACCACTATTTTACCTCTAAGGGTAACCCTTGGACTCTGTGCATGCTATTCCTTACTTTGAAATAGCACATACAGAGCCAACTTCCTACAAGATGGATTTATGACATATTGATAAACAATTTGTCCAATTCTTTTAGTTCTGACCTTAAGGCTGAGAATATTCTATGAATTCCAATCTACGAAAAAATAATCTGTTTGTACTGCATAGTCCAGATTTATTACTGCGCACAAGTGAGTTGGCAACACTAGGCAATGTGGATTTCCCACCATACATTCCAGCAAATCATAGTAAGTTTAGCAAACATCCCAGTTTTCAAGGTGAGTCAACTTAACAGAGCGAGGCAAGTTTTTAGGTTGAGCATAGACGGCACTTGGGATGTCGCTTACTGGCCTGTTGTATATAGTTTGTAGGTTTCAAGTCCGCCCATTGCTTTTCATTTGTCTATGTCACTGTCTCTTAAATATGTTTGCATGCTAAAGGTCAATCCTTCCTCTTTGCCCCTCGTTTTTTTGTCCTTTGTTTGCTCCCACAGTACTAGTGCCAACTACTATATCTTTATGCTTTGCTTATCTGTTCGTTTGGCGAACATTTTTTTCCTTTCCTGCTGGTGTTACACTGTTCAGCTTTTGTCCATATATTATTGCATCTTATCAGCATTGCGCCCACTTCATTGCCGCCACGCTTCAGGTTTCACCTTCGGATGCGACTAACTTTTATCTACAGGGTTGCCACATTTCATGTTTCAGCACGGTGCCCGCTTTCTTGTTTCATTCACACACCACCCTTTCACCAGACTGGGAGAATGGAAGTTTACCTACGGCGCATGCAGGACACACTGGTAAGAGACCTCTGGGGCTTGTTAACTTGTTTCCCTTTGTAGGGTCTATAATCTCTCACCAACTCTGCTTTCCCGAGGTACGTTTGGTGAATTTTTTGTTCCGATCAGAGCACATTGGCTTCTGTCATGGTGCCCAGGTGCTCACTGTTTACCTCGGGATCAGGGTGGACATGGTACTTCTAGGGGTGGACTCAGATGAATAGCTTCTTTTATAAACTTACCAGCTCCTGACCTGAAGCAACTTTATTTACATGACTTTATTCTACATATAAAGTAAGTGCAACGGAAAATCACTTATTTTAAAAAGCAACTTAATTTTAATTGGGCTCTGTAACAACAATTCACTCTAAAAAAACTATTTGAAGAAGTTCTGGACAGAAACTGCCCTTTGCATGCTTATTACTACTATATTTTCAGACTAAACCTGGTATTTTTCTTAACTCATTGATTCCCTTTTATTAATAGGTATTAGATTGTTTTCTACTCATTGCTGCATCTAAGACTAGTTTTTGGGAAATGTATTGCCCCCTGGCACCACCTAGCGGCCAGCTTGTTTACAGTCAAATACGTATTGTTTCCTAATGTGACCCTTCCTGTTCAACTGCTGTTTGTAAATTAGCAGTGTTTAAAAGGCTTTTTCCGGAGTGCAAAGTGGCTTGGAAACAAATATAGTATCAGATATTTACATTTTGCTTAGCGTAGCTCTTATGACGTAAACACATCTAATTTATGTGCAAGGATTATTTATACGTAAATTGAATAAAAATGTGTATTAAAGTTTAAGCCGTAGGAAGAGTTTCCAAAATACTGCTTACCGTGTAAGAATCCACGCCAGCAATGTGTGTTGGTACATTAATATAGCAATTCAGTGTGTGCATGTTTTTGTTTTGCGATGTTGCAGTTATTTTTCTATTAGAACAGTTGTGTGCTTTTGTTTTGTCTGTTTTTTTGTGTTTGAAGAGCACGAGAAATTGATTGAATATTGTAGTGGTCAGTACTCGAGTAGCTGCAGGTATGCCAACAGCCTCAAAGACTACCAGGATTAAACCCTAGCCACTCGCATCTTGGGAACCTTTGGACCTTGCCATTGTCCTACGGTGCCTTAAAAAAAAAGCAGTCAACTCAACAATGGCCAAAATCTCACTACTAGAAGACAAAGTCGACCTTGCAAAAAAAAGTCATGCCTGGACGGTCATAAATGGCTACTAGAAGCTAACAAGAGCCGTATTTATCCCATACTTACCCGCTCCACTTCAACCTCAAATTGTTGCGGTGTGGCCTGGGCTGCGCTCAAACTCTCGCATAGAAACCTGCTTGGCTGTATACCGGCAACACAAACTTCTGCTTATGCTGCTTATACAGAGGGGACTTTATGCACGTAATTTGATTTGCCCTAAAATGGCGGAGGAGAGGAAGCATCTCCTTAAATCTCTGTTAATGGACAAAGGGATCTACAGATGTAGGCAGGCCGTCATCTCCTGTTTAGAGTTCGATAACCCTATCCTGAACTGTGGCTACACAAATTTTTTAAACATAATTGAACAAATAAACTCTTTAACTAGCAACTGAGTGCTCCAATGTGTAACTAGCTCTTGTGTCTAACATATTTCCTTTGTGGATCATTCAGAAACCCGGGTCAGGCTGCTAGCCATAGTGGAATTATCATCACCACAAACTTGAGGCTACCCTGGCCTGCCAGGAATCTCTCTACCTCACTCAGACTGCACACAAGCACTTTTAATGCTGCTAACTTGCACTTTAATCTTCCATTAACACTTTGCTCACTGTGGACCAGCCAGAATCTTAAATTAGGTTGCTAATCTGAGCGGAAACAACAACCTTTAAAAAATGAGCGACCTTGGCAGTAGTTAGTAGTTCTTGACAAACTTTACACAGCACATAATGCTCTTTAAAGTTGTTAAATGGCATGTCTAATTTGTGCGTCATGGTTTTTTTCTCATTTATCAAAATTTTGTATTTCTTCAAGACTTTAATCACTGTTTTCCCTTTTGTACGATTTTAAATAATCAAAACAAATAAAGTTACTTTCTTACTGATTGAATGGTGTTGTGGGAGCTATGACTAGTGGGAACTGCTTGCAGACATGGGGGGTTCTTGGTGTGATCGTCGGGGCTGTTTTGATTTTACTAGCAGGTCACATCACAACCTTGCACAACTGTTGTAGTATT
Source organism: Pleurodeles waltl (assembly GCF_031143425.1). Lineage (NCBI taxonomy): Eukaryota > Metazoa > Chordata > Amphibia > Caudata > Salamandridae > Pleurodeles > Pleurodeles waltl. The sequence goes on from NC_090437.1 coordinate 1,274,713,089, forward strand.
CTATCTGCACATACTAGACTGCTATAAGGGCTTCGATCGGACTGAGAGGGGCTGCTGAAATAGTACTGTTGTGAACCAACACGCTCTGTGGTACAAAAATCTCTGCATATACCTGCATTTTGGGCAAATGGCTTGGGGTTTAATTGTACTTTATGAATTAAAAGCGTACCTGGGTCACACCCATTAACGGAACAAACCATATTCCCAATTCTGATGCTTATAATATGAAATGAGTGATCACAAGGCAGGTGGTACGGGCAGCAGCTGTTCATGTTAATCAGCCACCAAAAGTTAAAATAAAAAAACTGATCATCATATGAGTAAGGCTAGATACTTTACTATAGAAGCCAAGCTGGCAGCAGGCTGAAAGACAGCTGCGTTGTTCCAAGACACCTGTTTTACGCTGAGGAATGCAGGTACTGACCCTCACGTTAAAGAGGTGCAGGTTCTCGGCACTTGCCCAACTGAGGCACTAACTGGCAGTCTAAGTCTTCCCAAGAGGTTGATGGCACTTACTTAGAAAGACAGAAGGAGTGTCCAGGTAGAGAGTCAAGGAAAAAGCATTTGTATTGCATTTTACCGTAGAAGCAACTGTGTTATGTTGCCTCCCACGATTTGCGGATGGGCTTTTGCCGGTACAGACTGCCCAGTATTACGTTATGTGGGGGGTGTTAATGGTTGCCTGTTTCGGAGTCTCAGACATGTGTAACAGAATCCCTCTTGTTCTGCTCCGGTCTTCTATTCGCCAGTAACAGTGTGTGATGTTTTGACAGGACATGCTTCTCGACGCTTGATGAGAAATTAGCAATATCAATCAATCAACATCACATCAAGGATAATGTCCTTCATTGCTAAACACTTGCAAGGTCCCAAAGGCAAGACCTATTGGCTATGCCAATGCTTGTTATGTTTTACAGTGCGGAATTAATTAGCAACCCCTAGTACAAAACAATCTACTGTTTAAAAACTGCTTTAAATTCCTCACTGCCTATGTTTTCTATGCTTGTGAACGTTGTCAGTTAGTCCTTTCCAAGACAATCGGTCCACACAGAATTGATGTGCAACTTCTATGTATGAGGAAATTTACAATTTTATTTTTTCATTATATGCTCACCCTACCACATGTCAATCCATGTTAGCAATGTCAATGTGTCTTACAAAACCACCGCCCGCATCCTACTTCCTCGGGCCCTCCACATATGGCCAACACTCCTGGTACGAGCCCCAGAAACAGGTGACAAAAGCCTGCCGGCCTAAAGTCGGGGACAGGCCACGGTAACAGCTCACTCTCATCATCTGGGACTCTACTATGCTTGGTTCCGCTCCAATCCTAGATCCAAAGATGTCATCTAAGGGTCGCCATGGCTTGCCCTTTGCTACTAATGGTACTACCTTTGCAACCCCTGGCCGAGCTGGCAAATTCAGTGCCAGGAACACAGTGACAACTCGATCTTGTGAACGCCAGGTGGGCTCCTCTGTTTGCTATCAAGTTTTTATGACACTAATAGTGAATCACATTTTGTTACTCTTAGTGTAATAAAAACGGAGTGCAATTAGCTGGAATATGCTCTTCCATGGCAGATGAAGGGTGAGTAAAAAATGCTTTAAAATATATGTTGTGTGCGTACTTGCAGGTGAGTGTGTCTATGTGAGAAAGTGTATGTAACTATGAGTTTGTGTGTGTGAGTGAAAGTGGAGATCAAAAGTCGTGTGGTATCCTTTTCGCTACCTCTGGCATTTTGGTGAAATAACATCCATGCCTAGAGCACGCTCTTTTTCGGAGCCAAAACAGCAGGCGGCTGCACACTGACTTAGCCTGCCAGGCACGGTCAATTCCAGAGAAACTAACACCGCCCAGTCCGAAAATAACAGGAGCTCCAGATCCGCTCCTATAACCCGAAACTAGGCGGCACCCGCCGACCGTGAGAGGACAGCCGGACGGGGGCACGTGCGGATATCTCAACCAATCAGCACTACGGAATCTGTATGCTGCGCTAGGATTGGCCGTGGTCCAGCTAGTGCTCCAATCCTAGGTCATGTTACAGTTTAGCAGTAACGCCCGTTCCGAGATAATTCTCACAGTCTGTTCATCCGTGGGAGTGGCTGTCACGCGACCCGGAAGTGCTAAAATTCCGTGCAAATGACATCCGTTAAAAGATCAGCAACGGAGGACGGGCATGAGGCTGGGTTTACGCAGGGTCCGTGTAAGTAGCGGACAGGTGGTCACCGTAGCGACAGAGCGCTTCATAAGGAGCACGTACTGGACATTACACGAGTTAACCATGAAAGTGAGAATCTAAATAGAAATCGCAAACGGCGAGCCTTCACCCAAGGTGGGTAATTGCTTATGCATGGTAGAAAAAGGCTCATGAAAATGTACAAGAAGAGATTTGAGTGAGGGGTGTGATCAAGAGTAAACGGGAGAGAAGCAAGGTTTATTTGAGTATTGTTATTGCTGTTGTCATCCCAGGGCGTTCATCATTTACGTACCAAAGGACTTGGTTAGGAGGATTTTTTCCAGCAGGCGATTGAAGAGGACCAATGATGGTGTCCGGCTTACCTGTGTTTGTTGGGCAGCTCGAACTGTGTGGTTGTTGCATGCATGCGTAGATTTGTTATGCAGCCACGGGGAATGGAGTACTCTTTGGCATCTGATGTGCTAAACTGTAAGGGGATTTTTATGTTGCCAGTATGTAAGGTTGTCCTGCTCTTATTATTCGCATAGGTGGCCCTTGCCAATGGCAGTATCTATCCCCACTATGGGTATATTTTATCATTATTATTGGAGGGTGTGCCGCATATTGATTGTCCGGCTCACTTCGTCCTAACGACATGACTATTGTCCTGCAAAGAAGGCACATCTGTGGTCCCTGCTGTGAATCACATTAAGGGCGTGAGGCTATGTGTAAGCCCGAGGATCTCTGGTGGAGTGGCCTTCCCATGACTGACAGAATCTGAGGAGCAAGTCAAAGACCTAGATATAGCGGTTGACAGTGACCTAAATAATCTCGGTCGCAAAGTATTGTGCATTTTTTTTTCAGGGGAGCGGCCTCCTATTCTCTTATTCCCCATGTTGTTCGATCATGCCTTGTAAGTGAGACCTGTGTTGATTGAGCGGTATGAAATGAGTTGGCTTTCAGAAATATTTTTTTATTTTGTATAGTGCCTAGTTATCCTCCTCGTCTGTTGCTTCCAAGCTGTGTAAATATATTTTTTATCAGACTTAATGGTAGTCAAGAAACATGGGGCGGTCTGTTAATTGTTTTTTCTGATGTTGTCACAGTTCCGAACAGCGTTATGTGTAACTTGTAGCGGTGAACTCCTCTAGCTCCTAGTTTGAAATGTAGGTTCCATAATTGACATTGTAACTATTTGTGTTCTGTGCAATTGTTGATAAATTAGGTTTCTAAAGACTTCCTCGTGTACCTGCAATATATACGCATTATGTCTTGTAGAAACAAGTCATTCATGTAAGTGTTCAGTCACAGAGCATTGATATACTGTAAAACTAAAATCATTGTGGTGAATTGGCAAGGTGGGGCTGAGGAAAAAGGGGGACCCTCCCAAACCCTATTTTCCTGTGCAATTTTCAATAGGAAAATTGAACAGCGAAAACAGCTCAATGGAATTGCACACATTTGGTGGAAAGGTAGATCTTGGTCTAAAAAGTGTGCTTTTTGTGATTTGATGCAAATCTGTTCAGTAGTTTTTGAACAGTTAAAGTTAAAAAACTTTGGATATCTGGATGGCTGATTTTTAGAGAGGGCCGAAAGAGTACCACGATCAAGCAGCTTCAAATGATACTGATTTGACCAATTGAGGGTGGCTTTTTCCCTATTGACCTCCTCGCTCCGCAAGAGCAAAAACCTTGTGGGAACTTGCGCTCTGCTTGGCTGACCACAACATGAAGAGAAATGTTGCAGTGTGCGGTGGGAGTTGGCCTTCCATATGATAATAACGTTGTACTTTAGGTTTAAAAAAAAACCTAGAGATTCACCATAAGAAAATGAAGGCTAAAGTGCCATTTTTGTTGGTAATGGTAATAATATTTTGTACATTTAAAAAATAAAGGTAAAAGTGACATTTAAGTGAAAATGTCAGTCTAAACATAACAATTTAAACAAATGTAAAAAAAAAAAAAAAGCACTGAAATTGTACAGTTCTTTCAAGTAACTATAACTCGCACCCTTGCCATGGACTGCTTATGACCTGACTCATTAGAGCACTCATGGCATGTTCTGTGACACCATTGATAACATTCCTGATGACAACTGAATTGACTTCATTGACGACAGCATGAGTAATCATTATTTGAAATAACTGTTGAATTTCAGTTTTTGTTTAAAATGTTATGTTTGCATTGCCATTTTCATCTAACTGTAGCATCACTTGAACCTTTGTTCAGTGTATATATGAGTGTGTATGTGTTATATAGTTTTAGGGGTTCGGAGGATTGCTACACCCACTCTGTTGTCCTTGAAATGCACAATAAGAAAACATTTTGAAGTCTATATTTACTTTTTTTCTCTCTCATATCTCCTGAATTTATTTTTCAGGTTCATGTTAAGGCATAACTCACCTTATTCAGCACACAGAACAATGTATTGTATTGTATTTTGGTTAGGCTGAATAATGGAATATGGCTGCTGTGTAGAATGGGGAGGTGAATAATTTCCATGTGTAACCCAGCGGGAGAAATGGGTTTGTTTTGGTTTCAAAGGGGGAGTTACTCTGCTGTAGTTGCTCTATAGAATGGCTTACTAGAAGAATCGGCTTGTAATAACATTCTGGTGACTCCATGTTGCCATTCACATTGGATGTGCAGGTATTCACCCACAGCAAATGTTTGTTATTTGGTGTGCTCTTTTACATTTGACTTAGTGCACGTGCATTTGAAGAATGTTTAGTTATTCATGGACACTCGATGCAATCGGTGAGTTCATTCTGTGATTCATGTCGACGTTTTAGCCACCTGGTGTCTGGTGGACCCTTTTGACCTAATTACAAGGTGTGTAGTCCACATTCGGAAAGGTTTTCAATGATGAGTTGTTGATTGATGCCGTTAGGTGGCTAGGGCCTGGTTTGCAGTTTCATGGGGGGTGACGAGGTGTGATAATGAGAAGAAACGGAAAGTAAGTGCCCATCTACGAAAATAGGTAGGGACCTAGCAGATGATATCCTTTCTGGGCGTGGGTCACAGGTGACAGCCAAGGAACTGGTATGAATGGGAGTGATAGTTACTCAGCCTGCACTCCTTACTTCATTTTGAACAAAAAAAAAAATAGTTCAAAACTATCCTGATTATTGCCATGTAATTGTTAAGCAGCAGCAGTTTTTCATTTGGAAGGGCAGCCTTTGGTCCAATCTTCCTTTCCCACGTGGTGGTATAGTCAGTTTAACCAGAGAGAATAATTCATATGAGTTTGTACTACAAGAAGTGATGGGCCCTTTACTAGCGCTGGAACTCCACGTGAACACAACTACACATAGCCTTCGGCCATTTGTAACAGGATGTGAGGAGAATGCAGGCCTATTCACCGTGACCAAAATAAGCTCTTACGTCTGTATCATATTTACCTAGTCCAGCAGCAAATTGAAAGTAGACCATGCGTTCTTAGTCTATTCAGTTGTTGTTGTTCCCACCTTGACAGAGCTTGGTCAGTCTCAAATTGCTATGCCCAGAGATGCTGTGCGGTGTGATGAGCAGTCAATTGGGGCAAGTTACAACTATGTTGCTCACTTAAACTGGTGAATTTCAGTGGATTGTACATTTTAAATCGAAATTATAAATTCCTACTACTAAAAAATGTTATTTTTGTTTATTTATTTATACTATTTTTTTTTATTTCTTGTATTTTTTATTGTAACATACTCATTCTCAAATAAACCACAATGACAGAGGGCAGACGCACTATGTACAATGTTACAACCATTGTTGCTCCAGCAAATCCAACTTAGTCGGGTGTTTTCAGTGCCTTGTATCCCTTCTGCTAACCATGCGTGCCTCTTAAAGAACTGGGATTTAAGTAGGTTGTATTCTTTACAGAATGTTGCCAGAGATTTATAATAATGTGAGAGGGAAGTTCTTCCACCCTCCTGCGTCCCTCCAGAAGCTTGCTATTAGTTTCCCTAAATGTCTCTGGTGACATGTCTCTCCGTGGGGTGACATAAATATTCCCAGGTACTGGAAGCCCTCTGGTGCCACCCTCAGGTTTCTTAGTAAAAGAGGCTAGTCTTGGCCGGGTCCCGGAGAATAAATAGTGGATTTATCCCAGTTATTTTTTTAGCCAGAGTGTCATCCGTAGTCCTCTATCAGTTGAAATAAAATGGTAATAGTCGTTTGTGGGTCAGTAATATATAGAAGGATATCCTCTACATAGAAGGACATTATTTTTTTTTGCCATCACTTCTCCGAGGGCTGTCTGGAAGCCCTTAATGTTGGGGCGTGTACAGATGTTGCAGGCCAAGGATTCCGTGGTCAAAGCGAAAAGGAGGGGGCAGGGGTGGCCCTGTTGGGTCCCTCTCGCAATCAGAAATTCAGAGGACAGTTTCCCATTGACATTTACTGTTGCTATCGGTTCATTGTATAGTACGGACACCTAGTACCGAAATTTGGGTCCAAAGCCAAAATTGAGTAATTGCAGTTGAGGATGAGCCAGTGTACTGCGTCCATACAACTTAAGTTTTATAAGGTAATATACATCTCAATATGTGTGTGACTGTCAACTACTGTTATTGGACGTTTTGAATAAAAGAAAATAGTTTACAGATTCAGAAATGATCAACTTTAAATGTAAATCACCAAATAAAATACGTTTTTGATTGATGGGAAATATGTATTTTATTTTAACATATCTTTGCATGGTATCTGCCTTAAAAGTTCACACTTTCAAGAGTGCACTATTGTTTTCATGAGACAGGTAGTGGCCTTAGTAGCTGTCTGGCCACCAGATACTAAGTCTGTTTTGAATAGTTGCTGCCACCCTGGTAGAGCAGAGGTGCCTGTAGAGTTTGGGTGTTTGTTCTGGTTGTGGAGCAGACAGTTGTGGCAGAGGAGCTGCGCCTTGTAGCACCTGAGTAGGCATGCACATGGACAGTATGAGGAGCCTGAATGGAGGAAGAACTTCACCCGCCTGCACCTATCTGAGCACTGAGCCCGGGGCGTTTAAGGTGATTTAGCTACAATGAGGTTCTGCTGTGTGCGTGGTGTGCTTACTTGCTGTATATCTGGAAAGCCAGAATGCTAACGTAGTACATTGCTTCAGTGCATCTTGCACAGAATGTTGTTCGTCATAAGACCTTACAACAAAACACTGTGGTTTCGACACTTTGGCTGAGATGTATACGTTTTTTACGTTAAACCGTCTGACAGTGGCTCTTGGTTGACACATGCGTAGCAAGACTTTTCCTTCCGTTGTCAGCTTGAATCTAGATTGGGTTTGTTGATCTCAGAATCAGTCGGGCTTGCCTGTGTTGATGATTTAATCCCGTATTTTTTTTATTTTTAATCTGTGGAATCAAGGAGAGAAAGCAGACTCTGCAGTCAGTCTTCAATAACCTAATTAATTCCATTGATTCTCGAAAGACAAGGACAAAAAAAGAATTACTAGTTTCTTTTCCCAAAGGAGTGTAGGCAGTTCTTGAGGGTGCAGTATTTAGATTGCATTGTGTAAGTGTGTTCATGTTAACACGCTAGAAGGCAGCTGTCTAAGGTCCGATTTTGTTGGAAGTTGTGGCAGTAACTACTGATTGAGCGTGTGTGAAATAGTGTCATTCTTCCTAGTCCATTTATAAAGTAGTTACAGGCATTAATTACACATTGGTCCTGGTACAACAGCTCTTCAAATTTAAACACCCCTCTCCGCTACTCCATAGTAATACAAAAGAGTTTTGGAAGTAGAAAGGCTTATTTCTGCTGCGGAATGAGCAAGATTTCAAATGAAAGTGCTGGTTTCTAGAAGCAACTCTACGAGGAGCCCAGCGGCACCCCAAAGATCTGGACTCAAGGCTCTGAGACATGCTCATTGTACTCTGCCTAGTGACTCATGGGTTTCAGTACACCAGTAACATTTTGTAGTTAACTCTATATCTGTTGATGGATTGCTATTGAATGGACAAATAATAAGAGTTATGGATTCACCTTATTGTGGAATGAGCATTTTTGAATGCTAATTCAGACTGATGTGCAAAGATGTGATTAAAGTATTTGACTCTCTTTTCTGGTTGGTGCCTTTCTATGGAAGTATGTAAGAACAATCATTCCTGAGTCACCACCTATGGAACCATGGTTAGATAGCTCGCTGCCTAAGGCACTGGACAGACTTCCTGCCCAAGAGTATGAATTTACAAGACCGCGTTCTGTACTGTGTGTTCTTTGCATTGCTGGTTCAGAGTTTCAGCCGTGTTGAAGAGCTGTGAATAATGAGATGGTTAGTATGGCACTGATTACATTGCAGTGCCTAGTGATGCTGTGTTCTGTGATGTAATGGGCCCAGAGTAAATCCATAGTAGTGAGACAATAACCACTGGTTAGTCTTTAGGCAGAACTTGACAGGGCACAATACAGTGATTGCTGAACATTATGCTCCAACCAGGGAACCTTTAAACGCATTGCTGACACAGTAACTTTTGTAATGTCGATGGGTGTGAGACTATGTGCAGACTGTTTTGGGCTGAATATTGCTCCTGTGTGTGGAGATTGATGCTTGTTGGGCATTGCCGCTGTGTGGACCTGCTCGGCCGCCTCCGTCCTTTTATTGTTATTGTTAAGATTGTTATTGGTTCCTACCCCAAGTGCTTCTGTATTTAGGTTTCCCCTGAGGGTGTGCTTTCTACAGCCCTATAAGCATGTATATGGACTGGTAGTTGAACTGCGGGGCGTGACCCTGCTGCGGACTTTGTTTTTTGTGGACGTTGCCTTGGTTTGTCGGCCTGCCTTGTGCACGCATTAATGGACCTCTAGCGGGCGATATGGAGTATTGGGGGCTGTTGTTGTTGATACTATGTAAAATTCCATAAATAAATTAAAAAAAAAACCTTTTGTAATGTCAACTTTTATTTTACCCAGAGAACACTAATAATTATCCAATAGTAGATCATAGATCTGAGAATACAGCGAGTGTCCAAATAATGACTGTTGAGAGGGTGAGAGGCTGTGGGGTCTAATGAACTGCAGATGTTAATCACAATACTGTCATTTAAATTCATGTTTGATCAGTTTTGCGACACTGGCCAGACTTCCTCATTTCATTCTACATCTGTTTTACTGCTGTGCCCCCACGGCAATTTCCAAGGACCTTAAACAAAGACTAAATACCGTGCATCTCGCTTTCCACTACTTGAAATATTAATCCCTGGCACTTGGTCTTTGATTGTGTTTCTTTGTCATGACTGTCCTTCAACTGTTTTGTGAAACTCTGTAAGCTAACCAAGGAACGTAGAGAAAAGACAATCACCGCACCCCTACATCAAATACATTGTTTAACAGGCTGCCATTAAAATGGTAAGAAAAGCACATCTGCACTTTATAATCCAGGAGGTGCCAAATTTACAAGGTCCATGTGTTATGTGCTGCTGCAGTGCAGATTTTTTTTCTTTGAATTCTGGGACTTGTAGTCTTGTTTAGTCCTTTATAAAACGGGACAACAAGTCCCGGATTTCAAAGAAAAAATCTGGAATGGAGCAGCACATCGTGCACGAACATGGAGAAACTTGGCAGCAGCGATGATATACGGTAAACCCAACCCATATGTTGGTTATGCTTCCTTTTTAATAGGTGCTGCCTAAAGGTGGCTTTTAGCTGTCTGCTGTCAAAAGACCTTCTGCGGTTATCAAAAACCTACAGAGGGTTTATAGACAGTCCAGTTCTTACCACTGGTGAGCTTTCTTGTCTCGTTCATTTAATTGCTTTTTATTCGATGTCGTCTTCCACTTCTAGTTTGTCCCTCACCTGGAGATTTCCTTTGTATTCATACTTGTGACTGGATGACTTGTATCCTTCTACTACTCTGATTCAGGGCAACTTTTTCTTCATTTCATGACTCGATGTTGTATATGTTTTCTAAGTTGCTTCCTCCCTCCGACAGTAAACTGATTAAATGACCCTTTAAGTGCAGCAGTTACACAAATGTTTACTGTAAGTTTTTTTTTATTTAAGTTCTGGTATGTTCATTTTATTGTAGTAAGGGGTACAGTTAAATTGGGTAGTAAGAGCCCATTTTATTTAAAATGCATCCGTATGGCAGAAGTGTGATACATATAAAGTACACATTAATATTAAATGTCACAATCCAGTCATTGCATCATAGCATGTATTGAGCTCTTATACCCACGTTGCTGGTTGCAATCTGCAGAGGTGGTACAGCCCACTGGGGACTAAAGTCATTTGCTTATTTAAAGGGGATCTAATGCCCCAAAACACTGAATCTGGTGACTAGTCTCGCAAGTCGAACACAATATGTAATGGGAACTGTTTGCTGTCACAAGTCCCTACTCTGAAATTGCTCGAATTGTGTAGAAAACATCTCTAAACAGTGTACTTTTCCTATGAATTCGTGGATCCTAGACCTCACTTGCAAATTTCTGCTCTGTCTTGGACATAGCTGTAATACCCTTTTACTTACAACGTGTAGCTGTAATACTCTTTTACTTCCACCTTGTACACGCTAACTCGAAATGTTGCAGCTTCATAGCTTTACCACAGCAGTTTGACCCTACACAAGAGTTGATTACTCTCCCATTCGCTCTGATGCGCACATCGTATCTGCCGTGAGCCTCTGTCACCGAACCAGTGAGTCACGCTTGCTGTCCTCCTGACACACTCGGTTTCATATGGGCTTTGGCTTGTAAGAAACTTAGGTACCCATCTGCCTTGTAATAATAGAAGCATGTTAAGCAATTTATTATCACAACTAAGTAAGGCATCGGCATCGAGCTGCTACAGTCACAGCTAGTTCAGTTCACCTTTTTATTGTTCAAAATTCTGTTCTTAACAAACCTTTCCATTTTTTTTTTTTATTCATTTGGAGACCAACATTTCAATTACTTACTATGAACCGATCCTTACTTTGCCCTGGCATGATAGCTCAGACAAAAGAAGTGATACCGGACTTCGTTGGGTTGAAGCCAGTAGATTACATTTCTTCGATACAGGTCCTGTTTCAACAGCTGGATACACATTTTTAGTTCCTTGGCTGTTTCAATGGGACGTCAAACGTTTGACACTGTATAATCACTCCAGTTTGACACTATGTGTTAAATACAGAGAATATGTGCAGTTAAGATTACATTTCGCCTGGAGTATGAAGAAATGTTGCATGTGGTAACTGTGTTGCCTCTGCCAGTTCTTAACAGGTTCTCTTCAGTTTTCCTTGTGAAGCCTTTATCTTTTTAGATAGTATCAGAAAGTAGGTTTCTCTGATATCTCGGTAAGTTGGACAACCTAGGACAAAATGCTCTCCATTCGTTTCATCACTGGTACCCTTGTGCAGAGTAATGCCTCTAGATTTCTCTTCCAAGCTGTCATTCAGTTTCCACTTTGTTGTTAATGATCAGATGTGAACAGTTTTTTGACTCGAGTCTGATTGCAGTGGAATAGAAGTTCTTATAAAAGTACAGGGCTAACTGTTTAACTGTAGCCACTGGACAAGCATTAACCTGCCTGCAGAGGTACAAGTTCTTGGGTGTCAACATGATTGCAGAAAGTGGATAGAAGTTTGTATGTATCTATCTAGTTGCAGTGGGTAGATACAAACTCTTGATTACCTTTTGTTGCAGCAGGTGGATGGAAGTTCTGAGTTACTGGTCCAGTTGCAGTTACCGGATAGTGCTTAGAGGGTAGAGGTAGGCGGTTACAAGTTTTTCCATTGTTGCAGTTGTAGAAGGTGGATTTAAAGTCGTAGTTGTCTGTCTGGTAGCAAAAAAAAAAAAAAAATCGGTGCCAGGTATAAATTTCTTACCTTGTTGATACAAGCTCTTGGTCACCTGTCAAGTTAGAGCTGCTGCATGTAAGTTCTTAGTAGGAGGATATAGCCTCTTTGTCACTTGTCAGTTTGCAGCGGCAAGATAGAATCTAGCTCAGCTATCGCTCTAATTACAGCCTGTGCATGCAGTCTCTTAGTTGTCCGTTTGCAGTACCTGAATAAAAATAATTTGTGAATGCCTGGCAAGTTTAAGTGGATATGTCCACATTTTGAGATACCCTTTAGGTTGCAGTGGGTGCATTGTTCCACTGTGGTCAGAATATTGCTACTTGGATGCATGTTCTTAGAATACTAGGACTGATTTAGGCATTCCTCTACAGACCTTGTCTGCTACACTCTTTTTCCTGACTATGCCGGTGATTTAGTCTAGCTGGCTTTTTCGTTCTGTAATTATGTTCCTGGTTGCTCAACTGCTTTCATAGTGCATCTACAATCTCCACTATCCTGCTTACTAGAAGGATTCCTGAGACAGCCCTAACTTTCTTTCTGATCGTATAGTTCTGCTCAAGGGTTACTATGGACTATCTGTTCTTCTGGGCAGTCTGTCAGAAAATGTTGTCATCTTTCTCTCTCCCTCGTGAGGCTTGACCTCTGCTTCCCTTTCAGCTGGTTGGTCCGCATGTTGCAAGTCTGTCCACTTAGTCTATTAATATCTCGTCTCAGAATTGTTTTCTATAGAATGGCTATGTGACCACAGAAAGTTTTTAATGCAAAAGAAAAAAAGGTAGCCTTTTCTGAACTCTTTGTGCACTCACTGCCCTGTGCAGGACGTGCCTTCATTGATGTGGTTAGATTAGTTGTTTTATACAAGTCTGTCCTTCTTTCCTTGATTATTTAAGCTCTGCTAGCAGACCTCTGCTCTATTGGGTCTTAAGTTTGCATTCGAACTCCACCACTAGCTTGCCTGTGTAGTCCGCACTCTCTCTACCACCAGCATGCCTCTGTACTCTGCATTCTCTCGCTCCACCACTAGCATGCCTGTGTACTCTGCACTCTCCTAGAATGAAGGTCTACTGCAAGCCTCTATCTGTCCTTGACACTCCACCTCTAGCATGCTTGTGTACTCTGCATTCTCTCGCCATCTCTAGTACACCTGTGTACTCTGCACTCTCTCCACTTCTAGCATGCATGTCTACTGCATGCCTCTGTCCTTGACTCTCCACCTGTAGCATGCCTGTGTACTTTGCACTCTCTCCACCTCTAGCATGCCTGTGTACCCTGCACACTCTCCACCTCTAGCATGCCTGTGTACCCTGCACACTCTCACCACCGCCAGAATGCCTGTGTACTCTGCACTCTTTCCACCTCTAGCATGCCTGTATACTCAGCACTCTGTCCACTACTAGCATGCTGGTGTACTCTTGCCGCTTCAAGCATGTATGTCTTCTGCACATCTCTCTGAATTGACACTCCACCTATAGAATATACTCTGCATTTGCTTCCCACATCTAGCATGCCTGTGTACTCTGCATTCTTTCTCCATCACCACAAGCATGCCTGTGCACTTTGCACACTCTCTGCTTCTAGCACGCATGTGTACTCTGCACTCTCGCCACCTCGAGCATGCCTGTGTACTCTGCACTCTCTCGCCACTGCTAGCGTGTACGTCTTCTGCATGGCTCTATCTGTTCTTGACACTCCATCTCTCGCATGCCAATCCTCTGTGCTTTCTCCAGCACCTAGGCAATACTTTCTTTTTACGTTTGGTGAGAATTCTCTGGATCACGCATCGCATAGGCAAGGCTCAGTTGCTTCCTACTGTTTCGGCAAGCTGTCCATTTGCTTCCATAGTCCCCCCCCTTTGAATTTTTTTATTTATTTATGTGTTTTTTTGTCTTTCGAAGGCGCTTGTTTACTTTTCTTTCTTTGAGTTCAAAGTGCGAGGATTTATGTGACAATTGTGCTGGATACTGGGGTTAGGAAAGAGGTTTTTTTTTTTGTTCTAGCTCATGACCACATTTAAATGAACGGTAAGTATTTCAGAATATATCAGGATTATGAACGCACAAACTAAGCTTTTTTTTTTTTTTAAGATGTATGTTGGAAACATACTTTAATATGAGCGAATCGAATCATTAAACTGGGTGATGCAATTTCCACATATTTTCGTCTTTGCACTGTATAGTTTTACTAGTAAAACTGTATGTCTGTGCACAAGTAATGGTCATTTCAACTGAAAATGTGTTGTCTGTAATGGCAATGTGCTACCAATACCATGAATACCCCATTCTGCACCACTCCACTCTTTAGCACTTCATGCTATGCCTTTTTTTTTTTTTTCCCTACCCTGTACCACTCTCCTCTATGCCAATGCACTCCTCGCCACTCTACACCACTGCACTCTTCACCAGTGCACTCTACACCACTCCAGTCTAGGCCACACCAATCTACTCTGCATAGCTCCCCTCTATGCTACTTTACTCAACATCACTCTGCAATACTGCACTCTACGCCATTGTACTCTATGCCTATACACTCTACTCACATGTACTTTACTTTTTAACACTATGCCAATCCACTGTACACCACTCATCTACTCTGCAGCACTGCACTCTTCACCTCTTTACTGTACGTAATTACACTCTCTGAAACTGCCCTCTGACATTCACCACTCCATTCTGCCAGTGCACTCTACACCAATGCACTCTACACAGCTGTACTGCACCCTGCCACTGCACTGTACTCTGCATCACTGTACTCTACGCCACTTTACTCCTCTCTCTGCCACTTAACTCCATGCCACTCTACTTTGCACTCCTCCAATTTAAGCCGCTGTACTCTATAGCGATATACACTACTCTGCACCACCCAGCCACTGCACCATAGCAACTCTACTCTGCACTCTATGCCGCACGACTCGATGCCACTGCATCACTCAACTCTACTCCTCGCCACACTACTCTGCACTGTGCGCCACTCTAATCTATGCCACTGCATTCCACGCTGCTGAATTCAGTGCCACTGCACTCTGCAACAACCTATCCCTATGCACTCTACACCAGTCCACTCTACTCTATGCCACTTCAGTGTATTACACTCTACGCAACACCACAGTATGCCACATCAGTACTTAACACACTCTGCCACCCCACTATACAACACTGTGCTCCACTCTTTGCTATTCCATTCTACAACACTCCATCCCACTCTTCTCTATGCAACTAACATTTAGCCATACTGAACGGCAGCTGTGCTGGTGAACAATATGGCAAAAACACATGGGCAAAACCAATAGCTCTTGCATAGGACAGACCTAATGGCGTTGTCAATGCTCCTCTTATCAGAGGAATGGCCACAGCAGAGCCTTGCTTCTTATGGAGAGGTAAGGGGGTGTTTTTTTTTTTGTTTGTTTGTTTTTCTTCTTCTTCTTCTAAACAATGAGTGCAACTCCATGTCAGTCTTTCAGTAGTAAAAGGAGTGCACACGCGGTCCATATTTCCTCGTAAGAAAACGTTTTAGAAGTTGGGCAGCGTAATGTTATAGGTTGACTTTTCAGACAAGGGCCATGCATTAGTATACAATGAAGTGCTACAGAAGTGCCAGGTTTCACTATAAAGTGTTGTGTTGGAGCAGTGCCATATGTTGCTGTAGGCGATAGAGCCGCAGAAGGCGTATATTCCTCGATAGCATGTTCCACAGCAGTTCCATGTTTCTCTGTATGTGGAAGCCTTACAGTAGAGTGGTGTTTCACTGCAGCAAGAGGTGTCACTGTGTTCTTGCAGGATTGTGTGTCGTAGCACTGCTGTGGTTTACTATACAGTGAAGTAACAGCGGAGCCAGGGTTTCACTAAGACAAAGTATTGTAGCATTCGAATGCTCCTACTCGAAGTAAACGCAATAAGAAGGCATTCACATTTTTTTTTTCGATGGTCATGTTCTGGTTCCACACTGTAAGGAAAAAAAAAAAAAAAAAAAGGAATCCAGAAATGCCATGTGACACCGTAGCTGTAAGCTTATATTTGAGTGATAAATTATGCGGCCTTAGGGAAACGTATCTTCTTGGTGTCTAGGGCATCACAACTATGGCAGTTATGTATGACTCATGATACATACACCAAGGTGACCACTGCTGGTATATGTGAGTCATATAATCTTGTTTGATGTGGTTACGATTACAGCACTAATATTATTGGTAGCGTGGGATGATTTTTCACTGAATATAAGTAGCTCTTATTACAGACCAGGTTGGAGACCCCTGCACCGGTAGGTGGAAGTTAGACAGCTGTACCATGTCACTGTAGGGCAGGGTGTGAGATGTTTCTGATCAGGGTACTGTCCACTCTGAGATGAAGTTTTCTTACACCTATTTCTTTTGCAAAGCATGCAACTCACTTTACAACTTCTGTAGTCATACTGTCTGAATTACACCTGCTAAACTCATTCTCTTTCCTCTTGTGTGGAGGGCACAGATATCGGGTGTGTCAGCAGTCATAAGGAACATCTTTCCTTCTGTAAAAGGTGCAAGGAGTTGATGCTGTAACCACCTCTGTCAGTTGCTTTATATTTCTAGAATATACCTGATCTGCTCTGCCGCAGGGTATGCGATTTGCAGGAGTCCTGACCTTGTAAATAGCTTTCACCCCTTACTTCTATTACTACTGTTATATTGAAATAGTATATTGTCATTTCATTCCTGGAGTAAGTAATGAAAATGTATTTGATTCAACAAGACAGCCTTTTCTTTCACTTTGGAGACCTTTGAGGCCATCTGATTTGTCACCACCGAAAAGCATAATACTGTTCATTAAATGTATGGCCAAAACTATTTGTGTGAAGTCTATATGTTGTCAAACTAAACTATTACCAGTTAAAGGCTTTCTCTAGCTGATGCCATAGGAAGTTAGAACTTATGCTGTACTTCACTGATGGTTCCCAAATATGCAGAAGTCTGTCTGAGGTTGTTTGTTCACTTCTAGAGGGGATCTGGCTTAGCAGTTCAGGCTGGATTGTTCATATTGGAGCATAACCAAATTCGATTCACTTGTATCAGGTCTCTGTTCAGAGTGGCATAATGGGCAAGTAAAGATGGATTGGAATTTACCGAAATAATTACCAATCGCTGAAATTAATTCAAGCATTCTACCCAGCACTTTTAGGTCATTCGTTAGCCAAGGTCTTAAGGTTTTTCTAAAGTTATACATATAATTTAAAGGGGCTTTCAGCTGGCCCTCTTCCCCATTGGCCTCCTATATCATTTTCATTGTTTGTCCAAACACTACAGCATGAGGCAATTGGTCGGTCCATTTCAGCCATCGGCTAACTTCACTGTGAATTACTGCATTCTTCCCTTTCACAAAAGCACTTCCAAATAAAATAGTTCCCACAAGCACGATGGATTACAGTGGCATTGTGTACTGTTTGACACCAAAAATATTTTTGCTTTTCACTAATGTTTGTAGCTTCAGCTTTTCCCTATAATTGTTTTTGTAAAAATTATGAACCAAATCAAAAGCCTGATGCAAAAGCCAGGCTTAATGGATTTACCAGTGCTCATTAGGTTTCACCTGACACCCTACGTATGCTCTTTGTATGCTGTATCTGCAAAATCTATTGTTAACGAAAAAAAACTCAAACGTTAAAAACCGTCTTGGCCCATTATGTACCTTCCATGTCACTTTTGTTTCCATGTTTCTGATTGGTCAGCACCCCCTGCTTCCTCTAGGCGCTTCCAGTGTTGTTCTCAGCCGTGGCGCATGGATTAGTACCGGTTCATGTCTGCAGAAATTGTCATTCCATTGGCTGCGTGCTCCTGAGAGTCTTTTATTTATATATATATATTGAAAATATGGTTGTCCTGCCTCAAACCAGCACCACCGGAGAATTAAGTGCACCGTAACACGCAGATCAGGACATCTTTTCTTTTATATATATATATATATAAAAAATTGGCCATGCACTGTCAAAGAGTGCAGGTCTTCAGTCTGTCTCCCGACCCTCATTCGTTTTACTTGACTTACCTTTTCTGAAGTCCCTTGTATTACTGCTCTCTTCCTCCTTCCCTGCACCTCCTTTGTGTTGCTTGTCCCATCCTCACCCTTCCATTGTCCGTGGGAGATGCTCTTACCTGCCTCCCCATGACTCTCATGATGCTCTTCCCCTTCTGTTACTGCTCTCGCGCTCCTCCTCTGCACCATCCTCCTGTTGTCCCCTCAATCCCCCCTCACCCCGAGCTTTTATCACCATGTTGCCCTGCAGTGCGGGCTGCTGCGCAACATGGTTTAAAAGAAGAGTGCTATTACGTGATGCTGTCAAAACTGCAGCCCATACCTACTTCTGAATCCCGATTTTCACAGCGGGTAAATACCAGTTATATATTGAGTCTCCTGTGCTCGGCGTACACACCACATATCATGACACTTTCAACAAAGTCACAGCTTGTGGGTTTGAGTCTGCTTCTTTGGTCTTACTAGCTGCTCATGATAGGTTGACCGTTTACCACTCTCGCTCAGTGCTTTACTCTCTGAAGGAGAGGTCCTCAAATTCCACATCCGCGTTTTTCGTCTACTGTTTATTCGTAAACCTATAGTTGCATATCCATTGCCTATACTACCTAAATTCTACCTCTGTTCATAAGATGATCTAAAATGGACCCTTTAGTAAGTAGAGTTCTTGAGATTGGCATGCACAATTTTTTTGCCCCCTTGCTGGCTGGCTCTCGAAAGTTTGCCATAAACCCTTGAGCGGACAGGCGCATTCCCTCTACCATGGATGCTATGCAGTTGTATTCTGTAGCCGATCCTTTTGCAATCTTTGTTGCTTCACAGTGCTTGGCAGCAGTACAAGAGCTGTTTCACGCGGGCTACACCCATTTTAACTGTCTTATGTCCTGCATGTAGAGCTTTGTGTGTTGTCGAATGCAGTAACTGTTTTATTTGTAGCTTTTAACATCAATATGTTTTAGTAAGGCTTTATCATTGTTTTTTATATTCTGATTTATGTGCAATAAGTGTTGCGATCAGGAAAGTGAGACAACCTGCCAACTCATACGGTGCCACAACGTTACAAAGGGTATCCCCTGTCTTCACAGATTCCCCCTTATGAGTACAAGGTAGCTGGAAACCCCCTGCAGCGCCTGTTTCCGGCTCATGTGTGTAGCTTCTCTACTGCTGATATCTATCTGGGGTTCACAGCCGCCCCAGGATACTAGTGGCAGCCTCAAAACGGTTTATGTGATATTTTTGGAGAAGGGTGCAAGGGTCTGCTGATGTCCTCCTGAACTCTCCGCTCCACCCCCTCTCTCTAGCCTGCCCCTTCCAAGGTTCCTCCATATAGTAATGGACTGAACTCCCTTCTGCCCCTCCAGACCTCGCCCCTCTGTCACATGAAAATAATTTGAAAGTTGGCAAGTCTAACATGTTACAAACTGTGTAAACCAGGAGAGTCTTCCATCTTCCTGATTGCAGCAGTAGCAGCTGGGGTGCCCTAGTAAACATCTGGCAGGTTGCAGTCTTCCATCAGGTGGGTGCGGATGGAGAAGGTATCACTGAACATTCAACCTCCTGAAAGTGAGTAGGTGTTCCCTGAGCGCTGTGAACGAGGGGTGGTTTGGGAGGGTGTATGTGCTGGCCCATTTATTACTGGCTCTGGAGTTTAGAGACTGTTTACTGGAGATGTGGGCACAGGCTTCACCCCCTTCTCTTGTGTCTGATGTAGGAAGTAAGGTGCATTTGTTAGGCCCTTGCTTTCCCCACCCTCCATGGTCATGTGGGGAAAAGGCACGTGTCTTTCTCTGCTGTTGCCTGCCTCTGCACTAGTGCATCTTCTGCAGCAGGCGGTGCCGCACAGTCACTAGAGTAGCTATTAATGGTTCTGTGGCTACAGCAGGTAGCCCCCAGGCCCAATAATAGCCACTCTCATGACTGTGCATTCGTTGCTGCCTCCTACTAGCCTGCAGACGTCGGCACTAATCTTGGCACACGAGAACTGGTAGTGGACAAATCGCCGTGCACAGTCGCCTCCGTTTTTTAAATGGAGTAAAAAAAAAACAAAAAAAACTCTGATTTCAGAATTATTTCAAAATGCATGCTATAATCGGTTTCCCGATTTGGGCTTTTTTCGGGTTTATTCATTGTGGGACACCGTAAAAAGTACCCCTTACCTTTTTTGCCTTTTTATTGCATGCTAATAGCAAAACAAGTGGTTTATGTTGATTTTGAGGTTGGAATGTGCCTAGTGTTGTTAAAACACCCTTTCAGGCCTGAGGTATTCAACATCCTTTTAGAGTACCATCATTTTATGTGCATATTGTAGAAAGTGGATCTCTAATTGATGTATTATATTTCCTACTACTCAGATGGTTTTGCTCTTCAGATGGTGGCAGAAAGAAAGATTTAGACACATGTAAAACTAAGTAGGTCTACCAATCCCAGCGGATGGTGTTTAGCTGGAAATGTGTGCATCATTGTTGTCTGTTTTGCTAATGAGTGTTTTGTTTCGGTCATGTGGTTTATTGCAATGAATTTATTACGTATATGTATTTTTGTGCTATTTGCATAGTGCCAGCCTAGCTAAAAGGCAGCAGAGCCCGGTAAAATGTCAAATGCAAAGATTCAGACAAGTTATTGGAGTGCTGGCTGGATTCTGGGAGCACAACAGAATCACCATTATGAGGTAGTGCTCTTTAAGGGGCATGTCTTTGCCTTGTTTCCTAAATTAGAACCCGGTTGGAGTGGTCACAATTGGATACTGGGTTGTTTATAGATAGAAAAGGCATGTAGCAGCCTTTCATTTTTTCCACTTCATCTCTAGCTTGATGGCTGTATTATCTATAGTGCTAATGAGCATTTTGCGTCACAGCTTATGTGAGGTTGTGCTACATCGGGGTAGGAGAAGAAATGTTCCAATCCTTGTCCTTGTTTAAAAAAATAAATAAAAATAAAGTTGTACTTGCCTCATCATGATTTCATGGTGTGGCATGGGTTTATTATACATTTGGGAGTACAACAGATAGACCTATTCAGACTAGCCCTAAGATGCTACCAGCAGCAGATATGGAACACCAAGCGCACAGTTCTTGCAGATCACACCGGCAAGAAAATCTCCATCTTCAAAGATTCTACAATGCCTCCTGTCACCTACAGCAACCCCCCACCCCCCCCCACCCTCAAGATCTTTGCAACAAGGTCTCAGAATTATTTTGTAACAAAATCACTTCCATATACAGCGACTTAAAACCTCAACTAGACCCCATTCCTGGACACCTGGAAACCTGCAACCGTCATGCCTCTGCTCAAAAAACGATCTGCTGACCCATCCACGCTTTCTAACTGCAGACCCATCTCCCTCCTACCAGACCTGGCAAAGGTCTTAGAGAAACTAATCAATCAATATCTTGCTGACCACCTGAGCAACCACCAGCTCCTTGATGCCACGCAGTCTGGATTCAGGCCACACTACAGAAACAACACTCTTTGCCACCACAGACCACATCCGCATGATCCTAGACAGAGGAGACATGGCAATCCTCATTCTCCTGGACCTCTGTGGCATTTGATACGGTGTCACACCCCATCCTGTTTCTGCATAAGATGGCATCCAAGGACCCACTATCCTTCGCTGGATCTGCTCCTTCTTAATGGATAGAACACATGGTGTCAGTCTGGCATCTTACTCCTTGGAAGCCCTCAAACTCATCTGCCACCACATTCCCAGCCCACAAAATCCCATACACAGGTTTACCACCTGATCGACCTATGTGGTGAATATATGCATCAAACCCCTCATAATAGGGAATATTGTTCTGGATCCCACCCTGTAAATCTGGTTATGCCAGTTATTCCTCATTTCCAGGGGCTTAACTGGCATTTGCACTGTACTGATGGGATGTTACTGCCCGTCGCCAGTAATTATGAGTGCAGAGTTTGCAGTGTACCAGTTCTGTGCAACTTGTAATCTGGACCATCGTTTAATTTTTACTATAATTGATTGTGTCCACTTTAACCACTAATTTAAGTTCTAAATGGCTACCTGTTGGAAGTGGAAGCTTCTCCTTTTGAAGACCTTGAGAAAGGCATCTATATATTGCGAGCCCATCCATGAGCTGATTGTCTTGTGCTATTGGTTTAAGCTCCTGCATGTGTTGAAGTGAGCCTGGAGTATCAGAGGTTGCGTGCACGTACTGGGATATCCGCAATTTGTGTGCATGGCCCACCTTGGACATGCTTGACTTCTGGACGTTTGGGGAACAGTCCAAATGATGAGCATTGTAAGTATAGTGGCTGGTGGAAGTTTCCATCATCAACAGTATTCCAACAGATGGACAACACCTAAACAAAAAAAATCCTGCTAGGTTATGGCTTCAGTACTGTAGTGTGACCTAAATCCTGCTCTATTATGGGAATAATGTTTAGAAAATACTGTCGTGAATTAAATGCCGCACAATAATCTGAGATTAGAATAAGGACTGTGCCGTCCCATATAATGCGCACTCGCCGTTATTGAGTGTAATGCTCTGAAATACTACTATGAAGTTACACACCTAAAATACTGCTATCGGTAGATGGGTTATAGTAAATGGCGTCTCTTGGAGTAAATCCTCAAAATACAGGCCTGTGGAATTACTACTTAAAATGGCCATCACTAACCGGTGCCGGATGCGGACCAGCCCCCCCGCCCCCCTCCACGACCAAGAAGATATTGAAGGATCAGGATGTTTTTCTTTGGACAGGACCGTCAGTGCCCCCACCTCCTCTCTTGCCTCTGCGGTTGGGGTGCTGTGTAATTAGATGACATTACGGATCATCAAGATATACGAATGGGACCGCAAGGAAGCCATTTAAGCTTGAGAAGCCAAGACCTAATTGACACCACGCTGGTATCTTGTACTCGCCAGCGGTGGTGGGCGCGAGGGCCCGCACAGTCAGTATGTGATTCAGCGGCCTCGGAGCTCAGCACTGACTCTCATGGGACTGAGGGACACACTGCTGCCAGAAGCCGCTGTAACCAGACACGAGAAGGCCTGATCGGCGTGACAGGGAGCGTCCCTCCCCGGGCTACCGGTTCCACACTTGCTGTAGTCACAACACCGAGCAAGGGGTCAAAAGCACAATTTGTGTGACACGAGGGCTGGTAACACGAGAGCGGGACGTGTTCTACTTCCACGCAAAAACCCTGACCGGGAAACCGCTTGTATGTCCTCCAACAGAAAACTCTGTTTTAAGACTCCATTCGTCGTCTCTCCTGTGTTTTTTTTTTTTTTTTCTTTTTTTTTTTTTCTTTTTTCCCTGATGTCTTTTAAAGCAGGTATTTCAAAACCAATTTTACGCCCCAGGGTTCGGATGCATGGTTCGACACTGGTCTCTGTCCTTTACATTTTATGGTCCTGGCCACTTTAACTGTTTAACTTGCTGTTGCCGTCCAGACATTAATGCTATGCTACACTAATGTTGTTCTTCGCAGTTATTGTATCAGTAACATGCTCGTTCATATTTCAAGAACACAAGGGTATTTAATTCAGAAATAATAGACGTACAAATAATTTTCAGCAGTAATGTTGTGTCCTCTGTAGCTATCATTCAAAAGACGGCTGTAAGAAGAAACTTGGACCAAGAATAGAAATTGCATCCGCAGTGCTAAGCTCCACAAATGAAAACCTGCTGTGCTTTCACGGGAGAACTGCTTCTATAACACCATGTTAAGTGATGGTTGCAGACTGTGCTGTTCTGTTGCTGTAACACATACAGATCTCAATCAGCCGTGTCCCATCCAGCCTTCCATGTTCTGGTTGGCTGCAGGTATTCTGCCAGAAGAGTGGTCACTGCCTAGTGCTAGCTAAGTGACAACACGTGGATGACTAACATGAGTCTGCCGTACCCAGTACTCCTCCCTTTACTTGCTTGCTGCTGCTGCACCAGTGCAGCAGATCTGGGCTCCTCCTAGCTGGAGATCCAGATATCCTGCAGTGATCTGGAGCCTGGCATCGGAGTCTCTTCACTTGGGTCTTGTTCTAAATCAGAATCGTTAGATTTGTTATCTTAAATCGCAGCTGCGTAGTCTGTGTTGTGTTTTTTTTTTTTTTTTTTTTTTAGCAACTTGCTTTACCCACCTAACATATATTAATGTGTTGCATTGAGCCTGGTGACTGCTTGTAGCATGGATGAAGGAAGAGAGAGTTTAACAGATGACACCTTAGTTGATGAACACAGTTGGGCACTTTTTCTTGGATTTGATAGACTTTGCGTCAGTGACTTGGCATATTTCAAAGACCTTTGGGAATCCTCCAACCACCCCAGCAGGTATTGAAAAGCTGCACTATAAAGTAGTACCTTTTAGCAGCGAACTTTAGGCATCCTATTGAGTAATTTATAACCACCAACGGTATTTCTTGGATTACACATGTTAAAGTTTCTAGGCTCTCTGGGAACTGTCATTGTTAATTAAAATCATTAAGTGTATAGCTAGTTCTGAGATGCAGCGACTGACTCTAGAGATGCAGTTATACTTGCGTTGGGGGTCTTGGATTTTGCTAAGAGGACAGACTGTGTGATCTTTGGCATCTTTTGTAGGGTATTGTGAGATGCATTGGTAGCAGGATTCTTGCTTGGGCGCACAACTTGACCGGAGTCTGGGGCTGTAAGAGTTGAGGAACATAAATTAGTTTAAAACTCTGTGTACCGGTGACCCATATTATGTGGGCTCGTTTACCTGGGAAATAGTTAATACATTTCTAAACTGCAGCAGTCTCCTTAGCAAAGGCAGTCTCTGGCAATACTTCTTGATACCAGCGTCTCATTTGAGGCTGTTGCTGTCTGAAAAACAAGACACCAGCCCAAGTTCAATCAGGAATAATGCAGTATAAATTACAAGCATTTTAAGCTTTTTGCATGCGGGTTTGAAGGCTATTGTATACAGTATGGTAACAAGCTCTGTGCTAGAATTTATGGTTGTAACCTCCTGACACCAGACGTTTTGGTAGAAGAATCCGCTGTGGGCTTCTCCCTGACTGAAGTCGTAGACTTCACCAGTATTAAGACTCTAGGATCGCCTGTCTTTCCTATCGTACTATACCTCTGTCCCCTCGCTTCATGTAGCTTTCCTGAATGCTTGTTACACTGAGCATCTGCAGCAGCAGAATTAGTTGGTGATCTTAACCAGTTTTGAAACATGCTGTCCTGGAAATGTATGTATTGCCAGACTTTAAGAATGTGTCTGAGGTAGTTAAGAGTAAGGAATTTCATTAGGGTCTACCATATTCCTTTTAATTTGTTTAACGTGCTCTATGATAGAGTAGAGTGTTGTTGTGACCTCAGTAGGTCCAACAGCCTAGCTGGTGCCTCTGAACTGTGGTAGAATCTGCATGCTTTAAATGCGGTGTTCTGTTGGGGGTTTTGATTGTTATTCTGCTAACCAGTGATTTCTCCCCTCACCCGTTGGCTGTATGCCTGCCTTTGACCCTGTACAGGAGTCCTTTGTTTTGGCTGGGTTCACTCTTTACAAATACTGCATACATATATTGTAATGCGGATAGGAAGGTGTGATTTCATTTCACAACATTAATATGTGCAATACTTTTGAAAGTATGATAGTTGCTCGATTCTTGTTTGGGATTTTCACTGTAGGGTGTTTCTTCTCCCTTCTCGAAACTCCCAAAACAAGCCTAAACGGTACCCTCTGTGCGAGTATTTTAGGCGATATATATTATGTAGGCTAGCATAAGAGCAGACATCCCGTGGACAAGAGTATCTGCTAGGTCTTTGAAGTGTTGCACTCGGTGGCTGGGAGAGGGAAACCTTACAGCCTCCAGGTGGGGTTTAGCTTGAAGAGTGTTTAATATTAAACGGACGAATCTGAATGCATGTAGCCTTTACACATTCTTTCATAACCTCCATGCTGCCCACGTAGTGAGCCCAGAGCCAACGTGTTTTAGAACTATCATTAAAGCATTCAAGCGGAGTTTGTTTTATTGAGTGCATGATTCCCATGTCCATGTTTTCAGGTCGGATCCTCGTTTTAATTGTAGCGGCCTCAAATGTACAATCTTACCTCTGCCAGAAACGAGGTTGATGTTTTATAAAAGTTTGTTTTTAACCGTGTGTAATCTGGCCCTTCTTGGAGTTTACTGCTCGCGGGTTTAGTGGCGGCAACCCCTAGTGTCCGAGTTATAAAACAATATTTATAGTCTGCTTGTCCAGCAGGACTCCGGAGAATCCTGCCGAGTGTCGAAATCCTGACACTGACAACCCGTTCAACGTTCTCCTTTCTTTTAGGTCCTGGTAATGTCATCAGCTTCTCTCGCTGGAAATCCTCGGGGCGGATGAGGGGGCGACTGTCTCGGCTGCACGCAGCCCGGCCGGCGTGTCCGTCCCTTTCTGTGGGGGCGTTTCCAGTGGCAGTGATGATCCTTCGCCCTCCCTCCGGATGGCAGCAGAGTGGGACGTGTGCTCGTGGCTGCAGGCCTCCTGGGCCCGTCTAGTCCACCGTGCGCAGCGCGCTGAAAGGGTGCAGTGACACCGAGGCCAGCAAGCGTGCCTCTCGCATGTTAACTCCCCGCTAATGGAGTCCAGCTCCATCGCCGCCCTTTTCTGTCTCGACAGTCGCTGCCGGTGCCCGTGGCCCCTGTAACTTCCCGTGTCACACAGGGCAGTAAGGAGCAGCAGACTCTTACAGGCCTGCTTCTCCCATGTATGTGCTCTGTGCAGGGTCAGAGGCTCGAGGAGGCCCCGGGCCTCAGTGCGCATTCTTTTCTTGTTTGTTGTTATGTGGTGTTCCAGGCTGCCTCTTGCAGACCTGCTTCTCCCATGTCTGTGCTCTGTGCAGGGTCAGAGGCTCGAGGAGGCCCCGGGCCTCAGTGCGCATTCTTTTCTTGTTTGGGAATGCGTTGTTCCAGGCTCTCTTGCAGGCCTGCTTCTCCCAGGGTTGGGATCCCGAGGAGGCCCCCGGGCCACAGTGCGCATTATTTTCTTGTTTGTTATGATGTGGTGTTCTAGGCTGCCTCTTGCAGGCCTGCTTATCCAAGGGTTGGGAGTCGAAGAGGCCCCCGGGCCACAGTGCGCATTATTTTCTTGTTTGTTATGATGTGGTGTTCTAGGCTGCCTCTTGCAGGCCTGCTTATCCAAGGGTTGGGAGTCGAGGAGGCCCCCGGGCCACAGTGCGCTTTGTTTTCTTGTTTGGGAATGCGTTATTTCCAGCCTGCCTCTTGCAGGCCTGCTTCTCCCATGTTTGTGCAGGGTCGGGGGCTCGAGGAGGTCCCGGGGCCACAGTGCGCTTTGTTTTCTTGTTTGGGAATGCGTTATTTCCAGCCTGCCTCTTGCAGGCCTGCTTCTCCCATGTTTGTGCAGGGTCGGGGGCTCGAGGAGGTCCCGGGGCCACAGTGCGCTTTGTTTTCTTGTTTGTGGTAATGTGGTGTTCCAGGCTGCCTCTTGCAGGCCTGCTTCTCCCATGTTTGTGCAGGGTCGGGAGCTCGAGGAGGCCCCGGGGCCACAGTGCGCTTTGTTTTCTTGTTTGTAGTAATGTGGTGTTCCAGGCTGCCTCTTGCAGGCCTGCTTCTCCCATGTTTGTGCAGGGTCGGGGGCTCGAGGAGGTCCCGGGGCCACAGTGCGCTTTGTTTTCTTGTTTGTAGTAATGTGGTGTTCCAGGCTGCCTCTTGCAGGCCTGCTTCTCCCATGTTTGTGCAGGGTCGGGGGCTCGAGGAGGTCCCGGGGCCACAGTGCGCTTTGTTTTCTTGTTTGTAGTAATGTGGTGTTCCAGGCTGCCTCTTGCAGGCCTGCTTCTCCCATGTTTGTGCAGGGTCGGGGGCTCGAGGAGGTCCCGGGGCCACAGTGCGCTTTGTTTTCTTGTTTGTAGTAATGTGGTGTTCCAGGCTGCCTCTTGCAGGCCTGCTTCTCCCATGTTTGTGCAGGGTCGGGGGCTCGAGGAGGTCCCGGGGCCACAGTGCGCTTTGTTTTCTTGTTTGGGAATGCGTTATTTCCAGCCTGCCTCTTGCAGGCCTGCTTCTCCCATGTTTGTGCAGGGTCGGGGGCTCGAGGAGGTCCCGGGGCCACAGTGCGCTTTGTTTTCTTGTTTGTGGTAATGTGGTGTTCCAGGCTGCCTCTTGCAGGCCTGCTTCTCCCATGTTTGTGCAGGGTCGGGAGCTCGAGGAGGCCCCGGGGCCACAGTGCGCTTTGTTTTCTTGTTTGTAGTAATGTGGTGTTCCAGGCTGCCTCTTGCAGGCCTGCTTCTCCCATGTTTGTGCAGGGTCGGGGGCTCGAGGAGGTCCCGGGGCCACAGTGCGCTTTGTTTTCTTGTTTGTAGTAATGTGGTGTTCCAGGCTGCCTCTTGCAGGCCTGCTTCTCCCATGTTTGTGCAGGGTCGGGGGCTCGAGGAGGTCCCGGGGCCACAGTGCGCTTTGTTTTCTTGTTTGTAGTAATGTGGTGTTCCAGGCTGCCTCTTGCAGGCCTGCTTCTCCCATGTTTGTGCAGGGTCGGGGGCTCGAGGAGGCCCCGGGGCCACAGTGCGCTTTGTTTTCTTGTTTGTGGTAATGTGGTGTTCCAGGCTGCCTCTTGCAGGCCTGCTTCTCCCATGTTTGTGCAGGGTCGGGGGCTCGAGGAGGCCCCGGGGCCACAGTGCGCTTTGTTTTCTTGTTTGTGGTAATGTGGTGTTCCAGGCTGCCTCTTGCAGGCCTGCTTCTCCCATGTTTGTGCAGGGTCGGGGGCTCGAGGAGGCCCCGGGGCCACAGTGCGCTTTGTTTTCTTGTTTGTAGTAATGTGGTGTTCCAGGCTGCCTCTTGCAGGCCTGCTTCTCCCATGTTTGTGCAGGGTCGGGGGCTCGAGGAGGTCCCGGGGCCACAGTGCGCTTTGTTTTCTTGTTTGTAGTAATGTGGTGTTCCAGGCTGCCTCTTGCAGGCCTGCTTCTCCCATGTTTGTGCAGGGTCGGGGGCTCGAGGAGGCCCCGGGGCCACAGTGCGCTTTGTTTTCTTGTTTGTAGTAATGTGGTGTTCCAGGCTGCCTCTTGCAGGCCTGCTTCTCCCATGTTTGTGCAGGGTCGGGGGCTCGAGGAGGCCCCGGGGCCACAGTGCGCTTTGTTTTCTTGTTTGTGGTAATGTGGTGTTCCAGGCTGCCTCTTGCAGGCCTGCTTCTCCCATGTTTGTGCAGGGTCGGGGGCTCGAGGAGGCCACAGTGCGCGTTGTTTTCTTGTTTGGAATACGTTGTTACAGGCTGGGGTTCCCTCCCAGCGGAGACCCGTTTACCCCCACTCCTCCCCGGAAGTGCGCAGGGCCGCCTCGAGGTGGACAAACTACAGCCAGACTTTATTTTCTTGCTGACGGTTTAATGCGCAGCAGCTGCGCTGGAAACCGTTAGCTATTCACTAATTAGACTTTCAGCTTTAATCTCGGGAGGCAGCCTCCTTCAAGGACAGAACCGCACATGAACCGTTAGAAGCAGGAAGGAAGCGGGGTGGGTTTTAATGGCTCGGGGAGCTGCCCTGAGGAGTGTCTGGGCGCTTTCCTCGTGAGCTCGCACCTTATATCGCGAAACGGAATCCAGCTTCTAACTGCCCCGCGCAGTAGCAATGCTACGTTTTTCTTGTCCATGCTAGATTATTTTCTTTGCATTCTCAGGCCCATAGGTTTGTTAATCCCACAGGGCCACAAGTCGCAGATTGGGAATGAAAAACGTGGACTGGATGCTCTCTTCACCTATTGCCCCGAGAGACTTGGCAGCCACGTGGCATCTTGATAGCAGGCATGCTCTTGGCCGGAAGGATGTCGTTCTGTGCAACTGAATGGTTTGAAGTTAAGAAGGAAGGTGGGTTGAGGTGGGGAGTGGTCAGATTTTTCTCCCACCTCATGGCACTCAAGATCATGCCTCATGAATGTCTTGAGGATCAATTCTTTACCCACCTTCCACTTGCTGATAGCCAGTGTTGCAAGAAAAGCATCCCTACCCCAATTAAAAAGTATAATTGTAGCACAACCGCCACTGAATTTAAGCTCAGAATAATAACATTTTCAAACATCTGTATTTTGTCCGAGTTCGTTTAGTCCCTTACTGAGTAACAAAACTTTAAATAAACTTTACCATGCACAACACACAGTTCGGCATCCACTTGAAGGACTGGAGAAGAAGTGGATTCCAAGAGTCAGTTGGCTGACCTATGTGGTTATAGGGACACAACAAGCTTCAGGAGGCCTTTTCCTTGAAGTTCCCAGCTAATATGTCAGTGGGACCTGGATTAGATTTTGCTGTTGGCCACTGAAAACTTTTCCTCTGCAGCTGCAGAGCTTCAACAGGACCCGCTTGGAAAAAATAACAGCTGTTAGTTCCAGCAGCATTGGAGCTGATTTTAACTTCGTCCCTTTTACGATGGAGCGTTAGAAGAATCTTCAGTGTTTTTCCTCAAATTGCCTTCCTGAAGTGGGACTAAAACCTTTTAGAACTTGTCAACTTCTAGGCTTTCACTTCGACCAACCTATTTGGTGTATCAGAATGGGCTCCATTCTGGTCCGCCCCAAATTGTGTCTAAGTCCATGTCTCCATGCTTCTGTTCCACCCTTGACTCCTACCCTACCCCCCCCACCTCTCCTAAATTTGGTGCACCAAACACTGATCGTCTGGTCTGCCTATGTTAATTATGGACCCTAGTCATCTGCTGCATAGCAAGCTGGAGAAATTTGCAATGCGATAATGTATGAGAGATGGTGCCTACAATCTGGCCATGATATAAACGGACTCCTTACATGGAAGACGGTCAAAAGAGATGTTCATTTGCATCTGTTTAAGTTCCTGGTGGCCTACCTTTGGGACTAGGTGTTAACTAATGATTTTAGAGATATTAGTGATATTTATTGTTAAGTCACGTATCATAACATTGTCTAGTCACTTAAGAGTGCTTGTACCCCAGACCTGTAATAAATATTTGAGGGTCTGTTTAGATCACAGGTCATCAATTTTCTCTTTAGAATGTTATAAGCTGGGAAAGATGGGTATTTGTCATGGTCCTAATAGATATCACTATTTACTACTATTTTTTTGATTCATACGAGTATAGCCAGCCAGTGTAGACAGTTCTGTGACTTAGTTGAAACCCCAGTGGAATGTGGTCCAAATGTGTATTAAACTGAAGTTAAAAACCACCAACAGGTAAGCGAAAGGTGAATGCAGATTAGGGGGGCAACATTGAGGGAGAACCTGAGTGATATTTTTAGGTCGAAGGCTACCAGGCAGGACAGCTGTTTGGTTTGCCAAACGTCTTGGGGACGTCTGGAAAGCTTCCCTTGGAATTTATTCCACCCATTGCTCACCATTGACTGTCTTTTGATTTAGTATTCAGTTATGTTCTTAACCCACAGTTGCTTTCTTTCGATTTGCTAGGTTTAATTGTTTTAGGCTATCAAGTATGTCTTTGTCTCTCCTGTGGAGCGTAGCCAGTTTAGTGTATTCTTCTGCAAGTGCTCGCTTCCTGTAAACAGGCCTTCAAAACGGAGGGGAAATGTTGATTGCCGTCTTTTTTGAGGGACCTTGGTGATTTACTTTTATTTCTTGGACTTCAAATTGAGAGGATTTATGTGATAGTCATGCTGGGCATTGGGGGGTTGTGCTGGAGCATGACGGAACAATGTTTTTTTTGTTTTTTTTTTCTAGCACACACAATTTTTAAAGGTGTAAGTGGACTGTGCAAATATTTCACAATCTAGGAGAATTGGCAAAGCTCTAATGAAGCTGTTTCTTTTTTTGTAATTAAGTGTGGCGAAAACTAATATTTGAGTATGATCAAATCAATACACTCGGTGATGCCATTTCCACTTAATATCATTTGTGCTGTGTATAGTATTATTAGTATACCTTTGTCTGTGCAATTTTAATGGTCATTTTAATTGAAAATGTGTTGTCTGTAATGGCAGTGTGCCGCCTCACCCTCCACTCTAGGCCCTTCCACTCTCCTCTACTCCACTAACTTTTTGACATGCCGAACAGCAGCCATGCTGGTGTACTACTTGGCTGAAACACTTTGGCAAAGCCAATAGGTCTTGAATAGACGCGACCTCTAGGCATTGCTAATGCTTGTTACTTTAAGGCAGTGTTTGCCATTGTTGTTCAACTGATTGGGTCTGAGGAACTCTCCAGTGCCCCATGAGTGTTGCTATTAAATGGATGATTGCAGAGAGTTGTGATTTAACTCTGGGGAAAGTGAGAAGCTCTCTTGGCCGTTGTAAGACTGGCAGGAGGCATGCAGTAAAGACATCGCACTGAAAGATATTGTTATTGACGTTAATATTGAAAACTAAGAAGACCAGTCCCTTGATTTAGTATTCAGTTATTGATGTTTTTAAACTCACTTATGCACAATGAATACGGATTCTTCAGACTCCCGACATTCTACGCTACCACTGCCTTTCCCGGAGTCTTTTATCAAGGCCATTGACTGCACACACCTCTGAAGCAGTATATTAAGTGTACATTTGCTGAAACAATACATTTATATGAAAACTTCTTATAGAATCACTGTTAAAGTAAATACTTTTCAGCAATTAAGCAGTAACTAGTGTTTTGACTTTATATCTCATAATCAATCTCAAAGTTTTGAAAGAGCGTAATGAACCACACTTTTTTTTTTGTTTTTTGTGTGGTTTGCGTAACTGTTTCATTACGCCTGCTTGCACAAAAGTTCTAGCACAAAGAGATACTGCTCGAAATTGTGAGGCAACCATGTTTACCAACCAGTAGTACAAAAGCTTGAAGCTTGGCTGTTAATGAAAGTCCAAAGAGGGAGACATTCTCTATAAAGAAAAGTTTAACAGAACACCCACATAAATCCAAACTATTCAAACTTTTGCATTGTTAGTGGATTCAATACTCTGAGTCCTTCTTGGGACAGAGGAAAAAAAAATGAACTGGCAGTGTAAGAAATTGGGTTTTAAAGAGGAGGGGTGGGGGTGGGGAATCATACCCATCTCCAGTAACAATCACAACCCTTGTCGGTGTGAACCACTAAGTAAACCTGAGCTCAACCCCTGTGGTATCTATGGCTGAGAGCAGGGAGGCTTAACTTGGAGGAAATGGGTAAAGTATTAATGCAGTACTCAAAGAGTAATCAAAGTCAAAATGCAAAACAATAAAACAAATCCCCAAGGTAATATGAAAACGTGAGTGAGATTTAATAATGTGACACCAGAAAGACCACATTCTATTAAGGAGAACCAGATATGTGAATTTTTAAAGTTTCAAGCAGAAATAGTGCCAAAGTGCTGATGATAGTCAATGGTAACTGTAGAACAGGACCTCAGCACAATCTGACGCTAACGGCGATGGAGTACAGCTCTTAGTCAAATTTTACCTTCTGACTTTAGTCCTTTTTAATTCTAAATCGCCCCAGTCACAGGATGGCAGGTAGAGTCCAGGTCAGTAGGGCAGTTGCGGGAAAATGACTCTTGCAGGTTGTTGTCTCTGTAGCTTTAACAGCAGGTCAGCCTTATGGCCCTTGGAATCCTCTTATTTGTCCAGGGAACAAGGCTTTTCTCTGGTCTCGGTCTGCAGGTACAGTCCTCTTCTGATAGTCCTCAGGTAGAAGACTGTTCTGAAGTGTGTGCTTGGAGGTGCTACATTTATGTCTGGCTCAAGCTTGTGGGTGAAAATGACCCCGGGGGACATCCTAACCAATGAGGTAAAAGTTCCCAGGGCAAACTCGTTTTGGTTTTATGTCGCTGATGTAAATGTGCGCTGCAGCCCGATATTGCATTTAACCTTTCATGCCGTAGGTGCACATAAGGCACCTTTTACAGTGGGTTTATAGGAAAGTTAAAGTGGCCAAATAGAGCGCTCCGGTGTACATCACTTGATTATTGAGGGGAAGCACAGGCACTTTACTACTCTTAGCAGTGGTAATATGTGCAGAGTCCTGAAACCAGCCAAAATGGTCCCAGAAAATTGTGAACATTCTGGGGTGACCATGCATGAAAGGCATATTTGCTACAATCCATATTAGGTGTTTTCTTTGTAAACAATACATATTTGCAAAATGTAGACTGTAATAAAATTTCTATATTTTATATATTATGACCAAACAAATGTCTCAGAATTTCAACAGTCAAAAAGTATAGTGCTTTGCCTATAGCTAAATGAACAGTGCATTGCTGTTGCTGACATACAACCCATGCTGATTAACTGTAAGGTTAAATGCAAGCCAGAGTTCAAAATCCAAAAATGAAAGGATAAGTTATGGTACCCATCAAATTTGCAATTTGAATAAGAAGTAATTTCAAAAATATCTTGGACATGCACACTGTGATAATACTAGCGCTTTTGTATGGCTTTTTCACTTTTACCGCTGCTAAATTAAATGTGTACATCATACTCTTACATATGAGGTGTTCATCCATTTTTCTGTTAAACTGTCATTCATATTTTGATTCCCACACCCCCACACAATCCAGCGTAGGCCAGTGGGTCAGTGCTCTTCAACCATCGCTTCCTTTCTCTGTGAGTGACAGCATCCTGCCAAAGCAAAGTTTCATCAACCAGAGAAAACAGTCCCTTTCCTTACTCGTAGGCTATCCATAGAGTGCTTTCCTTTTTTTTTCTCTTTGTTTATTTTCTTATTTTTTTAATCTTTAAAAATTTTTTTATAAGGACAAGCAGATTGCCAGACATTGCTACCTGACGTTCACTAGCACTGCTTGTGGCCCCATGTTTGTTAATGGGCATATATACTATTCCAACATGGCCATCCTTGCATGCGCACTTATAGGTTGGCCATCTTTGAATGGGCTTCCAACAGATTCCAAATTAGTGGCATTTACATACACATGAATGAAGGGGTAGCTGTCTTGGAATGTTTTTGTAATGAAGCTTACAAGAACATAAACAATATTGACAAAGCTAATAGGATAGCACTCAATGCTGGACTTGTTGACTTTCCCTGCGTTTGCTAAGTAAAACAGTTCTGCTGCAGCTACTGCACATTGCAATGTCTATTGGAATTGTAACCACTCTATCCACACACTTTAAACTATACCTCGTCTTCCACCAACTATACCAGATAATGAATTCCCTCAATCTAACAGTATATAGAATGATAAACATAGGAGTTGGAGCGTAATTCTTCTTCTTTTTTTTTTTTTTTTTTTTTTTAAGAGATCTTTTTATTGGTTTTCCATAAGTAACCTACAAACAAGCATGTAGCAACTTTTTGCGGCAGGGAAAATCAGTGAAGCATTTCCATATCTGTGGAAGATCAATATTACACCCCAACATTGTATTACATTCAATTAAATGTCTACACATTAAGTCTCTGTGCATGCATTCATCCTTAATACTTCAAATTCTACCATATGTCCTCTATAGTTTTTCCATGGGGACCAGACCTTTGCCCATTGTTTAGGGCACCACCTACTTTGGTATACCATTCATTCAGCAGTCATGCACAAGTCCATATCTTGTTGCAACTCATGTAGTTGCGACGGGTTTAATTGCCCCGCCAGTTGCGAGCTCTGTTTCTCTTGGCCACTGCCAGGCCCAGGGATAACCATAGTTTGCAGTACCTCGATGGCGGTGCTTCTCTCCAAACGCTTAGCACACAACCTTTAGCTGTGACCGGAATAGAAAATCCCTTACTTCCTTCATTATTCCCCCAATGGCCGTCCTGTAATGTATTTGAGGAGCAAACCAATCATGTGTAAGAAGGTCCCCACTTCCCCACAACCCACTTATAAAATCTGTGTTAAGGCATCGTCCCATGGAATACAGAGCAGTCCGGGATTAGAGGGAGCGATGTAAGAGGCATAGTTGAACCAACCTGAAACTGGCTTTTATGGTGATCTCCCTGGGGGCTTTCACTTCCTCCTCCATTCCCCCTCTGCAAATTCCCCAACATCTGCCTCCCATTTATCTTTTAGAATCTGTAGAGTGTCATGGGCGTTATTGATCAATTTTTTGTATAAGATGGGAGATAACTTTGGCACAGAGTCTTTCATAGAGGAGGCAATCCTCTAATGGGGTGGACTCCTACAGAATTGTGCCTTTCTGTAAATGGGCAGTTAGGGCGTGTGTTATATGAAGGTATTTATAGCTTTGGGTTTCCTCTAGTTGGAACTGATTGATCACGTCTACCATGGTTTTGGGTGCGTCCCCCTGACGTATGTCTCCTAATTTAGTAATGTGTATTAACTTCCATTTTCGAAGCCTTGCAGGGTGCTCACCTCTGGCAGCAGGTCGCTGGACCAGAGAGGAGTCTTTTCTGTCAGTCGGCCCTTCTATCCTGGAAAGGCAGTCGCCTCTCTCCATATGGTTATTTTTGTGTGTGTGTGTGTGTGTGTGTGTGTGTGTGTGTGTGTTAGTTTTGCCGCATAGTGCGCCCTCGTAACCCTTTGTACCCCATGCGAGTCTGTCAATCCTCCGTTTGTTCCACGTGTAGGGCTAACACCCAATCGTTAATTACTGTCATTTGTGAGGCCCAGGTCTTGAATCTCCTGAAGTCCTCTAGGGAGGGTGCTGTTCACAGGTGGAGGGGCAGGTGGTTTTAGATCTTGGCACTAATGAAGGAGTGGCCACTGGGGAGGTGTGGTGGAGTGCAAGTGTGTGGCAGATTGATGGAAGTTCATGCAGTGGTTGATCTGTCGGTCCCTGGCTCTAAGGCGTTGTAGGGGTCTGTAATACTCCGGAACTGGCATCTCTTCTGGATGGGAAGCCAGTGGAGGTTCCTGAGGTAGGGGTGTGATGTGGGTTTATTTGGGAAAGTGGAGGAGGAGTTTGGCTGCTGCTTTGTTTATGGTCTTGAGTCTCTTGGGGAATTGAGTGGAGATGCTGGAGCAGAGCGTGTTGCCGTAGTCTAGCCGGCTAGTGATGAGGACATGGGTGATGGTCTTTATGGTGTTGGTGGGGATCCATCTGAAGATTCTACATAATATGTGGAGGTGTGGAAGCATGAGGACGCAACTGTGTTGATTTGGCACTTCATAGTGACTTTGCTGTTAAGGATGATGCAGAGGTTGCAGGCATGGTCTGTTGGAGTGGCTGTGGGTCCGAGCTCGAAGGGCCACCAGTTGTCCCATAGGGAGGAGTTTTTCCCAAAGATCAGCACTTTGGTCTTGTTGGATTTGAGCATAAGGCAGTTGGTTCTCATCCAGTCTACAACACTTGTCACGGCGTTGTAGAAGTGTGTTCTGGTTTTGGAGGGATCCTGGGTGAGCAAGAGGATGAGTTGTGTATCATCTGCATAGCATATAATGTGGAGTTTGTGGGATCTGACTATGTCGGTGAGGGGCGTCCTATGTGTTGAGCAGGGTGGGGTTGAAGGATGATCCTTGGAGTATGCCACAGATGTTTTTAGGTTGGATGTGAAGGGTGGCCGTCAGATTTTCTGTGTTCCTCCTGTAAGGAAGTAGACTATCCACTTGAGGGTGTTCCCCTGGACACCAATGCTGTAGATGAGGGTGTGGTAGGATATAGGCCCTCATTCTGACCTTGGCGGGCGGCGGAGGCCGACCGCCAAAGTCCCGCCGTCAAGTTACCGTTCCGCGGTCGAAAGACCGCGGCGGTAATTCTGACTTTCCCGCTGGGCTGGCTGGCGGTCGCCTTCAGACCGCCAGCCAGCCCAGCGGGAAAGAGGCTTCCACGATGAAGCCGGCTCGGAATCGAGCCGGCGGAGTGGAAGCTGTGCGACGGGTGCAGTTGCACCCGTCGCGTATTTCACTGTCTGCGCAGCAGACAGTGAAATACATTTAGGGGCCCTCTTACGGGGGCCCCTGCAATGCCCATGCCAGTGGCATGGGCACTGCAGGGGCCCCCAGGGGCCCCGCGACCCCCCCTACCGCCATCCGGATCTCGGCGGTCCGACCGCCGGGATCTGGATGGCGGTAGGGGGGGTCAGAATCCCCGCGGCGGTGCAGCAAGCTGCGCCGCCGCGGAGGATTCAATGGGGCCGCGGTACACTGGCGGGACCCCGCCAGTGGTGCCGGTCCGACCGCGGCTTTACCGCCGCGGTCGGAATCCCCATTGAAGCACCGCCGGCTTGTCGGCGGTGCTCCCGCGGTCCTCCGCCCTGGCGGTCAAAGACCGCCAGGGTCAGAATGAGGGCCATAGTGTTGAATGCTGCTGATAGGTTGAGTAGTATCGAAGCTTATGTCTCTCCACGGTTTAGGAGGGATCTGATATCGTCTGTGGCTGCAATCAATGCAGTGTCTGTGCTGTGGTTGGCACGGAAGCCCGATTGGGAGGCGTCAAGTAGGTTGTTTTTCTCCAGGTGTTTGGTGAGCTGGAGGTTAATGTCCTTCTCCAGGACTTTGGTGGGGTAAGAGAGCAGTGAGATGGGGCAGTAATTTGAGTTTGCAGGTGTTGTTGGAGGATTTCTTCATGAGGTGGCTAATCTCTGTGTGTTTCCATCTGTCAGGGAAGGCCGCCGTGGTGATGGAGGCATTGAGGATGTTGATGAATTCTGTGCAGATTTCCGTGGCTCTGAGGTTGAAAAAAAATGGTGAAGGCAGGGGTTGGTGGGTGCTCTGGAGTGGATGGAGGACATGATGGCTGTGGTGGTGAGCGCAGTCCATGTGGTGATGGCATGGTTTGTGTGCTGGGTGGTTCGAGGTTGTTGAAATTGGTGGGTTTAGGGGTTAAAGTTGTTGTAGATGGTTGTCTTGGTGTGGAAATAGCACAATAGGGTGTCACAGAGATCTTCTGAAGGTCAGATTGTGTTCTCTTTAGCGGACGGGCAGGAGAATTCCTTGACCATGTTGAATAGTTAAATTGTGTGGTTTGCGCTTGTTTCGATGGAGTCCGTGAGAGCTGCTCTTTTGGTGTCCTTGATGTGTTGATGGTAGTTGTAGAGGGCTGATTTTGTAGGCGGTTTGGTCGGAGGGGTTTTTGGTGGTGACCCCCCGCCCCCCAATGTTGCTCAGTTGTTCTTGATGGTTCTGGAGTATACCAGCTGGCTCATCTTGAAGCATTGTTGGTTTTGGCCGGCTTCAAAGTGGCAACTGTCGGTAAATTTGGTGATCCAGACGGAGAAGTTCTCGACGGTCTGCTCTAGGTCTGAGGTTTTGGTCTGTATGGTGCTGAGGGCCTATGTCCAATGGGATCTCAGTTACTTTAAGCCAACTGCGGTGAGAGGAAGTGGGGTGCTTGGTGGTGGTTCCCTAGATGCCTGTTACGGTGAAGTGGACGATGGTATGGTTAGTCCAGGTGAGTTCTCTGATGTGGCTGTACTTGACTCTGTACTGGATGTGAAAATACAGTCCAGTGCATGTCCTGCTATGTATGTGGTTGGTGACCAGTTGAGTGAGGCCGATTTTGCTCATGCTCTCCAGGAGAGTGGTGGAGTTGGCATTGTTGGGGTCGTCTAGGTGGAAGTTAAGGTCACCAAGAAGGATGTAGTGTTTGGAGTTGATTTTACTTGAGTGGTGATGAAGTTGGAGATTGCATTGCAGAAGGTGGATCAAGGTCTGGGAGGGGTGGGAGGGAGTTGGGGGTGTCTGTAGGCAAAGGTGCCTCTAATAGTGGTCTTGGCGGCAGTTACAAGTTGGAAGTTGAGGTGTTCCATGGCCAGACCTTCTTTTGGTGGCTCAGTGGAATAGTCCTCACTGCAGGAATATATCTTTAACTGCATGGTTCAAATCCCGGCAGGTCTACTCAGCCTTTGATCTTTCTGAGGGCGATAAAATAAGTACCATGAGTTGGGTAATAAACTTTTTTATTTCAGTCAGCTACTCTTTCTGGGATGAATGTTTGCTTTACAAATGCACATGCGATGTTATGTTTGAGTTTCTAAACAAATGTTTTCATAACTTTATTTTTGCATCTATGTGTCACCTTGGTTAATGTAGAGTGCTAGAAGAAAAAAAATTGCTCTAAATATGGGAGGAGGAGTTCAGCAAGTTTTGGGAACTGCTGGCCTGCCAACTCACACAGTGCACCTTGTGTCACACAGTATCGGCTTCATTCATACAGTCCCCCGGTGAGAAGCAGATGTCTAGGAACTGTACAGGGTGGGTTTTCAGCTTGTCTTTGTGAATGTAAGCCGCTGGTGTCCAATAAGGGGTATGAAAAAGCCACAGGACATTGGGGTGTGCTTCAAAAAAGTTTTTTGTTTTGTTTTGACGGGGGCAATGGTAGGGGAATGGGAAGTAGCACCGCATAGGCAGGTCTCAGCACGAGGCAACACCCACACTCACA
Organism: Pleurodeles waltl; assembly: GCF_031143425.1. Taxonomy (NCBI): domain Eukaryota; kingdom Metazoa; phylum Chordata; class Amphibia; order Caudata; family Salamandridae; genus Pleurodeles; species Pleurodeles waltl. The sequence goes on from NC_090437.1 coordinate 1,274,753,146, forward strand.
TGGTGAAACTTGTTTTGGGTTGCCAGGTCTGGAATTGATCCAAGAAACCTGAATTCTCCTGTCACTTCCTATGGTTGCTGAGGTTGGTGCCTAGTGGAAAGTTTTACTGAATAACTCCTTTTTGAAGGATTTTCTAAATTGCCTACATTCATGTACAGCATATCAGCCTGTTTGAGTTGAGTTTTTTGGGAGGTCAATGTTGATCACATTACACTAGCATTAGTCCAAATGCGCTATTTCCTGGGCTGCTGTCGGTCCAAATGCTCACCAGCAAAAAAGTTGATAATACCATATGCACGCGGATTAAAAGGGAACATGTGTTGCAGGCTGAGAGGGTAATGGGCGCTGTGGCTTGTGGGTAGGTGCTGTCCCCATCCATTATACACACACACTAAATAGCCATCCACTCTTATGCTTAAAATCGATTACCTGTGCGGAGTGTGTGCACAGGCACTAACAGATCTCATGCCTAAGGTGCAATGAGACATGAGATTGGGTCTAAAAGCAGCAAAAAATACTCGCTTTCCAGGAAGCGTGTGGAAAAATCCTAGGACCACCACAGTAGCTAAGGCTCAGTTACCAGACTGCCTGTGTTCCTTAAGTATATTGCTCTTTTTTTGTGCCCTACATCACTTCAGGCAACATAAGATCGACAAAGAAGCTTCCTATACTTCCAATTACTCCCTTCATGAGGGGTAGGATTGCTAAAACAGCTCAAGAGTTCGATATTGGAACTCCTTCTTTAGCAAGCACGAACATGTCTGAGGAAATGGTCTCTTACACCAAACTTTCACCTTGGAAAAGCTATGTGTGCCCTATTTTTATAGCATGAGCTTAGGTCGGAGTGAGATGGTTCAATGTACTTGTGAGAGATAAAATAGCCCCTCATATATTTCAATGGAAGCACTTAGTTGGAGCTGGAATGACTCGACTTCCAATAGCGTTAAGTGAGAGCTGGGCAGATCCCAAGCCCACTCTATGTATTTTAACGGTTTGGGAACAGTATGTCATGGAGACAGGTGTGCTGTGAATCGAAACATAAAAAATCTACATTTGATTGCAGTCTAGGTAAAACACAGGGCTTTCTGGCCCAGAAGCTGTCTTAATTAGATTCACCATCCTGCTTTAAGGGCATGAAAGGAACACAATGTCACTTGATAGGCAGGAGTAAAATGAATCTGTCTTACTCAAAAAAAGACCACCTTCTACTTCTATAATGCCCTACGAGTGCTCACGTCACTGATCTAGGTACTGCTGTATGTATGTTTTGTCCAGCATCACAGAATAATTGTGGCAGGCAAGGAATCTGAGACCACAAACGCTGCCGTTGTGCACAGGAGTAAAGAAAATTCTCTTACTGTAATGTCTGAAATCCAAATTACATTAATTGTTTGTATGGCAGGGAATCAAGTTATTTTTTTTTTTTCAGTGACACTGGGTCCCGATGACTGCATCAATGTATGATCTTTTTAGTGATTTCATTTTATCAGATACACTGTAAATCTGTAAGTGCACAAGGTCAGCTGAACAAATGACTAGTAAGATAAGTTATTGATGCTCTTAAAAGCACACAGAGTAGATGTCTACCAACATTCATACCTAGCAAGTTGTAAAATCCAGCACGGGGGCAGATGTATTGACGCTTGATCTACAGGCAAACTGATGAACTTGTGTTCAAAGTCCTGATCCAAGGTGTACAGAAATAAAACCTGGACTACAGTGCCATGCGCTGAATTACTGGTGCCCAAAATGCGTTGTCGTGGAAACGCTGAGCAGGCAGTTACTATACAGGCTTTTGGCTGACAGTAACAATGGGAATGCTAAGCAGGCTGTGCCTGCCCAGAGCGGGTCACTGTGAATGCTGAGCTGGCTGTGCCTGCCCAGTGCTGGTCACTGTGAATGCTGAGCTGGCTGTGCCTGCCCGGAGCGGGTCACTTTGAATGCTGAGCTGGCTGTGCCTGCCCAGAGCGGGGGTCACTGTGAATGCTGAGCTGGCTGTGCCTGCCCAGAGCGGGGGTCACTGTGAATGCTGAGCTGGCTGTGCCTGCCCAGAGCGGGGGTCACTGAATGCTGAGCTGGCTCTGCCTGCCCAGAGCGGGGGTCACTGTGAATGCTGAGCTGGCTGTGCCTGCCCAGAGCGGGGGTCACTGTGAATGCTGAGCTGGCTGTGCCTGCCCAGAGCGGGGGTCACTGTGAATGCTGAGCTGGCTGTGCCTGCCCGGAGCGGGGGTCACTGTGAATGCTGAGCTGGCTGTGCCTGCCCGGAGCGGGTCACTGTGAATGCTGAGCTGGCTGTGCCTGCCCAGAGCGGGTCACTGTGAATGCTGAGCTGGCTGTGCCTGTCCGGAGAGGGTCACTGTGAATGCTGAGATGGCTGTCACAGTCTAGAACAGTGGTTATTAACCTTTTGACATCTGTGGCCCACCACTGAATCATTACTGGAATCTGGGGACCCCTCAGAGTTATTATTGGATGCCGAGGGCCACCAGCCAAAGCAAATTTCTATGATTTGAACCTCCAACCAGTACACAAAAGAGCAAAAACAAGGGTACACCAAGCAACTGCTCAAATATTGAAGCATTTTGTATACTTCACAATCAAATGAATTTCATATGTTGCTCCTTTATTACTATGCACTCTATTAATTGTAATGTATTAATTTTGATATTATCCCATTTTGTAAAACAAGCTCAGAATCCCGGAGTAGACATTGTGGACCCCAGTGGTCCTTGGACCGTGGGTTAAGAACCACTGGTCTAAAACAGTGGGGCTCTTTCCAGCAGTGAGTTAGCGAAATAATACCCGGCAATCACAGACTACTTCATGAAGTCCAAAAGAAGTTTAACTGTTTCACACTAGGAGAGGGGGCAGCTGGCAAGCTATTGAAATAAATGTACACATTTTATGTATTCAATAATGCTTGGAGCAGCAACGTGTAGACTAGCTGTGCCAGGCTGGTTTGATTAGACTGTTTATGTGCCTTCATATGGGAGATGTTTTTTTTTTTTTTTTTCTCTCTCTCTCTCTCTCTCTCTCTCTCTCTCTCTCTCTCTCTCTCTCTCTCTCTCTCTCTCTCTCTCTCTCTCTCTCTCTCTCTCCACTTTAGTCGCCACAATTGTTAAATAACTCTCCTTTCTTTATCCCAGCTATGCAGAGACCCTGCTTTCTGTGGATCCCCCTTTTGTCCCTTCCCCAAGTCCTTGCCAATAGTGTGTTATTAAGCTTCTCTCTGTGCATAGTTCTCATGGTGAAACTCTTCAATCGGGTTATAATTTGAAATTAAACAAATGAATATTTACTTGAAACACAGATACGACAGCTTTTGCTCTGGCTGCCTTCATTCTAGTGATCTGTGTAAAGGACACATGAACATGGAAGTGGACACACGAGCTTTGAGCCATAAAGCTTACAGAGGTTTTTAATATCTAAGGATACATATACCGTTGTGATACCGTTCCGTCCCTCGTCAAACTTTGACAGCTGTAGTGCTTTCTGCACGCCCCCATCAGTGGTCCTCAGATGGACTAGCTGGTAAAATTTATATAAAGACTTTGGGGTTTTCTGCAGTATTCTTAAACCTTTCACCATGTAATGGGAGTTGTGTAAACGCATGCATGTGGCATATCTTAGTTAATCGCCTCTTGTGGATATAAAATGCTGTTAAATTCATTCTCACCAGTAGATTTTTAGTCTGTAGTATTTAACACACTCCAGTAGTGAGAAGCTGCATGCCGCATAAGTGTTGGTGCCTGATATGGTCCAGGATTTCTACTTGTTACAAAGTACGTAGGTTTCCAGGGACTGGGTTCTTTGGCCCCGCTTACTGAATCTTCACAAAACTTTCCCAAAAAATTTTACTCACGTCTGCTGCTATCTGGAAAGTTTCTGGGTGATGATCCGTCAAGCAAGGGGTGAGAAAAAAGGGGTGTGGGGTAGGTGTCAAAAAAAGGTGTTTCTCCAATGTTAATTCCCATAAGGAATTTGAACAGGTCTACAGCCTGAAACACTGGACGGAATTACACCAGAAAGGTAGCGTTTGTTCCAGAAAAAATCCTTTTTGTTGTTTGGTATAAATCCGTTCAAAAATGGAAGTGTTGGCAGCCATCTTGGGACTCAACTTCAGCCGAGTTCCTGAAAAAAAGATTTAAGAAAAGGAGTGACGTGCTTGGTTCCCTTAGACACGCCTACAGCCTAAACTGCTGGATGGAATTAAATCAAATTTGTCAGAAAGGTACCTTTTGGTCTACAGATCACGCTTTTTCTCATTTGGTGTAAATCCGTTAAGTAGTTTTTGAAATATTAAAGGGGAAAAAAAAAAATCGATATCTAGAGCTGCAGGTCCCTGAGATCTCCTGCTGAGATCTGATTGGCTGTCAACACTTAAAACAAGACGTGTTGGCAGCCATTTTGGGACTCCGCTGAAGACTAGGCCTGAAGAAGAAAAAAAAAAAAAAAAGTCAGGGTATGTATACCCTAACCTTGGTCCAAGCCAGGGCAAAAATATATATATATATATATATATATATATATATATATATATATTAATATAATATAATTCCTTCTTTTTTTTTTTTTTTTTTTTTAGGAAGAACTGAAAAACAAAAAAGAGGTCTCCCATGCTTCTTGTTTTATGTTGCCTCCGGGTGGGCCAGGTCCCTGGGGCATGTCAAATGTATACAGCAAGGGGGCGCATGGGGACCACCACCTCCCTAGGACTTTGCCAATATAAGGATGCAGGGGGAGGGATGGGCATATGGACCCACCCCCACCGGGCACCACCACCTCCCTGGGGCTTAAATTAATTATGTGGGGGCTGCGAAAACACTCTCGGGGACTGGCACTTCCCCAGGACTACAAACAAATTTAAAAAGGGGTCCACTCTGACCTTCCAGCCCTATGGACCAGCACCTCCCCAGGGCCATAAACATTTGGGAAAACATGGAGGGGGGCATGCGTGCCCCAACCCGAACCCCCATGCCCCTCCCACCCCCCATCCATCCACCCGCCTGCCCCTGGTCCATATATAGCCCTGGGGACCACCACCTCCCTGGGGCCCGCTCCTGCTTACCTCCTGAGGTGCCCACACCCTCAGGAGGTAGCTTTTGGCAGCTCCCACCAAGCAAAAGCAAACATAGCTCTGCTCCCAGCAAGCAGGAGCATTACATTTGCTCCCACTTCCTGTGAGCGGAGTTTTCCCTGCCTGCTGTAATGCAGGCAGGGAATCAGATGAAAAGATTGCTCCTGTACACTGGGAGCTGCATTTTCAGCACCTCCCTGCATGCAGGAGCAATGTGGCTCCCGCAGGGGGCTGGGATCTGGCTGGTACCACAGGGGTCTTCAGGCTGTCCCTATGGCCCCAATCCAGGAATAGTGGGTGCCCTGGGTGGCGCCAGGGCAGCCATGAGGATCTGGCTGTTCCCTGGGGCTGAAATCAGCCTAGGAATGGGGGCCGTCTTGCTCCACCCTTCCTTCTTAAAGAGGAAAAATGTCTCCAGGGAGGTGATGGTCCCCGGGGCTGGAGGTGGGAGTCAGGTCCTGATGACTATTTCTACTATGTAGACCTGGGGAAGTGGTAGGACTTGTGGGGTGGGGGAAATCTGCGCACCCCTCCCATATATTTATTAAATGTAGCCCTGGGGAGATGTTTGTCTCTGGACCTCAAAGGGGGGGGGGCCTCGAAAAAAAAACACTCTACCAAGTGTTATCTTGACACTGAACAGGTGTTCTGTTCAGTTGAAAAGTGGAGGGGCAATAAAAGATGCCTTTAAATCTTGTTCTTATGTCACATTTGCTCTGTGTTTACAGATAGAGGTCAAACGTCAGTTTTGCTTACAATTAATTTACCTTCTGACTGCAGAGTTCCAGGGCTTTGTAAGGTGAACTGTGACCTGCTGCTTAGAAAGGAAAAAACAGACACCCTATATCCTCTTATTTTACAAACCCACAACATTTAAATGACTAACTCAACTGTGCAAACATTTCAAAATATATTTCAATAGTTGTGAAAGCTCTTTTTTTAAAAATATTTCCATGTGATGAAAAAATATTTTAATAGGATGAAAACAAATCAGAATACTTTACATTTTGATGTGCAAAGGCTATGTTTTCTGAAACCCAGTTTTCACATACTGTTAATACACTATATAATTTTATCAGTAAAGTTGCAAGTTCGTGAAGAGGTTTTTGGACTTTGCTTGGAAAGTTACTGTGTGTAGATGACAATATGTTTAGTAATATATTTATTAAAATTGAGTGTTTAAACAAACTGAGAAACATTCCTGTCCTGATGGCAATGTTAGTAAACTAAAAGAAGTCCTAAGTTATGTGGGCTAGATTCTTGTGATGCAGGCAGCAAACTTTAGTCTTTTTAATCAAACGAGGTTTTTTTGTACTGCAGAAATGCTGAGCTCACTTATGTGAAGGTGCAATCATATGTAAGAATTAAGAAAAAGACGACGCTGTAAACTATTTGCCTAGGATCACACAATTTGAGACACGTTTACGGGTCAAGTTCATTACAGTTTGGTCGAGTAGATTATTTAAGTTACTCGAACTGCAGATCTAGTAACATTTTTATGATTTTTCGAGCCCTGGGGGTGTTAGTGTACCCAGCCTCCTTTTGTTTTGTTTGTGTTTCACGAAGATTGTGCTTGACGCAGCGTTTGATGCTTTTAGGGGTTGACCGCACACGGCCAAGGGGGTTGGGGTTTGAAGCTTAAAGGGGATTGACTGCAGGGTCTGGCCCCAGGCTTTATCATAAGTAATGCTTGAAAGCAGATAAAGTTCAAAGAGTAAGCTAGATTTTCTGGGACTTCTGAGAATATTAACATAAAATGTTGAGTTCAGACTTAATTGTATATATTGTGCGCTCAGTCTTTCCATATTTTTGATACAAACTTATGAAAACATATGGATGTAAAGACCTTCGGTTCTGAGGCAATAAATGTTCGGAGCGCCTATAAGCTAGTATTTGGAGCGCTAGGATTTACAGAAACTTAAAAACCAATAATGTCCAATTTGCAAGAGTGTGTTTTCACTCTCAAGGAACTTAGTCTTGGCTTAATCTCAAACTATCTATGGGTTAGTGTGCACTAACCTAAGGATCAAGTACTTAGCCTTGTCTTTAGTTCTTCAACTGCAATCTGAAGGAAGACTGGAGGCTGTGGTTCAAGAGGAGGAGAAATCGTAGCTCTGGACAAGAGGACACTGGAAATGTTGACTGAGTCAGGATCACAGGATCAACCGGAAGGCTTGAAAGACTAGAGTGCTGGAGGGTTCCTGGTGACTCGAAAGATGGGTGCAGGGAAGATGCTTGCGCGGGACTGGATTGCGGCCAAGCCCCGACTCTTGTTCTGGCGGGGTATTTATATCTGATAGGAGATACTGTTCCAGAAGGGCACATGGCTCACATGGGAGGCTGGAAAGTTCCAAAGGAAACTCAGTAGAGCGCATGCGTTAAAATAACTAATGTGACCTTCACTTTTGTAGGGTGCAACTGATGGGTGGAAACAATTATCCAATGCAGGTGGGGCCAAAGACTGTAGGTATGCTGGAAAGTAAAAGTAGAAGCAAAACAATTAGCTTTAAAAGAAATGGAAGTATCCAAAGTGTGGTAAGAAATTCCCGCAATGGTCATGAGTACATGTGCATTTGAGAACGTTGTGAGAAAGAGTATTCTGTTTTTAGTTACTAGAAAGGTGCCCACTGAGTACTGTTGCACGTGTATCGAAAGGAATGTTTTTCAACACATGATGCATGAAAACTGTGATTGTGGCAGTGTCCTATATGGATTGTAGCCTAGAGAGGGTAGCTCCATTGGGTTATTCCAAGGACATGTAGTTCACCTAGTTACAAGAGCATGGCAGAGGAGATCCATATTTTTTGTACTTTGAAGATCTTGCTCAGTCTGTTATTGAGTGCATCAAGTTTTTACGATGTGTGCTGCCTCCATTTTAAGTAAGGGGTTGTACGCATGATCCTTAGGTTCTATAGCTATGGCATTGTCTGGCCCATCTCACCGTGGTTTTCATGCAGACGGTGCTTTGTCATCGGTGCAGTTAGTTTTGCCACAGATCCCATGTTTGTTCCCCAATACTTTTTCGACTTTCTTGAACTTTTTCCCCTACATATAATTTATCTGGGCATTTGATTCAATAAATTGCCTTCTTGGTTTTACAATTGGAGATTGTTTGGTGTACCATTTATTTTTTGCTTTAAGATAAATCAGTTCAGTAGTTTCTTGACATACATAGCATCTTCCACAGCATAAGTGCCGGCCCCCATATTAGCTGTAAATCCTACATTTCTTTGTGATCATTTTGATGTGTGGTTCCGTGTAGGCTGTCTCTAAAGTATTTAAGCTGCTGTTCTTTAAAGCGCAAACAATGGATGTTTCAGTTTGCATTGTAGCGTTTATAAAATGTGCCAGTTGTGAAATATTATTTTCTTGAAGCTGTTTGTGCTTGGGTAGTACAAGTTCTTGGTTGTGTCAATTTTCTCTATCTTTTCTCCTGAAGGAATTCACTTTATGTGAACCATGCCCTTTTGCAAGAGCTCTTCAGATGATTTTTGGGTTATCCCCTTTCGTTCACTTGTTTTTGAGCACCTCAGAGTCTAGGAAGTAATCTTCTTGGCTGGAACAGTTTCGCCTAATTCCTTGAAACTAGCCTGGGAGGTTGTCCTGGAGTCCTTTTGGGTGGAAACTGTCCTATCTCTGCAACCTGTCCCTGTCTGTAGGTTTTATATAGAGTGAAGTTACCAAGGTGTTATCTTGCACCCTGAGCTTCAGAAAGGTGAACTTGTGTCAGTCGCTTGACCTATTAAGCTTGATGTCGGGTGACCTCTCATTGAGCCAGGTACAAATGAATAGGTTGTTCTACAATGCTCGTCCACATGCAGAAGGCACGGGCACGGTCACGGTCAATCTGAGCCAAGTAGAGATTTGCGAGTGAAGATTCTTCTTGGAGGTGAGTCTCGGGACGAGAAGAACAGTCTGTTGCAGTCCCTTTGCACTGAGTGGCTGCATTTAGTCTGATCAGATCCGCCTAAAAAGTTGTGGTATAGGCTTTGGATGAGTTCAGCCTGATTGGAATGCTCACTAGCTTTCCTTGGGCTGAGGTCATCCATGACATAATAGTAGAATGTGGAATGCTGCCATGGAGATGAAGATCAGAGTAAAGGGAGCTGTTGGACTTGCTTGATGGTGGATGGGATGTTCAAATAAAAGGACCTACTTCATATCCCTGGAGTCTCCTGGACTTATTTATCACACTGGTGACGAGGGTCTTTTGAACATCTCAACACAGAAGGCCATCTCAAGAAAAATCCTGTTTGGAAAACTCTGTCTGATATATTTCGACGTGTGAAGATCTTGAAATTTCATAATTTCCATCTCAAGTGGAGGCTTTCTGGTGGCTGTGAACAGTTTTATCCTCTGTCTGGACTTTAAGGTATATATTTTTTTTAACGTTTTATTCACCGATTATTTAGCCTTGCTTCAACATAGAGCATTCAACGTTTTTTCCTCGTGAACATTGGCACGTGCTTACTTCAAGCGCACGTACAGCACAAGTCGGCAAACAAAGCTCGTGCGTACTTCTTGCGCTCCCAGCGCGAGTTGCACAGTGTAGATTTCACACGCTCTTCATTACGAGCGTGTGTATTTCGGCTTCTTTCGCTCCCAACGCGAGTTGTACTGTTTGGATTTAACTCGCTATTCAATTTGAGCTTAAATTTCACCTTCTCATGCCCCAGCACGAGTTGTACTGTGTCGGATTTCACACGCTTTTCATTACGAGCGTGCGGATTTCTCGTTTCTAAACAAACAGACAGCCATATCCTTAGTCAATTGAATCAAGTCTGATTGTTACAACTATAGACTTTGAAAACTAATAATTGGATACATAATAAATCGTAATACTTGATGTTCTGCAAGGCAAATTGAAATACTTAAATCAACTAGAGATTTGAACACTTGACTTTGAAATATTGTGATTCCATTTAAAACTTTCTACAAACAACAAGAAAATTTAAACATGCAGACCATTCCGCCACCACCCTTCTTCTTAACTTCACCCGGTGAACCACCTATAAAGTGGTCCAAGTGGAAAAAATCATTTTTGCACTATTCTAGAGTATGTTGAACAAATTTATACAGTGAGAGGAAAACAGCACTTTTAATGCATTGCTTGGGTTGTGAAGGCCAAGAGATATTTGAAAATCTGCCAGATCCTAAAGAAGATGTCACAGATCTCAATGAGTTTGAAATGTGTTTAAGAAAACTTGATCTACATTTTCTACCTAAAATAAGTACCATTTAGGAGGGTTTTCATTTTGGCATGAGGGAGCAAAGGCCTGGTGAAAATATTGAAGAATATGTTACTGCGCTTAGAAAACTTGCATCGACATGTAAATTTGGGAGCACGGTAGAAGAAAGGATCCGTGATCAGTTCATGTTGAAATGTTCAAGCGATAAAATCAGGCAAGAATTATGGAGCAAAGATGATCCAACTTTACAGGAGGTGATTGTTTTAGCTAAAAGTGTGGAGCATACTATGGCGTGTGTTGATGAACTTGAGAAAGAAAAAAAAAAAAAGCGGAGAAAGCTGATGTGAACAAAATCTCTACAAAAAAAGAAACAAATGCCACTAAAAATTACAGCCTAGAATATGAGGAGGGCAAAGGAGATCTTACTATGGTGACCCGATACAAAGATACTAAATGTTTCCGTTGTGGGAACACTGGACATTTTGCATCTTATAAAAAGTGCCCGGCGGTGAACTCAATTTGCAGATTATGCAACAAAAAAGGACATTTCGCCAAATGTTGCAGAGCTCCTACGAGTCGGGCATCGATGAAGGTAGTTGAAGACTGTATATTGACGGTCTCCGTGGGTATTGAAAAGAAAAAACAACCTAAGGACGTCGTGACCATTCTTGGTGTGTCAAGTGAAATGTTATTTGACTCGGGGCTTGGTTAACTCTTATATCAAACAAGGTTTATGATGATCAACTTAGTCACAAGGTTACGCTAAAAGATCCAGATATTGTTCCAGGTGGCTATGGTGGTCAGACTATTGATCTCAGAGGTTATTTTGAGACTGAGATCACCTTCCAGACGAACACCATCTATGCAAAAAGTCTATGTACCTGTGAAGGGCGATAGTGTTCGGAGCTGGCCTCATCAGAGAGAGAGCTGAGAGTCATACTGGATCCAAACTCACCTTCGCCTGTCATGATTAAGGAAGATTATGATAATTATCAACATCGTATTGATGAGTTGCAGGTACAGAAGGATTTACTTTTACCACAGTTGATTGAAGAGTTCAAGGAAGTTTTTAGTGGGAAGTTAGGATGTCTAAAGAAGTATTCTCATCAAATAAAATTAAAAAAAGGCTCCACTCCTGTAGCTTCGAAAGTTCGTCCTATTCCCATCTCCTTAAAAGAAGATGTAGAGAAAGAGATTAAAAGACTTTGTGATGAAGGTATCATTGAGCCGCTCGAGTCAGCTGAATGGATTTCTCCGATTGTTGTAGCAAGGAAGCCGACAGGAGAGTTAAGGTTATGCATAGATTTGAGGAACCTCAATAAATGTGTGGTCAGCTATCAATTTCCCTTACCTAACATCACGGAGATGGTCCCGATGCTGTCAGGTTCAAAATATTCTAGTAACATTGACTTAACCTCTGCTTACCATCAAATCAAATTGCATCCAGATTCGTGAAATTATACCACCTTCATCACTCCGTTTGTAACATTCAGGTTCATAACAATGCCATTTGGGCTAGTCTCAGCGGCTGCTGTGTTTCAACGTCTCATGTATAACTTATTTAGTTCGGACGCTGGTGTTAAGTGTTATCAAGACGACATTTTGATACATGGTAGGAGTGAAGATGAACATAACTTGAGAGCTAAAAGAGTTTTAAGTATACTCTGAGAGCATGGTCTGACTATAAAGCCTAAAAAATGTTCGTTTGGGAAAATAGAAGTTGAATATCTTGGACATAAGATCACTGCAGATGGATTATGTCCCAAGGCAGAATTAGTGAAGAGTATAATCAACCTGCGTGCTCCGGAGAAGAAAGAAGAATTGTTATCATTTTTTGGAATGTTAGAATTTCATGCTAAATTTCTTCCTAACTTAGCATCTAAGACACTCTGCATGCGAAAATTAGTTAAGAAAAATTCTGAGTTTGTGTGGGACAATGAATGTCAGAGAGTTTGATGAGATCAATGCAGAGTTGTCTTCAATTGTGTCATTGAAATCTTTTAATCCCAACAAGAAATGTGTAATTATGATTGATGCTTGTGAGACTGGATTGGGGGCAGTGTTATTACAGGATGTGGATGATGGAATTCTTAAGCCCATAGTGTTCTGTTCAAGGACTTTAAGAGGAGCAGAGATCAACTACTCCACTATAGAGAAAGAGGCGTTATGTGTGTTTTGAGCGATTAATAAGTTAAGAAATTTTGTGTGGGGTAAAGAATTTAAAATATTTACCGACCACAAACCTCGGGTAGAGGTGTTTATGAAAAAAGGTCTAGATTTGATCTCCAGTAGAATTAGCAGATGGGTGGTCAGTCTTCAGGATTATGATTATACAGTACACTACGTTCCTGGGGCATATAATAAAGTTGCAGACTGCCTTTCCAGACTGAGTTCGGAAGTTGAAGAGCTACCTGAGAAAGGGATACAATGTAATATCTCTGTGTGCATGGTTACTGGAAGTGTGATAGAACAAGATGAGTGGGTAAGAGTTGTGGGTGAGGATAAGATTTTACAACATCTGTGTGAACAGATCAAATGTGGTTGGAGGTTTGAGGTTAAACAGGAGAAGGATCTAGTGAGTTTCTGGAGGGTGAAAGATGAATTGTCAATGGAAGATGGTATCCTCTTACGTGGTCTGAGGTTAGTTGTCCCTACAGAATTAAGGAACAAAATTATTGACCTAGGACATGAGGGACACCAAGGTATGAGCAGGACATAGGCAAGGATTTGGCTAGATTATTGGTGGCCGGGAATGGATTTGATGGTTGAAAGATTTGTGAGGGACTGCGCAGACTGTTGTTGCAGTGACAAGATTTACAAGACTAGGGTTCCTCCTATGTGCATAAGGGATATGCTGCGAAAACCTTGGGAAGTAGTGGCAGTAGATATTGTTGAACCCATAGGTGGGAGAAGTGCTTCGAATTATTTGATAATTTTGATTGATCAATTCTCAAGGTGTGCTGAAATTGGTATATATGGTTCCACTGAGTCTAGAAGAATTATTGACTTTTTTAAGGATGTTTTTGGTCGCGAAGGTATCCCTGAAGCTATAGTGACTGACGATGGACCACAGTTTGTATCAAAAGAAATGGAAGAGTTTTTACAAAAATGTGGGATTAAGCATAGAAAGTGTTCTCTGTATCATCCAGAAAGTAATGGTACTGTAGAGAGATTCAACAGGTGTGTGAAGGAGTGTATTCAGTTGGAGGTTGCGTCGAACAGAGACTGGAAAGAAGGTTTGAAAAAGTTTCTTTATGCATACAGTCACACCTCATTCCACTACGGGGAAGGTCCCCTTTGACCTTTTCAGAGGTCGGAAAGCTAATACCTCTCTCTCGCCTGCCTGGGTGTATTGGAGTAAGGAAACTCTGGAATGTAAGAGCCTCATGGGTGAAGAGAATGATTTTGAGAAAGTCTGTGTGCAAAAGAGGAAAGAATACTTTGATGATAAGAGAGGTGCACATCTTTTTGATGTAAAGGTTGGAGATCGTGTTATGGTGAGGAAACCAACTTTGTGTAAAAGTGAAAGTACATTTTTAGGACCATTTGAAGTTATCAAACTGTTTAGAAATGCTGTCAAGATTAAGAATGGCAGAATATGGAATCTTAATAGAGTAGTTAAAGTTAAGGGGAAGTAATAATTGTTCTGATGGCTACAACTACCTGTGGATTCCTCACCTAATGAATACTCCCATGGCGCCAGCATTCGACGGAAATCTTCTTACTAGTCTCTGCACGTCGACGAGGACGTCACTCTAGCCCACGCGACGCCGTCTGACGTCATACAGGCAATAAGAGGTCCTCGACGACGTGCGGACGTCAGTTCCCTTTTTTCCGTGCATTCGAAACGGTTATCTTCGAGGGAGCAACTGTTACTTTTGTGGTTACAGTGTATTTTTGCTGCGTAGTCTTTCGCTGTGGTAATAATGTCGCAGAGAAAGTCTGGATTCAAGCCTTGTCGTGAGTGTGGAGGCAAGATGTCAGTGACGGATCCTCATTCCGACTGCCTTTGGTGTTTGAGCTCCGACCACGACGTCTCGACTTGTGATTCATGCCAGCACATGAATCCAAAGGCCCTCAAGGAACGTGAGGCGAAGCTGTTTATGGCGAAATCGAAGGAGAAGCATCACAAGAAGTCTTCTTCACCAAGACATCGGCGTCATCGAGACTCCCGGCGCCGTAGAGAATCTCGGCGTCATTCAAAGGAGACTCGTTCCAGGTCTTCGGATCGGCGCCGAAGGACATGGGAGATCAGCCCCACGGTTACGCCGCATCCTTCGACGCCGTTGCCCTCTCCGGTGTCTCTGACTTCACCATGACAGGCGTCGGTGATTGAGGTATTGGAGCCTCAGGTGTTATCTCCGGCGTCGCAGACGTCGAGGCCGGCGTCGGGGTCGCCTCCGAGACAGGCACCCCAGTATCCGACTTTTCCCACCCCTGGAGCCGATAGTTCCGCATTCTTGAATGCGATGTATGCCATCTTCCAACAGATGGCTCCAGGGGGTGCTCCGGCTGGGCCTTTGGCATTTTCATTGGGTGATCCTGCGCCTCTTCGGCCGGCACCCTTTATGCCCTTTCTCCCTTTTGGGAACGTGGGCTCGGCGCCGGTGTCGGCGCCGGTGGCTTCAGAGGGATTGGCCCCGGGGATTTCCATCCCGTCGACGTCGGGATTTCGGCCTGTGACTCCGGTGGGTCCATCTGCTTCGACTGCTCTTTCGTCGGCGCCGAAGTTACCTGTGGCGCCGGACGCGGCGTCGGTGGCTTCTAAAGATCGGCGCCGATCTTCGACTTCGGCGGAGGCATTGTCGACTCCGCGTATTGAACAACGGCTTCATTCGAGGAGACGTGCTCTCCGTGTATTAGAGGAGCAGGAGTACCAACGAGCCCTGGAGGAAGGAGAGCTAGAGGATTCGGGTGATGGGCTGCGTGGTCTGGAGTCGGCCAGTGGGCTGGACACTTCCCCTGAGTGGGATCTTTCGTCCCCGGGAGAATATACTGAGGAGGCTGCTTCCTTTCACGCAGTGGTACGGAAGGCAGCTAGTTTTTTGGACCTGCCTTTGCCGGTGGTGGAGGCTAAACAAAACCTTCTAACAGAGGTGCTACATCCGGCCTCAGCTGCGGCGGAGCCTCTTTTGCCATTTAATGACGCTCTGCTGGATCCGGTGTTAGAGGTGTGGAAGAGGCCGGCATCTTCCCCAGCAGTTCACAGAGCCGTGGCCAGGAGGTATCGGGCGGCTCCAACTGACCCTGGTTTTCTGTCTTGGCACCCTACGCCGGAGAGCTTGGTGGTGCAGGCCTCCTGTTCATCCAAGTCAGCGCCTGGTTCTTTCCCGACGGTGCCTGGGGACAGAGATTCAAAGAAACTAGAGGCGCAGTCCAAGAAGATTTTTTCGTCCTGCAGTCTGGCGTTGAAGGCCACCAACGCAACCTGTATCCTGGGGAGGTATATTCATGCTCTGATGGATGACATTTCCTCATCATTTACAGAGCTTCCCCAGGGTCTTTTGGATGTTGTTTCAAATGCCCAGGCTGCTGCGACCCAGATTATCCAGACTGGACTGGATACGACCGACTCTGTAGCCAGAGCAATGGGCACAACTGTGGTGGCAAGGAGGCAGGCCTGGCTCCGTAACTCGGGCTTTTCTGCGGATGTACAGTCCACATTGTTGGATCTCCCGTTTGATGGGGACAAACTGTTTGGAGCCAAGGCTGATTCGGCCTTGGAACGTTTTAAGGAGAGCAGGGCCACGGCTAAGTCGTTAGGGCTCCAAGCTCCTTCTTCCACGGCCTCTTCCAGATTTTTCAGGAGGTTTCGTGGATTTGGGCGTGGCTCTTCCTCCTCTTCCTTTCGGGGAAGATATCAGCAACCTGCCTCTTCCCATCCCTATAGATCTTTTAGAGGGAGAGGTAGGGTCCGCACCAGAGGAGCCTCTCAGCAGCACTCTGCCTCTTCCTCATCCTCTGGCGGGGTGCAGCAGGGGAAGCAGCCTTAGGCTTCCACCATTTCCCACTCACTCCTCTCCTGTAGGGGGAAGATTACAGCATTTTCTCACCAAATGGAAGACTGTTACAACGGACACTTGGGTTCTCAGTATTGTGGGAAAAGGCTACACCCTTCCCTTTCGGGAGTTCCCGCCCCTCATCCCGCCCCGCCCTTCTTATTGTTCAGAAGAACACCTCCTGTTGCTAGAACAGGAGGTACAAGCCCTCCTTTCAAAGGGCGCGGTGGAGTTGGTCCCAGAGCAGGAAAGGGGTCGAGGATGTTACTCAAGGTATTTCCTGATTCCCAAGAAGGATGGTCGTTTGAGACCAATCCTGGACCTGAGGATCTTGAATTGGTTCCTCAAGCAGGAAAAATTCAAGATGCTGACCCTAGCACAGGTGCTTTTGGCGTTGAACAAGGAAGACTGGATGGTGTCTGTCGACTTGCAGGATGCTTACTTTCATATCCCGATACTCAAGTCACACAGGAAGTATCTCCGGTTTGTGGTGGGATCGCAGCACTATCAGTTTGCGGTCCTTCCGTTTGGTCTTACTTCAGCACCTCGAGTCTTCACGAAGGTGATGTCGGTGGTTGCGGCAGAACTCAGAAGGCAGGGGATAGCAGTATTCCCTTACTTGGACGACTGGTTGATCAAAGCCAAGTCCCCGGAGCTTGTGTCGCATCATCTGCAGTCAACAACCCAGTTGTTGTTCGACCTGGGTTTTTCGGTGAACGAGCCCAAATCTCACCTAGAGCCCTCTCAGCGCCTCCTGTTCATAGGGGCAGTACTGGATACAACATTGAACCGAGCCTTTCCTCCGCCTCAGCGGATTCAAGATATTCAGGATTTGGGTCCAATGTTTCGAAATGGAGCGGTAGTTCCAGTCCTCAAGGTCCTTCGTCTGCTCGGTCTGTTTGCCTCCTGCATTCTGTTGGTCACGCATGCTCGCTGGCACATGAGGGCTCTTCAGTGGTGCCTCCGAAGGCAGTGGTCTCAACACAAAGGGGATCTAGAGAGTACTGTCAAGATCTCCAGAGATGCTGCTGTGGATTTGAAGTGGTGGATTGCGAGCAACAATCTTTCACAAGGAAAGCCGTTCCAGCAGTCGCCACCAGTGGCCACAGTCATAACGGATGCTTCCACTCTAGGGTGGGGAGCTCATCTGGGGGATCTGGAGATCAAAGGCCTTTGGTCTCCAGAGGAACAGATGTTTCACATCAATCTGTTAGAGTTACGGGCTGTACGTCTGGCTCTCAAGGCCTTCCTCCCTTCCCTTCGTGGTCAGTCGGTACAGGTCCTGACGGACAATACTACCACGATGTGGTACATAAACAAGCAGGGAGGAGTGGGGTCGTACCTTCTCTGCAGAGAAGCTCTTCGACTATGGTCCTGGGCAAAGGACCATCAGATTTGCTTGATAGCAAACCATCTGGCCGGAGTCTTGAACGTGCGTGCGGACAGTCTCAGTCGCCAATTCTCGGCAGACCACGAGTGGCGTCTCCATCCAGATCAAGTCCGTTTAATCTTCCAGAGGTGGGGGTTTCCTCGGGTAGATCTGTTTGCCACTCGAGAGAACGCGCATTGTCCGTTATTCTGCAGCCTCCAGTATCCGATGCAGGGAGCGTTGGGGGACGCGTTTCAAATAACCTGGTGCGGCCAGTTGCTTTACGCGTTTCCTCCCATACCCTTGATTCCTCGAGTATTGAGGAAGATTCGCCGGGACCGGGCTCTAGTCATCCTAATAGCTCCGGATTGGCCAAGGAGGGTATGGTACTCCGACCTTCTCCAACTCTCAATGTGCCCTCCGCTCCGTCTCCCTTTCAGGGCAGACCTCCTCTCGCAGTCGCAGGGGCAGGTTTTACACCCCAACCTCCAGAGTCTGCACCTACATGCCTGGAGATTGAACGGGGCAACCTGAGTTCCTTCTCTCTCCCGCCTGAGGTAGTGGATGTTATATTAGCGGCCAGGCGACACTCCACTAAATCTATCTACGCTAATAGATGGTCTAAATTTGTTGCGTGGTGTGGAGAGAGGCAGATTGATCCTTTGCATGCTCATCTATCGGACGTTTTGTCTTTTGCTCTGTCTCTAGCGCAGAAAGGTTGTGCAGTGGCTACCATTAAGGGTTATTTATCGGCCTTGTCAGCCTTCATATGTCTTCCAGACCAACCATCTTTATTTAAATCCCCTATTGTTATCAGATTCTTGAGAGGTCTTCTAAATAAATATCCTCCAAAGCCATTCGTTATGCCGCAATGGGATTTGTCCTTGGTCCTGACTTTCCTTATGGGGTCCCCTTTTGAACCTATGCATTCTTGCCCCTTAAGGTATTTGGTTTTAAAAACAGTCTTCCTGATAGCTATAACATCAGCAAGGAGAGTGAGTGAGTTGCAGGCCTTATCAGTAAAGCCCCCTTATACAACTTTTTATGGGGATAAGGTGGTGTTGAGGACCAAGGCTGCTTTCCTCCCGAAGGTTGTTTCACCTTTCCATTTGGCTCAGGCAATTACTTTGTCCACGTTCTATCCTCCGCCTCATCCTTCCAAAGAGGAAGAAAGACTGCACCGTCTGGACCCAAAGAGGGCGTTGAGCTTCTTTATTGATAGAACAAAGGATTTCAGGCTGGAGGATCAGCTGTTCATTGGGTACGTGGGCAAGAGGAGAGGAAAGGCAGTCCACAAGAGAACACTCTCCAGGTGGGTTGTTCTTTGCATTAAAATCTGTTACTCTTTGGCAAAGAAGGATCCTCCTGAGGGGATTAGAGCTCATTCCACCAGAGCTAAGTCGGCCACTTCGGCCTTGGCCAGAGGTGTTCCTGTGGTCGACATCTGCAAGGCCGCAACTTGGTCGTCCCTTCACACTTTTGCAAAACATTACTGTTTGGATTCTGAGGTTAGAAGGGACGGCCATTTTGCACGGTCAGTGCTGCAGGATTTCTTGGTTTGACCATTTAGGCACCCACCGCCGGGCGTGGTACTGCTTTGGGACTCTATTCATTAGGTGAGGAATCCACAGGTAGTTGTATCCATCAGAAGAACGAGTTACTTACCTTCGGTAACGACTTTTCTGGTGGATACATTAGCTACCTGTGGATTCCTCACGGTCCCACCCGCCTCCCCGTTGCCTTTCTGGTCTTACCAAGTAATCCTTGAGTACGCTCCTCTTGGTCTTTGAGGGTGCAATAGATGTTGTATATATTATATTTATATATATATGTATATATCTTTGTGTATATACTTGATGTGTATATATATTTTAAAAAGAGAGAGTTATATATATATATATATATATATATATATATAAAAATATATATATATATATAAAAGATTTACAGTTATTCATGCAATGTTGTGTATTTTTACAATGTAATGGGATGTTGCCTTACTCTTTCATTGCATTGCCTGGTTGTTCTCATGCACGTAAAAAATGATTGGTACTGACGTCGGCACGTCGTCGAGGACCTCTTATTGCCTGTATGACGTCAGACGGCGTCGCGTGGGCTAGAGTGACGTCCTCGTCGACGTGCAGAGACTAGTAAGAAGATTTCCGTCGAATGCTGGCGCCATGGGAGTATTCGTTAGGTGAGGAATCCACAGGTAGCTAATGTATCCACCAGAAAAGTCGTTACCGAAGGTAAGTAACTCGTTCTTTTGTTTTATTTCTTTGTTCAATGTTAAGAGGGAAGATATGCGGTATAGGCTTTGGATGAGTTCAGCCTGATTGGAATGCTCACTAACTTTCCTTGGGCTGAGGTCATCCATGACAAAATAGTAGAATGTGGAATGCTGCCATGGAGATGAAGATCAGAGTAAAGGGAGCTGTTGGACTTGCTTGATGGTGGATGGGATGTTCAAATAAAAGGACCGACTTCATATCCCTGGAGTCTCCTGGACTTATTTATCACAAAAGTAGTGGAGTTTAGTGCCTGGGCTGGTGGATTAACAAACTAATCTGTGCTTTTATTTTTTTTTCTTCTTCTTTCTATTCTTTAACTTTTTTGTTTTGTTTTTTGACACAGTACTTCAAAATCTATAGTTCCCTTTCTTGGGGCAACAGTAATAATCATATTTTTATGGTATATACTTGCAATAAAAAAAATATACTGTAGCACCAGCTAACCAAAGCTAGGCCAATTGGCTTTGCCACTGCTTGTTTGTTTATGTTGGCTAGACTATCCCTTCAATCGCTAGATTTTTTTAGCGGCCTAGAATTCTACATTTTGAAGGACAAGTACAGTAGAACTCATTAAACACGATAAAACTGAAAATACACTATTTGTAGCCAGACAAAATAGAAATGCATATTTCAACAAAAAAGGTAGGCCATGTCCCTTTCATTACATGATGCTGTCACAACTATAATTAAGCGAGCTAGGATAAAATTGCATTTACCAGGGGAGAATATCTTCTCTGATTTTTCCAGCTATGTATGTAAATGCGGTAGCCAGGAATGAACGATTCCTTAAGTAATGAGTGACTGATCAAGACGTGGAAAATCGCAGCGCCTGTTTTGCACACAAGTATGATTTGAGTCCGGGTGCGGCCTGTGTAAGCTGTATTTCCATTAGGCTTCCAGAGTCTGCCTATGCTGGCCCCTGTGGAAGGACGTTTGTACGGGTCTGCGTTTGCTTGTATTCACAAAGTTTTGGAGCGGTCTTGCATACCCTCCGTGCCTGGGACACAGTCCAGTCTGGAAGAATGCTACACTTCTGCCAAGAGTCTGACTTGCTCAATATAAAAGGTGCTTTACTTACAATGAAGTCGCTGTGCGCTTCAGTAGTGATGGGAGATTTTTGTTGGAATGCCCAAAGCTGCTTGAGAGTAGGAGATCAGTAAATAGTGCTGTTTGACTGACCAGCTTTACAGAGTGTGGTCAGGCACTCAGTGGAACAAATACCTTTTTGTGGCTTACAGCTCTCATCCCCATATCCAAGCAAAGTGTGGCCAGAGGCGCATTTCCGGGTGGTTGGGCCTACTACAGCTTAGAGTACCTATTCTGCCAGGACAGTGCAGAGCTTCCTAGAAAGCCTTTCTCCCGCCGCCCTGGAGAAAGTATTGCTGACACTCATGAAAATGTGTCTTCCCATGGGCAGTATCAGCTCATGGGCTGAAAGATGTCAGAGGAAAGAGGGTACCGCACAGGAGGCTGGCGTTTGGTGCCACTAGCATCCTTGTTGCTAGGCATAATTTTTATGTATTTTTTCCTTTTACTGCTGCATCTGCTAACCTCGCTTTAAAACGTGTCACATCCCAGTATGCGGAACTCTCCTAGGCAGGTAAATGAAGTGTTGCACCAGATCTGTATCTGTCCTAGGACATGTAAACGAAGGGGTGCATCTGATGGTTTGCACCTGTATCTGTCCTAGGTTAGGTAAATGAAGGGGTGCATCCGATGGTTTGCACCTGTATCTGTCCTAGGGTGGGTAAATGAAGGCTTGCACCAGATCTGTATCTGTCCTAGGACATGTAAACAAAGGGGTGCACCAGATGGTTTGCACCTGTATCTGTCCTAGGGTGGGGTAAATGGGTGCACCCGATGGTTTGCACCTGTATCTGTCCTAGGGTGGGTAAATGAAGGGGTGCACAAGATGGTTTGCACCTGTATCTGTCTTTGGGCGGGTAAACAAAGGGTTGCACCAGATGGTTTGCACCTGTAGCTGTCTTTGGGCGGGTGAATGAAGGGATGCACCAGATGGTTTGCACCTGTAGCTGTCTTTGGGCGGGTGAATGAAGGGATGCACCAGATGGTTTGCACCTGTAGCTGTCTTTGGGCGGGTGAATGAAGGGATGCACCAGATGGTTTGCACCTGTAGCTGTCTTTGGGCGGGTGAATGAAGGGATGCACCAGATGGTTTGCACCTGTATCCGTCCTAGGGCGGATAAAGGAGGGGGTGCACCAGATGGTTTGCACCTGTATCTGTCCTAGGGTGGGTATATGGAGGGTTGCACCAGATGGTTTGCACCTGTATCTGTCTTTGGGTAGGTAAACGAAGGGGTGCACCAGATGGTTTGCACCTGTGTCTGTCTTTGGGTAGGTAAACGAAGGGGTGCACCAGATGGTTTGCACCTGTATCTGTCCTAGGGCAGGTAAACTAAGTTTAGCACCAGATGATTTGCACCTGTATCTGTTCTAGGGCGAGCAAATCAAGGGTTGCACCAAATGGTTTGCACCTGTGTCGGTCCTAGGGCCGGTAAGTGAAGTTTTGTGCCAGATGTTTTGCGTCCGTGCCAGCATCTGCAGTGGTTTTGATTCCGCCAATGGAGGTGTGGTTTATAAGGACTGTGTAAATTGAGTGCACCAGAAAAGGGCAAATGACGACATTGCACTAATATTAGTAAACCCGAACAATCACGTTAACGATGTAATGCGCTTTCATGTAGTACAGGTGCCCTCGGATAGTTAGGCCTGCCACATACGGTCCCTTTGTCCCCTTCTCCGGGGCAGCACCTGGGCTGAGCGGGACGATTATGTTCAGTTCCGGGCGGGATGGTAAATACTTTTCTTCCATCTGTGAGTTTTTAGTAACTGTGCAGCTTGCATCGGCAAAGCCAACACTCTGGCTTCAAAGTGCCGACCCTTCAAAACAGGCACTTCTTAATGCACTGCTTGTATTTGTGGCATAAGAAAATGCTGGTGGGCACGTTAAAGCAGCTATAATTGCTTCGACAATGATGACTGAAAAGACTGGTTTTTGGAAGGTATGCATGTCGGGGATAAAGAATTGAGTGTGACGCAGTGTGATGATCTAAGTTACTTTTCAGATGTAAAATAGTCCCTCATGCTTTGCAGTGGAAGCCCCGTAGCAGAAAGCAAAAAGATTCACAAATTAACCAGTAGCACGAGGAGTTGAATTAGTGGAGTCAAAAGCCCACTCTGTGAAGATCTTTAAAAATTGGTAACATTAGATATAACAACCATTTGCAATGCAATGGATCTCATGTTTGCTCGAGTTAGAGCTAACTGGACTTTTCTTGCCACATAAACTGAAAATGAAAAGTAAAACAGTTGACAAAAGCAAGCAGATTCTAAGTGCTTGCCGTGAGCGCAAAAGTTACTGGCTCCCTGCGTGAATGTCTAGAAAGAATCGCGGCTGGGATGATAGGGAAACTGAAACCGGAGGGGAGACCATCACACGCTGTAACAGGAGAAAGCTTGACATCCTGTGATGGCCAACAAAAATGTTCACTTAGTGAAATTGCCTGTGGGAGGGAACTCAGCACACAAAGGAGGGACATTTTACAAAATGCCCCAATAAAAATGAAGCATTTAAAACGAGCACAACAAACTGTGAATAGCAAGAGTGGGCATGGTTAAAAGCCCACAGAGAGAAAACAGGCCAGAGTGCTTGCGCGCTCAACCCTAAAAACAGTGGTGCTGTGAAGCCAGATCTAAAAACTGACACAAACTCGGTGTGCACTTTGCTTTAAGTCATAACTGACACAGGTGCAAAGTCATTTCACCAGTTTTGCAGGATCTAGTGATTCACTTAAAATGTATCATTGCATGTGTTTTCACAGCTGTTTTGCCTACCAGTGAAGATATACGAGTACTGAGTCAGCCTGCTAACCATCTTTGCACACCGTATTTGTAATTTGACAGCTATCTCAGTTGTATTTTTTTTTTTTTTTTTTTTATTTTTTAAAGAAACTGATAAACGCATTGCCCAGCTTAATAAAAGAAATATGACTTACAGCGTGAGCACCGCAACTCTTCACTGAAAAATTTAAATGCTCCAATTTAAAGAATCTTCCTAAGAAGCACACTGTCTTAATCACGAAGTGCTTTATGTACCAAGTGCTCTGCCTCTCACCACATTTTGTAAAACATGCATTTGCAATTCAATAGGTCTCACTTTTGCTTGAGTTAGATATTGGTAATGTAAATTCATAACTGGACCTTTCTTGCCACATAAATTGGTCAACCATGCCTCATAATTTTGTCTTTTCCTGCCATTTAATTCCAGGGGCCCTGCATATAACTAAAGCACTTCCATTTACCTTCTTCGTTTATCTGCAACAAAAAATGAACATTTTGCAATTTTAGTATCTTAATTTAAATCTGCCATGATAGAGTTCACGCTGTTGTACCTGTTCGCGCTGTGAGCGCCATGGGCACCATGCAGCAGGAAGGGGAGAGACAAAATAAATAGTTCGCCAATGCTGAAGTATATTGGCAGTCGTGCAATAATCCAAGCAATGGGGCAGTCTGCAAGTTGTGACAAAAACAGCCTCAAGGCAGGACAAACTTCAAGCAATTGCCAGTGATATCAAGTGATTATTTTTTTTTGTTTTTTGAAAGGCAAGCCCATGAACTAGTGAACGTGATGGGTGTGACAAGCCCACAATACTTACAACCGGTCAAAAAGCACTTGTATACCCACTATATACATGATTATCCTGCACATTCTTTCACAGATTAAAAAGAAAAATGCACTTATTGGCTTGCCTTTTCTTCAATAGAAAATGTAATACTTGGACAGTCTCTGGGATTCAGTTCTGTTGGTGCTTCTATCGTACAGGGTCCAGTGTCAGGTAGCACTTAGTAATGCTAGTGACATGCATCTTCAGGTATCCTTTTTGATGGACGGGTGATCTTCAGCGAGGTAACCCTGAA
Organism: Pleurodeles waltl; assembly: GCF_031143425.1. Lineage (NCBI taxonomy): Eukaryota > Metazoa > Chordata > Amphibia > Caudata > Salamandridae > Pleurodeles > Pleurodeles waltl. Next base: position 1,274,778,009 of record NC_090437.1, read on the forward strand.
GCTTATGTATTTTTTTCCTAGACTTCCTGTTGGGACTTCCAGAAACGAGGAGTTATGGTCTGAAAAGGGCAGTCACCGCATGCTCCATTGCAGTGGCGACCATACTGTTCCCGACAATGCATTGATGTGAGCAATATGTGCTCTGGTTCTGCCACTTAGTAACCATCCAACAGTTCAGTACACAGCATTATACATGGTCCCTGGTTCCATGATTTATGCGTTCAATTCATAAATCGGAACGTCTGGGAAGATTAGTCTGTACTAAAAATAAGGGAAGTATATTGGGTACCATGAGGAGGTTGACCAGTCTCAAACTAGACCCCCTCTGGATCTGCCTGCAGCTCCCAAGAAAAGAGAGTGCACCCACACACCCAACTACCTTTTGACGGGTTCTGCTTGGGAGCATTATCTCTGCTGCTAACCCACAAAGTTCCACAAGGTTAAGTACATCTGGCTGCATGAAGTGGAACCTCTCATTGCTACATCACTCTCTTGCAGTGCAATAATATAAACTGTATTTAAGTCATTGATAAGAATTCTTATTTTATTCAAACTTTCACTGTTGTGCTTATAAAGTCAGTATCGGAGAACATACAGCAGCCTTTCTGAAGTTAGAGGTATTGTTCTTTCCTTAATCCGTACATACAAAGATACTAAAATCACTGACTCCATGCAAAAATAAATATTATAAAGCTATTGATTAGAGCATTTGTAAAGTACTCAATCAATTCCTGGTTTTGACATGAAACTCCTTCCTCTGGAGTTCTCGGATTTGGAATGGTAACTAGAGTAATTAGGCCAAATATTTTATCTCTGGTCTTTAAAGTGTCCGTTTGTTGAGCATTCATCATTCAGAGCTAGACAAAACCAAGAGATGGGAAGATGAGGAGGGTTATGTGAACGGAGGTTTTGGAGGTTGAATGATGTCAAAATATAGTCCAAACCCCAAGCAGACATAGACTTAGTAGTATCCTAGAACAGTATTGTTAGTGCTTGTTTGAGAGGTACAGCACTGGATAAAGTTAACTGCTCTTTTGCTCTGCACTGGCCGTCCACTTTAGGTCTAGAGAAGGGATGTGCTCTTAAAGAAGGCCAGCACATTGCATGGGGACAGTGGAAGGTCTCCGTGCACAAATTGGGAGATGGGGAAAAGGAGAATTATTAGGACTAAAAATCGGAGAATGGGATTTTGGAAGAGAGTGGAATATTTTTCAATCAATCAGTTTGTGAAGCGCGACTACTCACTTGTGTTGGATTCAAGGCGCTGCCTGTGGTTCACAGCACAAACCATCTCATCACTAGGCATTGTTCTTAGGAGGAAACTTTGAGAGCAGACTTCAGCAGGCAAGAGAATGTGGGTGGTAGTGAATGGTTGACAGTGAGGCTGCAGTTGGGGGGGAGACAGTGAAAGTGGCAACGGGATGCTTGAGGGCCAACACCTGTCCCTGTAGAGTTTGCAAAGAGATCCTTCCTGCTTCGTCTCTCCAACCAGTTGACACATTCACCTAGAGCCTAGGTGAGAACACAGGATTGGAACATCTGAGGAACACTCTTCCTACCTACTGGCTACAGGACACCTGTCCATCATCAGTGGATTAGGCTACTGATACCATTCACCAGATCCAGGCACCGGGCCCCACATTGGACGAGACCCATCCTCGTAAGCTCGCTCTTACTGTTTATCCCTGAGCTGCCTATTGGCATGGACTAGACTATCACTTATGGTTTTCTGTCTCTGAACAAACCTCAGTTGGTCACCTTCAGTCATCGCAGAAACAGTATGAAGCACAACACTGCCATCCTGGCATGTTTTTCGTCAACCTGGTATCTTCTTGCTACTTCATGCCTCTGACCTAGGTTCCCTTGATACTGTACAAACCGCAGAGACCTGTTCAGGACTTTTGTCCTGGCAGGTCGGCCCCTCCGTTTGTAACTCGCTGCCATATGACCCTCGGGCAGCCTCTATTGCCACTTTGTGCCCAGTCTGTGCCCATAATAGACTGAAAAGCTGTCAATTTGTTAGTCTGTATTTAGAGACTCCTTTTGACTATATGATGGGAAGCATGAATTTCAGGGGATGAATGAATGGCTTTATAACGCGCAGACTGCCAATAATAGGTCTCTTGGTACGGGCCTTATGAATACCAGACCATGTAGAAGAAAGGGGCTTAGACCTTTCCTAAAGGAGGCAAGTGGAGACATAAGCCTAGAATCCAAGTGTGAGGTATTCTACAGGAGGGGCCCTAAATCGAAAGTTCTTTCTCTCTTGTGTTGCTGAAACCACAGCTCGATTGGGAATGGAAGAGTCCCACATGCACACTCGCCTTTCTTCTTCCAAATAGCATCGAGGCTGCATATCCTCGTTGCCTCCACGTCTCTCAGACTTTGGGAGATGTTTTTCCACTGCAAATTGCATTCATCTTTTGTGACCTCGGTTACCTTTTTTTGTTAGTGTTTTGCTGTCATATTGTCTGATCTGCTACTTGTCTGCATGCTTATTTGTGATCATAAAACAGTATGTCTTCGTTGTTGGGATGAAATCTGCTGAGTAATGACTAAAGTCCTTTCCATTTTGATTTTTGTCCCGCTCTGTAGTCAGTCTTGTGGCTAATTTTATACACATGCACTTCCACGGCCTGGAACTGCCTTTTGAAAAGAGGAAGGGATGGGCTGGATACTAAGCACACTGCAGCCTTCTGTCTCCTTGCCTTGCACAGAATGCTTATTGTTTCCTTAATTAAGACCCCTAACCGAGTGCTGCTATTTGGAAGCTTTTCTTTTCTTAGCCTTTTAAAAGACCTTTTGAGTTTCCCTTCGAGGGCGCGATGGTCATTCCCGATAAACCCTTAGGGACCTCAGTGATGTAATGAGCTACGTGTATTCTCGCATAAACTCTGCATTTGCGGGGGGCGGGGGGCGGCGGGGTGTTTGTGTTTGTTTGTGAAGTCAATGAAAGACAGTTATACATTTTGTGATAAGAGAATGTATTTTATTATTTTCCTCAACACCCCCCCCGTATTCTTTCTGACCTCTTTGCTTCTTTCAACCCATTTTTAACCCCATTTCACCACTTTATTTTTTTATTTGTTTTTTTAATTTTAATTTTCTTTCTTTGTGAAGGGGCAGCAAATGGGAAGGACAACCCTGTGCTCCAAGTTTCCCCTTTTTCTCTCCCCTCCTTGTCTCCTTTCTTCGGCCAGGGTTGGACCATGTCCTTATTATCTTCTCATAGCAGGCTTTGGACACCCCTCTGTGGTGGGTTTGCTTTGCAGAAGCTGGCATATGATGCACAGGACCTATCTGAATGTCTTTAGACCCTTTGCAACTTCTTTGTCGTGCTTAGCGGTGCTTTGCAGACTGGGACCTTAACAAGAGCGCATGCTTCTCAATACTGCCCATTGTTATACTGCATCCGTCCTCTGAGGCAGGCAGCCAGGTCACGCGCAGTCCATGCTCTGCCAATCCGATGAAGCCAACAGGCTGAGGTTCTTAGACTTCTTCATTTGATAGGTCTACAAGAAGGCTTTTGCCTCGCAGCTATTAATGCCCCATAATAATGGGCAGCCAGAGCAGATTTCTTTTATTTCTACTCATATATTAAGTAAGGTCTTACCTAGTTTCTGTGAAAGTTGAGAAGTCTGTATAAAAGAATGTGTTAAAGTCACTAACATGACCGTGTTATGGGAAGAAAAGTGATGAGTAGTTGTACATACTGACTGATTTAGTGAATACTTTGTATCCAGTGTGGAAGACAGGCAGAGACTTGGGCTGTCTCGTAGAGAGTTGCAGTTTCACCATAACCTTTAAATTGCAGTGGGTGTTCCTTGAGATTTTTGAAGGAGCTTAGCTTTGTGGCATCTCGGATATTAAATGGGTGGATGGGTTTTTGATAGGTGGACAGCTAGGTAAGCAAATGGTTAAAATCTCAAAAGTGTACGGTGTGTTGGTGAAACAAATGGAACTAATTAGGATAGATAGTTGTGTTGTAGTCGTCCAAAGTGCAAGGATGTGGTTGGGGATAAAACTCCCTGTGAGAAACCTATGCTCTGATCCCTTCTCTTCCACTCTGAACTACGGAGAGCTTTCTTGTAACTGCCAATACTCCTTCCACAAGTCAGCATGGCATTCTGAGATTCCCAAAGAAGCCTTTCATGACTAGGTGTTGGATACAGCTTCTCATGGTACAGACCTAACAAAGGAGCAAAAAGAAGGCACGTTGTAAAACTCTTCTTTAACAAGTTGCAGGTGTCTAGACAAACATTCTCACATTTTTACTCCAGTCATTGTCCATGCCCCAATCTGCTTCTTTACCAGCACCTCTGATGGAGACCTTTTGTGTTTTTTTTTTTATTTTATTTTTTTAAATAATGTAAAGTAATACTTTATTTCCATACTTAACTAGGCCTCAAAGGTCAAAGGTGTACAACAAATCTTAAAATGCACACATGGGTAAAATGAATTTTGGGACCCAGTTGTTGAATCCTTCTTTTTTTTTTTTTTGGAAAATTACATGCAGATTGATCAAAGGCTCTAAACTTATTAGTAAACTATCTATCCTTTTCTTTTCAAGGGACATAGATTTGGTGGTAATGATAAAGGAACAGTAATTGTATAGATTTACTTTCCCACTCGGAGGAAAAACTGCACTTCACCATGCCCGGTCTATGAAGGACTGAGTCGCCCGGTCTATGAAGGACTGAGTCGCCAGCACTGCAAGTAAGTCCTCAGGGAGCCATAGGGATGCTGCAGGATCATATAGAGTTATTGTGCCTCAACCTTGCTGAGTGATCCTCCTGGCCTCTACACTGGGGCTGACTACTTCTTTCCTAATGCAGTGAACCCTTCTCTACAGACACTGCTGTCGGAGTTTCACTCTACTCTGTACATATTGAAGATCACAAGAGAACTTGCATGTATACCAACACACTGAGGACCCAGGACAGACATTCTGGAACTTAATGAGCACTGGTGGCCCCAGTTTTATTTATCCATCCAATGGGGACATTGTAGCTTCGGAGGGAGTGACTTGAGGTGATTGAAAGCGAGGGGAGAGATACAAGGAGTGGTAGCCGGTGGCCACCACCAAATCTGTCCCTTGAAAAGAAAAGGATAGATAGTTTACTAATAAGTTTAGAGCCTTTGATCAATCTTCATGTAATTTCCCCCCCCCCCCCCCCCCCCCCCAAAAAAAAGAAGGATTCAACAACTGGGTCCCAAAATTCATTTTCCCCATGTGTGCATTTTAAGATGTGTTAGTGACTTTAACACATTCTTTTATACAGACTTCTCAACTTCCACAGAAACTAGGTAAGACCTTACTTAATATATGAGTAGAAATAAAAGAAATCTGCTCTGGCTGCCCATTAATGCTGGCAGTGTGAACCCAGTAGTCAGGTACATCTCAGTGCCCTCCACTTGTCATCACCCCACCTATGCAATCTGTGAGAATCACTCTGATCAAGTGCGGTCAGTTAGATCTCCGATCATTTGTGCCTTCGTTGGAGTCTTCTACCAGCAAGGTGTGGTCTGTGGTCCACAATACTATGCAGCTCTAGAACATAGTGCCACGGCCTCACCCTGCTGTGCACTCGGCTCCCTTAGTGGGGGGGGGGGGGGGGGGGGTCTGTCCCACTTTCTACAGAAAATCCTCATTACCTATAAAGCCAGAGGTGATCACAAAGCAGCCTACATCTGGGTACACGTTCAGAGTCCTAGCTTTGAATGGAATAGATCTGTTTGTGCACTTCTTGTACTTTGAAGGCTTCTGTGCTGTTGCTGCTTCGACATTTTTGTTCGTATTCTTGTGGGCTGTGCCAGCTTGCTTTGTCTTGTACAATGCAGAGCCCTACACAGAAAGGACTGTGAGCTTGCGTGTATGTGTGCACCTGTATGCACCACTTTCTTTCCTAACGTGGCCTGATACGTGTTTTTGCACGCGTCTGTCTGTCCGTCCGTCTGTGCTTGTGTTTCCCGACTGCCGGATACTAGCCGTCCTGCATCTCTATTTGCAGGAGCTGCCTTTTGCGCTTTGAGGCATGCTGTGTGCGCCTGCAGTGTTGCTTATGCAGCTCTGTACATCTCTTTCACCTGCATTCACTACCATATCCAGGCCCATTGGGTTACGAGTCCGTGTTGTGAATAGCGTGGGTGCTGTCTCGTGGAGAAGTTCAAAGGGATGGGTTTGCTTGTATTGACATGGTGCTTGCTGTTTGTAAATCCCCGCACACATAAAGAATGCAGACTGCAATGTAACACTGCATCTGGAAGCACTTACAATCTCTGCTGGCCCCACTCATGGAAGAGGAAAGCAAGGAGTGTCCTGACCGGGTCATGCTTCGGCATTCTGGCTTGAAACCTGATGGAATCTGTTTCCAGCCCAACCCTGTTAACAGAAACTCTTGTGGGCGACATAGGAGAAAAACACCTCTGATGTGATTTACCCTCGTGCTAGCAATATTTATTGAATATCGTTCTTTTGGGTGCTCCCCGAATATACCATTTGTTAAGAGATACAGCTATGGGTCAAGGTTGTCGACTTTGGGTCTGGGCAACTAGTGCCCTCATGTGCAAAGTGCTTTAACGGTCGCAAACCCTCAGTTTCTGTAAATCTAACGGTTTGAGACAGCTAAAACACTTTTTGAAATGTACTAAACCCAATGAATGATTTGGAAAATATTTTCTGAGTCGCCAAATGGTTTAGAAGACAATAAGGAATTGGTATTTTAAAGGGGCATGTTTAGGGCACCGCTTCCAAATACTGATTCTTTATGGTATGCGTTAATGTTTTGCGACCAAAATCCATCTGCAGAATATTCATATTTAATACCTTAGAGGACATACTGACCGATTCACAAACAGAAAGGGGTGACTCATAAATGTTTACAAAAACACTTTTTAGAAGTAGACAGTAGTCCTTGGAACCACTGCCTACACCTAAAAAGGTTTGCGTAACTCATTTTTTTTTTTTTATGCAGCCTTTTTTCCTTTAAGGAAAATGAGGTGCGATTTAAAAGAAAAAAAAATGCTTTATTCAAAATCCATCAGACACGGTGGTCCTCCATCAGAAGATCCCAATCCCTATGATTGTTGACGATCGTAATGGGTCACAGTTTGTGACCTACCTCGTGTATATTGACATGGTAGGTCTATTTGCAACCCACTACGGATCTGTATTTTTGTGATCCGGCCTATTATTACATAGGTTGTTTGCAAAATCAAAAATTATTCAGTAAAACTCAGTGCACAATTTGCGACCACTTTTACTGAATAATTTCTTTGTGCATGAGGTCCTAGGTTCTAGTCCTGGCCTGAGCTCAACATTTTTGTGATTCTGGGGAAATTGCTAAATATGGCGTTGCCTATAAAAGAAATGTTAATATTTGATGGTGCATATGTAAAGCACTCCAGTGCTCTTGGGCTGAGTTTTCTTTATATGAAACTGCAAAAATAAATAAAATAAAAACCCGTTGAGAGAAGTTAGATTAGTTCAGATGTCTCCTATGCACTTTTTTTATAGTATCCAACTTAGCCATGTACTTCAGAAATACATTTTTGAGGAATGTAGTTCTCTCAGGTAGGATTTGTACTCTGTGTACTTTTCCTTCCACTTGTACAGGTAAGACCTCGAGTTAGGGGTTTTGATAAATCTTTACATAAACTTTATAGAAGAAGTTGGAGGAAAACAACTAAAGGCCTAACTTACATTATGTTATTGTTTTGTACTGTGCACTAATCACCGAAGAGGGTAAATGGGTTCGTGGGCAAACGTGTAGGTAAGTGGTCACCAAGGTGCTTATACGAAGACTCGTGTGTTCAGCTTCTTCCGGAACTCCTCACATTGGCGCCTCTGATGTGTGAAGAAGTTTGTTCCATGTGCGTGGTAGGAGAATGAGCAACCTCCAGTTTTGGTTTTGCAGATGTGGGGAATGTGTGAGAGTGAGGCAAAGCGTAGGTGTTTGGTGGGTTGGTGAAAGTGTATGCAGCTGTTCTGGTATTCTGGTCCTGTGTTGTGTAGGGCTTTGTATGTGAGACATTTGAATTGGCTTGAGTTGGCTGTGCTTGTGAATGGAGAGCCAGTGAAGCATCTTGAGGTGTGGTGTGGGTGTGACTTGGGAGGTAGAGTATCAGTCTTGCAGCATTGTCAGTGTTCTGGATGGTCTGGGGTCTGTAGGAGTTGTTTGGAGATTCTGGCGTAGAGGATGTTGCTGTAGTACAGCCTGCTGGTGGTGAGTAGGAGGTTGTACACTTGTGGTGAGGAATCCACATGGAAAATAATGTGGTTGCCTGTTGTTTGCAAAGTGAACTTCCACTTCATGCTGGTGGTGATGTTCCCCCAGCTGCTTTAATTTATATGCTGTATCTTCTTCCAGTTTTCTCTCAATGCTGTGACCTTCCAGTCACCAGATTAGTTAGATATGATATAGTTTATTTGACCTGGTCTCTCCCAGGTGACCCTATCATCCATTCTGTTTGCGATACTCTGGGCCTTGTGGGATTTATGTTGTACACGCAACAAGGAGGGAAACTGTAACAAAAGTAATTGCTACCAACGGGAAAATTATTTCATATCGATTCCAAAACAAGGAATACACACACAATTAGAACATAGCTAATATACCCTCTTTTCAAGGGTATGGATAGAAGTCTTTGAGGACTCTCCAAGAATGTTAAATATCGATTGTGAGCTTAAGAGACCTTGATGAAATCATTTTAAGAATATGTAAGGGTACCGCAAACCAGGATTTGCTACTCCGTATCCAAAAGTCGATTACCACCAAGACTGGAAATAATAAATTAATCCAAATTACTGATCTGTTTTTCCCCTTTCTTTTCTGGGGTAGATGTTAAGAAGCGAATTGCTTTGCAGGACATCCACAACAATATGGACTGACGTTCTGTGGCTGATGGCATCTGGTGCTGTTTGAACCTCTAATTCTCTGCAGAACTGGCAGGCCTCAAGGGAAGCATGTAGGCACTGGTAGCAATACCAACCTGATAGGAGTTCCTTCTCACGGGAGAAAGTAAACATCCATGGTCCGGAACCAAGCATAAGAAGTGCTTATCTTAATTTTGACTCCTTTCTGACACCACACTACGTGAGTGTGTATTTTGTTGCCACTTTGAAGACTTAAGACTCGGCAGTCCAAATGATTTAAAACTCAACATTTGCAGTCCCAATAGTATTTGAAAAGTGGTACCCCAAGATGGCATCTTCAGTGAGCTTAATCTGGGTATGCAACCGTGGTGAAACCAAGGGCAAGCACCCCAAGACTGTTATGTTCACTAAGTTCCAACCCAGGCACTTGTCCTTGTTTCTTCAAGTTGACACTCATAACTCTACAACTGCACCACAGTGCAATCAAGACTATGGGGGTCATTCTGACCCTGGCGGTCCGAGACCGCCAGGGCTATAATGACTGAAAGCACCGCCAACAGGCTGGCGGTGGTTTCTTCCCTATTCTGACCGCGGCGGTAAAGCTGTGGTCGCACCGCCGGGGCTGGCGGTTTTCCGCCGTTTCTGCCCCGGCGGTGATAATCCGCCAGGGCAGCGATGCAAGCAGCGCTGCCCTGGGGATTATCACCCCCTTACCGCCAGCCTGTTTCTGGCGGTTTTCACCGCCAGCCTGTTTCTGGCGGTTTTCACCGCCAGGAAGAGGCTGGCGGTAAGGGGTGTCCTGGGGCCCCTGCACTGCCCATGCCACTGGCATGGGCAGTGCAGGGGCCCCCTAACAGGGCCCTGGCCAGCTTTTCACTGTCTGCATAGCAGACAGTGAAAAGCGCGACGGGTGCAACTGCACCCGTCGCTCGGCCGCAACACCGCCGGCTCCATTCGGAGCCGGCTCCTGTGTTGCGGCCTCATTCCCGCCGGGCCGGCGCAAACTTGGTTTGCGCCCCCCGGCCCAGCGGGAATGTCGGAATGGGGGCTGCGTGAGTGCGGCCGCATGGGGCCCGCCATGGTCGGAATGACCCCCTATATGTCTGCAATAGGTTAAAGCTCTTGGAATGGAGGTCCACGTAGTTGTAAGACTGGGGAGAGGAACAACCACATTTGATCCACTAGTGAAATCCGCAAAAGACAAGTGTCTGAGTTAGCGTGGCCATGCACCATGTTAAGTGTTTTAATTACTGGTTTGAAGCAGCAACTTTGCGTGTTTAAGTGCATGCTGCCACTTTTTGAATGTCTTTCCTAAAACACTGAATAATTTTGTAGGAATAGTTGGGGTAGTCTAATACTTGTCTTTTAATAATTGAAAATAGGAGTCAAAATCTCCTGTATTCTTATCTGGCAAACTAAATTGAGTCTCAGTTCTTGGTTCAATTTTAACAGTTTCTTTTGTTGATGTCTCCCTTCTGTTTCTATGATTTGATAGGAAATTACCATTTTCCGTAAAGGGTGGTTATTTTGACATGCTGAGATTAACCTGAAATTCAATATAGTCACGGGTTCCCGGTAAGTTTGACAGAATGCAGGCCCTGCTGTTGACTGATTTCTTTGCTGCATAGGACAGGGTAATTTCCACAAGTAACAGCACTTTGTAGCATACAGTTAATGTTTTTAAAAAAAAAAAAAAATTTCCAGCTTGAACCTTGATCAGGACCAAATATGTTTACATGAAGATCTTTGCTGTGATTCTGGTTTAGCAGTCAACTCAAACGTGTAAAAGTTATGTTGTGTGTAGTTGTATAGCATAGGACTCGAGCGAGAGGGTATACTTGTTCTGAAGCAGGAGCTGTATGTGTGGAGCTAGGGCCAAGGCAATTCAAGAACTGAGGATGCATTTTTTATGTGCAGGGGAAGGTTATGCCAGGCGTTAGGAATGAGGTGGGCGCCACCAGATCTAGTTTTGTGTATGCAAGGGTTGTCTGAAAGTAGGAGTCCCGCTGAGTGGGGGTGTCTGGTAGATTTCTGGAAATGTATGAGGTTGTTGAGGTCAGTGTCGTGTAAGACCTTGTATATGTGCGTGAGGTTTTTAAAGGGTGCTCGTTTCTGGCTTGCGGCCAAGTGGAGCCTTTTGAGATACAGGGAGATATGAGTCCAGGTTGGGAGGTTAAGGATGAGCCTGGCTGAGGTTTTTTTTTTTTTTTTTGGCCTGTGATCTTCTGGTCAGTTCAGCATAGATTCCGACATAGTGTGTTGGTATAGTTAAACTTGGTAATGAGGGCTTGGGTGACCGTTTTGCATGTATTGGTGGGGGATCTTTGTGAGCATCTTAAGTGAGTGGAAGCAGGAGGCTGAGATTGCATTCATTTGGAAGGTCATTGTGGCCTCTTATTCTGAGGTACTTTGCATGATTTGCTGGGAGTGGTTAGTTTGAGTTTGGTAGGCCACCACGTGCAGATGCAGAGTGAAGGGTCTTTTCCAGAAAGGACTGCTTCCATCTTACCTGTATTGAATTTGAGGCAGTTGGTTTTCATCCATCTGGTGACTTCAGCCATGCAGAGGAAGAAATTGATCCAGATATTTGACATCCTGGGGGTAAGGAGAGTATGAGCTGGTGCCATAAGCCTAGTTTATGATGTTGATTCAGTTGGTGTGGATGAGATGATGATGCTGGTGGGTGGGGTCATGTAGATGTTGAACAGGGTGGGGCTGTGTGAGATCCTTGTGAAACTGTACAGATGAGGTTGGCAGCATCTGAGGAGTCCATACTGTTGTCTGTGGCAGTGATGAAGGTGGGCTCTGTACTGTGATTGGGTCTGAATAAGGATTGAGTGTGTTTGTGGTGCTGGTTTTCATTGAGGGTGGGCAGATAGGTATTTTTAGGTTGAGTGTGCATGCGCTTTGACATGTTGATAGTATTGTGGGCTTTTAACCACTCTCACCTCACCTCACTTGTTCGTGGGCTTGCCTTTCAAAAATCTTTTATCATTGGTAAATGCTTTGTTTGCCCTGCCTTGGGGAGGTTTTGTTACTGCCTTGCAGACTGACCCTCTTACATGGATAGTTGCACGATTGCTAATGTATTTGACTTTGAGCAAACTTCTTTTTCCTTTTGTCTCTCCTTCACACTCATGCTCATGGCGGCCATGGTGCTTTGAATCGGCTCGCTTATGTCAACTGTTTTACTTTTCATTTTCAATTTTATGTGGCAAGAAAAGTCTAATTAGGAGTTTACAACGCCAATAGCTAGAACTTGAGCAAATGCGAGACCCATTGAATTGCAAATGCTGGTTTAAAAATCTTTTCCATGACTTTTGCTGGGTAGAGTAGGGACAGCTGGATGCAGAGGCCCTGAGAAGGGGTTACACAGGTGGAGCTTGCTGCTGGAGAATTAAAGTCCTTCATCATGGTGAACATTTTCTTGACACTGTTGGTACTGCTTTCAATGCAGTTGGTGTGCACAGACTATTTGGAGGCTCTGCTTTGTTGATGGTAGTCTGATGGCAAATGTTTATATATCAGCCTGACTTTGCCATAGTGTCTGCACAGGTGATGTTGTAAGAGTTCGACTAAGACACTTCTGAGATTTTGCTCCAGCCCTCTTGTAAAGATTTGGCAATGTTACTTCTGTGGTGTTGTAGGATGAGTATGCAGGTGTTGTATGATGAGTGTGGAGTATGAAGGCTCTGGACTCGTGGATTGGGGGTTAATGACATTTGCAATGGTGCTGCTGAAGTTGGTGCGTGGTCTTGGGGGCAGTAGGCGAAGGTTCTGCTCAGGATGTAGTTGCGATGATGAGTTTGAAGGTCAGGTGTTCCATGCTGCTGGTGCTTTCTGAGATGGAGGAGCATTGGATGGATTAATTCAGCGGATGATGTCAGAAGATTCACAGTATTTGTATAACACATTTATCAGACATTGTGGTTTTTGCTTAAAGACTATGAAGGACGTCAGGCTCATACATCCAATGTTTTTAAGTATCAAATACAGGCGAGGGTAGACGTGCTTGCAGATCCATGAGGATATCCTAATATTGATGATGTACCTCAGTATCCTAAGTAGATCAGTGCAATTATCTGTTATAGCTTCAGACTTCCACTGTTTGGTAGCCAGTTCGCAGACAACTCTTTCCATCTGATACTGTTAACTAGAAGCCATTGATGGACAATTGTAGGAAAGTACCATCTTGCCTGGCATGTTACCCCCATATTTCACTGTGTATATGTTTTAGTTGTATGTGTCACTGGGACCCTGCCAGCCAGGGCCCCAGTGCTCATAAGTGTGCCCTGTATGTGTTACCTGTGTGATGACTAACTGTCTCACTGAGGCTCTGCTAACCAGAACCTCAGTGGTTATGCTCTCTCATTTCTTTCCAAATTGTCACTAACAGGCTAGTGACCAATTTCACCAATTTACATTGGCATACTGGAACACCCTTCTAATTCCCTAGTATATGGTACTGAGGTACCCAGGGTATTAGGGTTCCAGGAGATCCCTATGGGCTGCAGCATTTCTTTTGCCACCCATAGGGAGCTCTGACAATTCTTACACAGGCCTGCCACTGCAGCCTGAGTGAAATAACGTCTACCTTATTTCACAGCCATTTACCACTGCACTTAAGTAACTTATAAGTCACCTATATGTCTAACCTTTACCTGGTAAAGGTTGGGTGCCAAGTTAGTGTGTGGGCACCCTGGCACTAGCCCAGGTGCCCCCACATTGTTCAGGGCAAATTCCCCGGACTTTGTGAGTGCGGGGACACCATTACACGCGTGCACTATACATATGTCACGACATATGTATAGCGTCACAATGGTAACTCCGAACATGGCCATGTAACATGTCTAAGATCATGGAATCGTCACCCCAATGCCATTCTGGCATTGGGGAGACAATTCCATGATCCCCAGAGTCTCTAGCATAGACCCGGGTACTGCCAAACTACCTTTCCCGGGGTTTCACTGCAGCTGCTGCTGCCAACCCCTCAGACAGGTTTCTGCCCTCTTGGGGTCCAGCCAGACTTGGCCCAGGAAGGCAGAACAAAGGACTTCCTCAGAGAGAGGGTGTTACACCCTCTCCCTTTGGAAAAAGGTGTCGGGGCTGGGGAGGAGTAGCCTCTCCCAGCCTCTGGAAATGCTTTGATGGGCACATTTGGTGCCCATCTCTGCATAAGCCAGTCTACACCGGTTCAGGTGTCCCCCAGCCCTGCTCTGGCGCGAAACTGGACAAAGGAAAGGGGAGTGACCACTCTCCTGACCTGCACCTTCCCTGGGAGGTGCCCAGAGTTCCTCCAGTGTGCTCCAGACCTCTGCCATCTTGGAAACAGAGGTGCTGCTGGCACACTGGACTGCTCTGAGTGGCCAGGGCCAGCAGGTGACGTCAGAGACTCCTTCTGATAGGCTAGCAACACAGGTATGAGCCTATCCTCCTTCCTAAGTAGCCAAACCTCCTTTTCTGGCTATTTAGGGTCTCTGATGAGCTCTTGCATTCGTTATCTAAAGAATTCCCCAAAGCAGAGTTCCTCTGCATCTCTCTCTTCACCTTCTGCCAAGGAATCGACCGCTGACTGCTCTGGACGCCTGCAAAACTGCAACAAAGTAGCAAAGACGACTACTGTGACCTTGTAACGCTGATCCGGCCGCCTTCTCAACTGTTTTCCTGGTGGTGCATGCTGTGGGGGTAGTCTGCCTCCTCTCTGCACTAGAAGCTCCGAAGAAATCTCCTGTGGCACGACGGTATCCTCCCCCTGCAACCGCAGGCACCAAAAGACTGCATCACTGGCCCTCTGGGTCCCCTCTCAGCACGACGACCGTGGTCCCTGGAACTCAGCAACTCTGTCCAAGTGACTCCCACAGTCCAGTGACTCTTCAGTCCAAGTTTGGTGAAGGTAAGTCTTTGCCTCCCCACGCCAGACTGCATTGCTGGGTACCGCGTGATTTGCAGCTGCTCCGGCTCCTGTGCACTCTTCCAGGATTTCCTTTGTGCTCAGCCAAGCCTGGGTCCCCGACACTCTAACCTGCAGTGCACGACCTCCTGAGTTGTCCTCCGGCGTCGTGGGAACTTCTTTTGTGACTTTGGGTGAGCTCCGGTTCACTCTTCTTCGTAGTGCCTGTTCCGGCACTTCTGCGGGTGCTGCTTGCTTCTGAGTGGGCTCTTTGTCTTGCTGGACGCCCCCTCTGTCTCCTCACGCAATTGGCGACATCCTGGTCCCTCCTGGGCCACAGCAGCATCCAAAAACCCTAACCGCGACCCTTGCAGCTAGCAAGGCTTGTTTGCGGTCTTTCTGCACGGAAACACCTCTGCAAGCTTCTTCACGACCTGGGACATCCATCCTCCAAAGGGGAAGTTTCTAGCCCTCTTCGTTCTTGCAGAATCCACAGCTTCTACCATCCGGTGGCTGCTTCTTTGCATCCACAGCTGGCATTTCCTGGGCATCTGCCCACTCCCGACTTGATCGTGACTCTTGGACTTGGTCCCCTTGTTCCACAGGTACTCTCGTCAGGAAATCTATCGTTGTTGCATTGCTGGTGTTGGTCTTCCTTGCAGAATTCCCCTATCACGACTTCTGTGCTCTCTGGGGAACTTAGGTGCACTTTGCACCCACTTTTCAGGGTCTTGGGGTTGGCTATTTTGCTAACCCTCACTGTTTTCTTACAGTCCCAGCGACCCTCTACAAGGTCACATAGGTTTGGGGTTCATACATTATTCGCATTCCACTTTTGGAGTATATGGTTTGTGTTGCCCCTATACCTATGTGCTCTCATTGCAATCTATTGTGACTCTACATTCCTTGCATTGCTTCCTATTGCTATTACTGCATATTTTTGGTATTGTGTACATATATCTTGTGTATATTTGCTATCCTCATACTGAGGGTACTCACTGAGATACTTTTGGCATATTGTCATAAAAATAAAGTACCTTTAATTTTTAGTATATCTGTGTATTGTGTTTTCTTATGATATTGTGCATATGACACCAGTGGTATAGTAGGAGCTTTACATGTCTCCTAGTTCAGCCTAAGCTGCTCTGCTAAGCTACCTTTTTCTATCAGCCTAAGCTGCTAGACACCTCTTCTACACTAATAAGGGATAACTGGACCTGGTGCAGAGTGTAAGTACCCCTTGGTACCACTACAAACCAGGCCAACCTCTTACAACAATGTAGAGCACTCGCAAGTTATGTTTGACTTGCTCAAGAGCAAGTCAAATTAAACCTAAACTTCTTCATTCATGGCTATTTCCTCATGTTCGAGAAAACAGCACAAGGCAGGGCCACGTAATTACTTGAAAGAAGAATGTATGTTATTGGCATATTCTACTGTGATAACCTGACTGTGGTGACCTTTTCTTCAGCTATGTAATAGTTGGAGACAGGAGGGGTTGCTCATAATTTCTTAAAGTATTATTTTGAAGTCCTTAAATAACAACGCCCTGATTTCCATTGTCTGAAGCCTGCATAGGAATTTATAAGTGTGAATGAATGCGTTGGTTTCACAAGTAGTGTGGGGGTGAAAGTTGCCTGCGCAGGAGTGCAGAGAGGGTGAGTGTACTGAGCGCGTGGATGGCTTAGTCACTCAGTCTTTGAAACTCAGCTGAGTAGAGGGCAGATGCACGCACTGGTTTCTGTACTATGAGCTATGAATGTTTCGTTCGTGTTGTGTAATTTTTTTCAAATCGGAAATGGTCTCTCTGCCAAAATGTTTGGAGTGCGGCTTTAACATTTTTTTGTTAAATTAATGTTAAACATTAGTACTATGTGTATATTTATTTTGAAAGGGGGGGTGGGGTCAGCACGTACTGGTCCGGAATGAGTGACATGTATAAATAAGAACTTTAGGTTGCTTACGTTACAGTGGGCCAGTTGGGTGGACATTTGCAGAGTGGCATTAGCTTCCCTACTGCGTTCTCTTATTTGGGGTAAGATTGCTTATTTAGAGTACTGGCTCTCAAGGGAGTGATCTATGTGTGTTTGACAAGCATCTTTGTGATATCGGTGCTTGTGGTACGTGTATACGTGTAGCCCATGTTCGTCCCGCTGCAGCATTAACACAGTGATGTTTAGTTTCTTACGAAGCACTGCTCGCCATGCTTTTGTTCAGCTTGGACACTTTCTTTGGCAGACCTTTCATTTTAACTCGCTTAAAAATGCAGACCTGTTTATTTTCCAGGAAATCCATTTTCCTGGCAGTGTCGGCGTTTCACCAGCTTTTCATAAAGTACAGCATTTATACATATTTGCCATTCCTTCCTTGCACCGTTGACCTCATCGTGGATCCCCTGAGATGGCTTTGTTATTGGGGGAAAACACCTCACGAATTTCCGTTCATGATGTCACTCATCTCGTTTGGATGACGTCACCGCGGCAGTTGTCTGGTGTGCGATGCTTTAGGCTGAACTTCAAGCACCAGCCTCATAGCCCACGGTTCTGAATAATCTGCAGGAAACTCGTGCCATAGTATGGCAGGAAACCGGAAGTGCGTGCGTGAGCCACGCCCTGTCCATTCATGTGCTGCTCCCTCACTGTTGTTCATGCGGTTCTTCTTTCCCAGGAGACTTGTGATGTAATTTCCCCATTGCATTGCCGAACTGATCAGTGCCCCTAAATTGGAAGTCAACAGCCCTGCCTTTGTAGTTAATGGCCAGTTTTTTTACTCTCTTCCATCTCGTTAAATATTGATGCAGTAATGCAACAGAATATCCCTGTCCATTCACTGTTGATGCACCAGCCCAGTGGTCCTTAACCTTTGACTTCTAAAGATCCCGACTTAACGATACTGGAATCCAGGGAGCCCCACTGTATTATTGGAATCTAGGGAAACCCCTTGAGTCACTTCATTCCTGGAAGCTGGGGACCCTGGCCTAATTATATTTCGATTATTTGAAGGGCAAAGCAATACTTAACTACAGAAACAAGCATTCATCAAACAAATACACAGTTGATGAAATATTTAATTCACGATTATGAAAAACAAAATTTCAATAAGAAAGTAAGAGTGCTTATAAATTGAGCTTACTCCAGTCATCGCCTATTCTATCTATTATTTCAATTCTCAATTATTTATTACATTTTGTCAGTGAATTTTCACATACAGACATCATAACAGTGATGGCAAAACAGCAGTTCAGTCAAATTCAAGAATCATATTAACGAGAACATGTGAGAACATAGAAAGCAAGAAAAATAACACCTAACAGAATCACTCCTGAGACACTGCAGTCCAGAGGTCTCCCGGGTAAACAGAGGAAGGGCAAGGGGAAATAAGAGGAACGGACAAAGTTGGGGTGCTAAGTCGCAACACTACCCCCAAAGAAGCCACCCTCGACCCCCAGAGTAGCCAAGAGTTGGGTGCAAAGTACAGAACCAAACCGATGGGTAGCTGTGGACTTTGCCACCAATGTTAGAAGGGACCCCAGACCACATCATTCTTCTGCAGTTGACCATTGAGCTTATAAGTCGCTCACAAGTGGCCATGTCGTGCCTGTCAGCAAGCCATGTACTATGGGATGGCAGCCTGGTTGATTTTCCAATGCCACAAGATTTCCACCTTCGCCACTGTGAGGACCGTAGCCAGCCAACACTTGCAATGACACGTTAAGTCCAGGAATGTGGACATGTCGTGTAGCAAGGCTAGGTGGGCCATCAAGGGCGAGCGCCTCCCCCCGGTCATTGTATCCCAACCAGAGCCCCAGTAGTGTGAAAGCATTGTACATTGCTACATCCTCTCATGGTGCTCTTGTCGGCATGCTGGGAGACTGCCTTATGATGGTCCGTGCTCAGTGGGGCAGAATGGAGCCTCATCGTGTCTGGTGAAGTGAATGCTCTGAGACTTACCTGGATCCACCGAGACTGCTTGCATGCTTGTGTGCATGGCTTGTCGCCAGACATGGGTGTCACAGGATCTTCTTGCGGCCAACCTGCACTGATCCCTCCCCCCAGTTTATGATCCCGTTTACTGAGTCAGTCCTATGTGAAGCCCCCTTTTCACTCACCCTTCCAGTAGGTCGAAGTTGAAGATGCCCAAGAAGGCCTAGTTTGATTTGACCCCATCCTGCCATTTGAACCAATAGAAGGTGTAAGGGCGTCACTCTAAAGGCCTTACACATAAGCATCTTCCAACTCCAGGCTGGTTGTGCAGTTGGTCCCAGCAGGACCCTAATTCCCAGGGCCTTTGTCGATTTAATCCATTACATCACATCACATTTCTGTTCCATCTGGTGCACCATTTGGCTCAGAGCCACAAGAGGCTCCAGTTAGATTTCTGCAGGCGGGCCCTCCTTTGGCACCAACTGATCCCTTGCGACATGTTCAACTGGCAGTTCATACTTTGTCTGATCCCAGGGTTCGTGCTAGTCTCTTATGTGTTGATGCTGAAACAGATGGAGCCAGCCCAGGAACTGATTCCAAACCTAAGCCATTGTTGGCTTACTCCAGGCTTTTGACTGCGCATTTCTGATCTCTTTTTGTGACATTTTCTAAGCATACTCTAATCTTCAGCCTCTGGCGCAACATCAGTAATATTAGAGGCTAGAGACTTATTTGGATCCAACTCTGAAGCAGGTCAGGGGAATGAAGAATGTTCCCCGTGACACCAGGGATGTCCAGGAAGTGGGCAACCTGCTGCTCCCCTGACGATACTGATGTTGGGCTATATTAGTTAGATTTACAAATGGCAGTGGGCTGGCTTAATTTCCAGAGACTGAGAGAGACTCACTACCTGGGCCACCAATGGAAGAAAACACCTCTTTCACAGTAGCTATGCGAAATGGTAGCAGAAGTGCTTGATTAACAGTTCTTACTGGAGACTAATTGTAAACCAAGGCAAACTTGTTTAACTGAGATCCTCGAACAGGTCCTACTTGTGAGTCGCTTTTGCAATTCAACAAGACAACGTTATGGCCACCTGGTCCAAGCAGTGGTTAGTTGACCTGTTGCCAGGTGATTTAGGCCAGCTCCATACAATACAGATTGTATGCACTCTACTTCTGAGAGCATGGTAGTACAGTTACCAACCAGTAAAGTCAGTACTGATGCCCTTTCCACTAATCCTGTGTACAGCATTGAAATGTATTGGTACAGTTAGGAAAAATGTTCTTCTCTTCCTTTAGTTTGGACTCGAGATCCTCAAACTCCGCGTGCCTTCTAAATCTTGCTGACCTTGGAAAACCTGAAGTTTTCTCAGACTCAAACATTAGATGATGGCCAGGAAGTGGCAAAGTATGTCTAGCGTGCTAGTTTGGATAACATAGTTTATGTCGACAGAGCTATTGGCAGCAGTGTAGTGTTTACACAGCAGACCTGGATGGGGATCAGAAGGGTTTTCAATGGATGCCCAGGAATCTTTTGATGGACATGCTCTTTGATGCCTCCAGAGTGTTTGGGGGAAATGCTGCATCTGCGCGCAAACAATTTGAGGTCATGTGGCTATGAGACTTGAACTTGGTTTTGACATTCATGTGCATGCCTTTTGAGCCAGGGTGCAGCGGTGCCCTTTGACATCTAATGCTTCTAATATTCTTCTATTTTTTTTTTTTTCTAATTCCCATCACGTCTGTGCCTCCCTACACCAGAGAAGTACAGACACTTGTCAATGCAGCGTCTACACCATCTTCTTTCTGGAAAAGTTAGCGCAGAGGACCCTGGGGACCTTCTTAACCAAAGCCTCAACGCTTTTCCATGTTAGCCAATCTATAACTCTCCCAATTTATTTTAGCTCCACCTCATCCTTCAAAGGAAGAGGAGAGGCCCAGTTGGCTAGTCTGTAGGAGGATGTTGAAGTTTTTCATTGACTGCACAAGATACCGTCATGCAGACTATCATTTCTTCGTAGAATTCACTAGAAGAAAGAGAACCATACAAGCGATCTTGTAAAAATGGATAGTTCAGGCCATCAAATACTGCTCTGCATGGGCAAATATGCAACCCCCTGAAGGCCTGCAGGCTCATTCCTTCAGGGCCAAGGCTACAAGGATGGCAGTGGTAGGGAAGGGTGATTTTGAATATCTGCCAGGCTGTGACAATGGCATCTGTGTACATGTTCAAGAAATAGTACTACCTTGGCTTCCAAATTTGCCATGAGGGCCACTTTGCCCGCTTTGTTCTGCCGGACGTTTGTTCTGTGCTCACTCACAGGGCCCTACACCCTTGAAAGTACTACTTTGGAGTCTATTCTAAAGGTGAAGAACCTGCGGGTAGAAGTGTACATCAGAAGAACAAGTTGCTTGCCTTCAATAATATTCTTTAACAGTTAATGTTCTGTAACTTTATCTAATGGCGGGTTACTCACTGCCCTCCTGCCTACCTTTTCCACGGAGTGTGCTTTAAAATACGGTTTCACGTTGGTTTTGCACACTGCCGGCAGCAGTTTTTTTAAAGTTCTCTGCATTTTATGGTGCAGAAGCAGAAATATTGAGAAAGAAACTGGTGCATCAACCTGCAGTAGTGGTGCCTAAATGTCTCTCTCCATCACTTTTGGGTCATTATGGGGTCACTGTGGTGGTACATGGCACCACCTGCCAGCACACAGGTGCATTGCTGAGAAACATCTCCTGATCAAGTGTGGCACCCAGGGATATTCTGAAGATGAGGAACCTGTGGTTAGCTAGAATAGCCACCAAAAAGAGCATTACCAAAGATAAGAAACCTGTTCTTTGGGCTTCTCGTGACATAGGAATGGTGTCAACTGCATTACTCTGTTGCCTGGTTGTCATCCATGGTGCACTCTTGCACTCACATGCAAACTGCACCACCATATCTGACTGTTAATGTCGCTCACACTCCTTGCTGAACCAACTTCCCACACTTCACCACTGCCAGGCATAGCAGGCTAAACCTCTTCAGTGCCATGCCAGTGAAAGACTCCTGCAGCATCATAGAAAATACGTATTTAAATCGACATTCTGTCCTCGTGCATCATGTTTTCAACACCACATACCTGTAACTGGTATGCTTGCCCCACTCACCCTGATGAACATATATGAAGATACTTCAACATACCATCCGTTAGTTGTAGTTTACAAATGATGTGGCCTACATGTTTTAGTACCTAGATTGTGTATGGGGATTCCAAATCGTCGCACCAGTTGTTGAAAATCTCCGATCAAGTCTATTATTGTTCAATTTTATCATTGGCCTGACAGTCCGATTTTGATTTCAGCTTTAATAGATGAAACCTTTCCTCGATCATTGCTAGTGATGTCAAAGCATTGCACTGTGGCTGTACGGTATATAGAGGTCCGGAGTACGTCACTCGTAATAGAAGCACGATTTTATGCAGTTTGCGTGATTTAACACAGTTCCAGCATGAAAACCCATATGGAATACTCATTCGTTTATTGAGAAGTGCAAGCTGGAGGTGTCCAGAATACAAAATGATGCATTGACGTGTATTGTATTAATAGAGTGTTAAAACCTATTTTCGTACACCTTACTACATATTAGTATCTCCATTAACGTTCCAATTTCGATGAATTGATGTGACGTTTGTGGGAAGTCAGAAATTTTGGTGGTGGTGCCGAACCCACCTGAATTGCTACTCATCTGAACTTTCGAAGACTGCCTTTTACAGAAGTCGCCATGCCTCACCCTAGGTAATAACTGGGCTTTCGTCAGAACATTAGTAATATACATTGAGAACTAGTGTCTAAACATAGTTCCCTTTTAGCGCATAAAAAGATGATGCCTCTTAAGAAAATACAAGAGGTCTATAGACCTATAATTTGTTAAGAGTGGTGCCACGCCTGGCTCTCATGTCTCTTGGTAATTCACATGAGTCTTAACAGGTGTCACTTCGGCTTGAATCCAGGGTACGTCTCCGATGGGGCCTACTCGGGACTGGTACCAGTTTTCCCTCTTGGCTTGCCTTCTACTACCCGAGACGTTCACAGCTAAAGTCTGCTACATCAGAACTAGTGAGGTCCTTAAACCACTTTATATAAAATCTCCTCCCATGTAGCCACAAGCAATGCAACCTCCGCCACCCTCCAGTGCTGCCTGCGACTGCTTGTGCCTCATGAAGTATGTTTACAACATTTTTCTCAAGGAAAAGCGGTTCTCCTGATTCAGCAACCGATTTTATTGTGCTCTTCAAAAAAACATACGCGTTTTAGCCTCACAGAAGCTTTACTAAAGAAGAGTGAGCCCAGCATCATCCGAAATTAAATAACATTCCATCCCAAATGGTGAAAGTATTGTTAGAATCAAATTCCAGACAATGCATAATTCCATAATTTATAACTCAGTATATAAAATACATAATCATATTCAAAATGGATCGCAATATCCCAAATCCACCTTCTCACAGACATGGAGAAAGTGATGACAAAAGCTGCTGATGTGCGTCAATAAGTAATATTGCTGCAACTGTATGAGGACCATCACATTGAAAACAAAATAATTTATCCAAGTGCCATTTCAAAGTGGACAAACAATTTATTATATTACATAATGCAGTTCGTGAACTGAGTCAGACCCAGAGATATGTTCTGAACTACATCGCCCATAATGCCTTTTTGATAAAACAAGTGCACACATGCGTGTCGGAATCCACAGATGCCTCTGCAACTTATTACAGTAGTTGAGGGAGGGGAGAGGCAATTCATTATTAACCTGTTGGCTATTGAAATCTACATTCATAATAAATTTCATTTATGCCTTGGCCCTCACTGGAGTTCATCGTCCTGTTAAATTCTCGCACAAAGGCCCACATGGAATATCAAGGCAAATAATTATCTGTTCTTTTCATTTTAACTCGGTTATTTCCTATGTAAAACCAATGTGGTTATTTAATGTCGGTAACCTGTATTTTCTAGGTTTGCTTCTCCATTTTTCCATCAACAATATTGAGATCGTTATATATATTTTTTAATTATCATTTTATTCATCTAGTTCAATAACTATGGGATACGATTTATAAGCTCATTCATCCCAGCTGTCTCTTTATCGAATGTGAACGTCACCACTTCTTTAGTATCTGTTTTGTGTAATACTGTAGAAGCAGGCCTAAAGCTATCATTTTGCTGGATCTGTATGCCAAGACCTCAGGTTGTTGCAGGGCTGCTTGAAGGTGGTTGTTGATAAAGCTGAGATACACGATCAGAGATCTCCGCATACAGTTAATCATGCAACTTAAACCTAGCATTGTAGGAAAAAGAATTCTCTCTTATATTTGTCTAAACGTGACTTCATAAAAACATAGTTTTCTGGAAGACTAAAAGAAGTAGTCAATATTCCAACACTAATCCATCATAAAGCGCAACACTATCACCCCTAGGGGTATCTGGGCGCTAAGGGTGCTGCATCTGTGTCGAAAAGCCAGGTATTGAGTTGCTTTCTGAACACTGTCTGGGAGGGTGCTATTCGCAGGTGGAGTGGGGGTGGTCTTTTTAGGCTTTGTCAGTGATGGAGAAAGCGCATCCCTGAACAGGTGTCATGGATGCGGGGGACTTGTGCAAAGGCGAGTGAAGATGGAAGTTCAGCCAGTGGTTGATGTAGGATGGTCCCAGTTTGTGGAGGGCTTTGTAGGCGTGCGAGAGTGTCTTGAACTGGCATCTTTTCTGGTCAGGGTGCAGTGGAGTTTCCTGAGGTGAGGAGTGATGTGGGTCCACTTGGGGAGGTTCAGGATGAGTCTGGCTGCCACACTCTGTGTTGTCAGGAATCTTCTGAGGAGCTGAGAGTTGATTCCGGTGTAGAGCGTGTTGCCGTAGTTGAGTGGATGGTGACGAGGGCTTGTGCGACTTTCTTTCTGGTGTTTACTGTGATCCATCTGAAGACCTTGCAGAGCATGTGGTCATGGTCATTTGGCTGTCCAAGATTATGCTGAGGTTATGAGAGTGGCAAGTCAGTGAGGGAGTGGGTCCAAGTTCTTCCGGCCAGCAGCTGTGTTCTCAAGTGGAAGTGATCTTTCCAAAGATCAGTACCTCTGTTTTGTTGGAGTTCAGTTTAAGACAGCTGTCTCTAATCCATTCGGCTAAGACAGCCATGGCATTGTGGAAGCTGATTTTGGCTTTAGAGGGGTCTTTGGTGAGTGAGATGACCATCTGGGTGTCGTTGGCCTAGGAGATATTGAGTCTGGACTCTGATGATGTCTGCAAGTTGTCCTGTAGATGTCGAACAGCGTATGGCTGAACGATGATCCTTGGGGCATGCCGCATACAATTATCTTGGGAGTGACGGCGAACTGAAGTAGGCGGATGCTTTGGGTGCATCTTGAGAGGAAAGATGTGATCCCTTGGAGGGTGTTTTGTTGAATGCTGATGTTATGGAGTCTGTCAGTGAGGATGTGGTGGGCGACAGTGTCAAAAGCTGCTGACCGGTCGAGGAGAATCAGAGCCACTGTTTGTCCTTGGTCGAGGAGGGTTCTGATGTCTGTTGTGACAATGAAGCGCGGTCTTGGCGCTTCTTTCCCAAATGTGTCTTTTGCTTGCAGTAAATGCTTGAGGCAGAAAAATAACCGCCGGTGCTCAGTGTAATGGACGGTGCGGGTCTAGTGGCTTGCACCGCTGTTGTTGCGGTCACCCGGAGGGGTCCTTGAAGAGACACCATTGTTTCTCGAGTCGAAGACAGTTATGCTAGCTGGTTCTAAGCTCTGGGATGTACCAGCTGGCTTGCCTTGACATTCTGTTGGTTTTTGCTGGTTTCAGAGAGGCAACTTTGTCAGCGCATTTGCTGATCCAGGCTAAGATGTTGTAGACAGCCAGGTCGAGGTTGGTTGATGCGTCAGATGGAGTGGTGGTGAGTGCCTGCAACCATTGGCTCTCAGTTACTTTTTCCTAGCTGCGGTGGTGGTGCTTCGGAGCTTGATGGTGGTTTGCTGGGTCTTGGAGATGGTGAAGTGAATGATTGTGCGATCGGTCCAAGAGTTCTGTGGTGTGGGTGAATTTGATCCTATTGCTGGAGGAGAAGGGGGTGTCCGGCTCTGAGTGTGGGTTTGGAGACTAGTTGGCTGAGTCCGATGTTGTTGAGGTTCTCCAGTAGGGATGTGGAGTTGGTGTCCTTAGGGTCCTCGATGTGGCAGTTGAGGTCGCCGAGCTGCATGTAGTGGAGGGAGGGAGGGAGGGAGGGAGGGGGTCGATGGCGAGGAGGGTGATGATGCTGTCCTAGAAAGCTGGTCGGGACATTGTCTGCTCTGTCATTGCAGTAGTCCAGGTGTATGTAAGCATACTCAAAAGAGCAAAGGATTACGGGATAGATGAGGCTATATGAGTGACAAACGCTTCAGGGCAGAGCTAGCTAGCATGTCTTCTCAATCCAGTTAGCAAATTAAGAACCGTGTATATCAATATTGAGAAAAGGCACTTAAATTGGATAACGCACCCCGCTTTTCTTTTTGTCTTTTAGATTATGGTGTTGGTGCACAAACATTTTGACCATAGTTGTTTTACACTGTGTGTTTATATGTAACAGAGGCTTGAGTAGACTGATGGCAGGAGAGATTTCTAGAAGCGAAATGAAAATATATGAAATAGTAAAAATAACTAATGCTCTTTGAGAAGTGAGTGTTGCAGCTGTCCATGACATGAATTTTACTAAAACTGGAAATGTGAATTATTACATAACAGATACCTTCCCATGAATACTATAAGTAAAATTGTATTCAGGCGTAGTGCATCCTAATTGCTTTGGTGCTTCAGGAATGTCACTGTGGGAGTGTGGTGGATATAATGCAGAAGTTGAAGGATGGAAACAATAGAGAATTCTATAAGTATTTGGGGAAAAATATTGGCTGACATTTCAGTTCACTTTAACTGGTTTGGTCAATTACTTAAACAGATCTACCCAGGAAGATCATTACTGCCCAAGCCAACATGCCGCATGAACCTTATTATTCGTATTCATCAAAGGTAACTCATCAGTTTTGATATTTAATTCAAGCAGAGAATTCGTACAGAAGGGCCACGACTGTAATAATCATTGATGTATTGTTCATTGCTAGTTTGGTAATGGTCAGATTACACAAACCAGTGCTTTATAGTGTTTTTTTATTTTGTTTTTTTTAGTGCGAGCCTAAAAGCCCACTAGTTCATTTTGTTTCTAAAAACAAATCATCACACATGGGCACACACAAGCATACTTAAAATTATACTTGGCCACCATACGCTTCCCTACACTGTATCTCTTACACAGGCAGCCACTTTCAGGTAGCCCTCTTCATCCATAAGTCAGTTTAATTATCATTTATATTTCGCTCTTCCACCACAAAATTGAAGTGGGTCTGCCCAGTTCCAGATTGAACTTTCTTCAGTGCAAGTGGCAACGTTTTGTTTATGTTAATTTGCACATTATTCTACAAAGTAGTCATTTGTGAATCGGGGCTAATGGGCCATTCCTGACTTAATTTCTGTGATCATGAAGTTTTTTTTTTTTTTTTTTTTTAATGCTTTTTAATAGTTAATTTGTTAGCAGACATATGCACACCATCTTTAGACAGTGGCATTTGTACTTTTTATTTTTAAACTATTTAAACACCTTTTGACTATGTTTGCAATTTTAAAAACAAATTGCTGATTTGCCTAGCAATACCACACCAGTTGGCTTAGCCAATGCTTGTTTTGTTAGGTTTTCCATTAGCGATATTAGTGTGTCTGCAACATTTTCTTTCATCTTGCTAGTAGATACAACATCATGGGTAGCCCATGATGCTTGGGAGTTACTCAGTAGTGTTCCCTGTAACGAAGGAAACCACCAGCATTTAAATAGCTGTGACCTAGAGAGTGAGTGAGCGAACAATCAAAAAGGAAATGCAATCCTAATACAATATCTGTGTAGAGGATTTCACTGTTGTCGGGTATAAGAAGTTATAAGATAAAAAAGGCTTATGCTCATCCCCTAATCAATTTAAGGACAATATGTGGGGCTGTATCTAGTGATTGCTTCCCTGTTTTTATTCTAGAAATTCGGATTGTCTTTGTTTCTGCAGACCATCTGCCTGAAAGAGTACTTGACAGAAACTTCAATTATCAGTTTGTGGCCTCACCACGCTGTATTGGTTGTCTCCTCTGTGTTGTACATCTATAAGGGTGCCCATTGTATCCATATCTGGGTGATTGCTTGTCACTGCTTCTTCTGAAACTTGATATCATCCATTCACTCAACTGTCTTCTTAAGATGTTTCTAGAAGAATATCAGGAGAGCTTTACCTTTGAAACTTGGTGATCTGAGTGCACAAGATTTAAGTGAAATCAAAAAAGATTTCCATATCTTTTTATTGCCACTATGTTTCCTGTGTAAATGTCAGCTTTTTTGTGCCAAATTTAGTGATTTCACAAAGGTTTTAATCTGGTCTATTCAGTATTGTTGATTTTCTATGAACATTGTAGCAAGTATGTCTCAGAAGTACTTTGTACAGTATTAAGTGTAAGATTGAGCAGATGGTTCATTCTATACATTGGTACGTTAATTCTCAAGTGTCCAGTCAACACGCAAGTCCTGTTTGAAATATTGTTAATTGGAAATTGCTGAAACTGTTCTAAACTTCTTTCGTTGTTACAGGTGAAGCTTCGGGAGAATGTTCATGGCGCCCTAACAAGCTATGATTGACTCATCCAAGTGCAGTTATAAGGTAGGATGCTTTGTGAGTAGCTGTTATGGGGACAGATAAGATGTTTAATTATGCTCTTGTCCTGTATATATGATCCTTTTCTATCCATAACCTCAGTTGCTGTCAACTTTCTACCTGAACTCAAGTTTCTGAAATAAGAGGTGGTTTTCCAGAGTGATGCATTATAGTCAGACCGCAATGAAATTTACTACAACAGGTTATTCTTATAACCTCTGTGCATACCTCTCAAGCTTGACAGATGAGGCTCCCAGTTGTAGCAGAAAATCTGTGATTTCATCTGTTTCGTTAAGGACCCATTATACTGTAGAATTTTATCTAAGAGCATAAAATACAGTTGAAATATGCAACATTTCTGTAAATCTTGCTTCAAGTAAGCTTTAATTAGTAATTTTTCAACATGCACCCTTTCCGTTAAGAATCAAAAACCAGAACTGTTTAGAAAAGCCCATCTCAGTAAACATTGGCGCTAGCACAAATACTCCATTATGTTGCAGTGACAGGATACTTGCTATCCAATAGCTTGTGTTTAAGATGCATGTAGTAATGAGACTGCTGCTAATGATTCTTGGGAATGTAAAGGAGATAAGCTGCTAGGTATTAGTCTTCATTATATAACTGGTCTGTATCAAAAGCCAGCTTTGCAAGAGATGGCTTTAAGTGTCTCACTAGCCTCACGTAAAAAACAAATAACAAGCATTTACAATGCAATAGGTCTTGCATATTTAGAACAAGTTAATTGTCATCTTTTGCCAACAGCACCATGAGCAAAAACAAAAGAAAACATGCATGGAAACTGAGAAAAGACGACTTGGCAAAATAAAAAAGTTAGCTTTAAAAAAATAAAACTTTGGCAAAATCGTGCCCAGCACGACAAACAAACTTGCAGTCACAAGCCTTCTGTTTGCGAGGCACTAGAAGTTAATAAAAAGAACAAATAGTACGGACGGGCACTAATTGAGTTGAATCAATTAGCGTTTAATCCCGGCTCCACACAGAGAAACTGAAATGATACCAGGCATGCCTTGACAAATTATGAGGCTGTAAAGAAAAGTGCCACGCAAATCAACCAATTGTGACTTACAGGTGGGCTCCGAGCCCTCTACTGAACACAACATTCTCTCGCAAGCGAGACGCATGTGCTCGTGCATGCAATCGCAGGTTCGACATTTGTACTTACCTAGAAGAGCTTTAAGTAAGAGCCTGCCTCGCCCGTTGTTCTGTTGCACTGACATTCACATTTTGCTTTTAACACCAGAGCATCATGTCAAATCTAAGCCGTGGCTCTCTTTCACTGTGAACAAAGGCATTTTTCCTAATCACATATGCACCTCGCCTAAAAGTATAAGTATGAAAGTCCCTGGCCTGCTGGGCCAGTGCTTCTGTTACTTTTTTTTTGTAATCATTCTGAAGCTGCTTGTCAGAACAGAGTGCACGATATAAGTGTGTAATGAGTTGTTGTCCACCTGCCATAGCTAAGACAGTGACCATAGTGTGGGTGGGCTCCGGTGCATTGGGCAATGTAGGCCACCATTGATGTGCTGTGACTGCAATTTTGGCATATTTGAGGAACTGGATTCTACCTACGTGAAAGGTTGCCTGTGCTTTTTGCAGAGATATAGACGGCCATTAGGATAAAAATTGGCCAGCATTATGTAGCCACCCTCTCGCCACCTATCTGTCGCCACCACCCGGGTCATACGCTGGAAAGGGGAAATTATCCAAATATCTAGATCTGGGGCAAAAGAGGCTTGTCTCTGCACTCACTTTATCGCTCTCTCTAATATCTGACCCCTTAGCTGATTTGTGCTTTTATTTGCTGCACTACCTGAGCTACGTGGGACTGGTGTTCTGAGTCTGGTACCACTAGACCAGGAGGGTCTCCAACCTTTTCTGTAACATAAGTTATTAATTTTCAATGAAAATCACCCCGAATACTATTATTAGTGTTGTGATAGGGACCATATCAGACAAGAGGCCAGTATGTGCGAGAGTACTAGCAGTGATCACCTCAATGCATCAGGCAGGGTTCACAGTAGTAATGTAAAAATGTGTTGTCAAAAAGGAATGCCTCTGCATGGGTAATACATAACCATAGCTGCATTGTCCCTGGCACCAAGGTAATATTAGTGATAAATCATATAGCTTTCAGGAGATTTATCAATAAAAATCACCTTTAAATACACTTTGCTCCAAACGTCAGTTTGTGAGTTCTGAAAATACACACTTTCTTTTTAACTCTAATACATACTTTTCAATTTTGGTATACATGTATTCATTTAACTAAGGAAAATCTTCTAATTTTGTAGTCTGGGTTTCTCACAGGAGATCTGCTTACAAGTGGCTGGAGAGCTAGCAGTAGCTTACGGGCTACTTGTTGGAGAAGCCTGCCCTAGACTGTGATCGCACTGGTCTGGGCAGCAGCTCCACAAGGTCGAGGCAGTCACAAAAAGATCACAAATTGCCAGTTTCCATTGCACATTAAGTGGCATAGGCTGTATAAAGAAAAGAAAGAACTGTGCTGTTGAACTGGGTTTATAAACTCTAACAGGTTAAAGTGCTTGCAGAGTCGCAGCCGGGGCTGGCTAAAATAGATTATTTGAAAACTCTACCCAGTGATACTCAAAGTACGGCCCGGGGGCCGCATGCGGCCCTCCGGACCTTCACATGTGGCCCCCAGCTGAATGACTGCTGTTTACTTGAGGCAGCATTAACATTCAGAAAAATATTAAACGGCCAAACGTGTATTTCCATGTTAACCAAAGTAAAAGAGAAGAAGCAAGTAAAGTGCCCTTCACTACTTAACTTTATGAACATATTCATTCTTTAAGAAATCTTAAAACAAAAGTTTAAGAATATGATGCAGCTTCTTTAGAATTCAAAAATGTATTTCATGAACATGCAGATGTTTCACATTAGTACATCAGATTATATCAGTGCATTCTAAAGTATTTTTTTAAATTGATAGTTTACATAAATTAATGCAGAAACATTCATGCCGCCTACAACCCGTAAAACATTGTGAATAGTGAACTAGGAGGCAGGTCATTTGCCACATGAACCCCCTGGGTAGCCTGGGTTGTTATTTCACATGGATATCATTATAGTTTATTACATCAATCATAAGTAAAGGTTTTGTACAGTGTATATCCTGAACTCATATATTTCAAGGATCACATAGTTTAATCAAGAGGGGAAGCCGGGATTGATACTAGTTTTTCTGGTTTCACATTGTGCAATTCTATTTAATTTCTATACAGTAACACTTGGCTCTCTATAGGTAATGATAGCAAGCAGAGAAGGCTTACCCCAAAGTGTGGTAGAGGCACAGCGCTTCAAAGACAGCATAACACAGTATTGTCAAATCAATGGCCTATTAGGGGCTTCATTTAGAGGACCGTATGGAATGAAACACTCCAAATAACACCATGACTCCCTGACCATACCATGATTCACTTCCGCTAAGGCCACTTAAACCCCTTTCCCCTACAATGCCCCACTCCCACCATCTTGGCATTAATGTGGCCCCTGGCACACTACAGACCATACTTTGTGGCCCTTGGGAAAATGTTTGCGAGTACCCATGCTCTAAACAGTCTGGTACTGTTAGAAAAACATCACAAGGGGGCCTTTTAAAAAGTTGAGGTCCCTGGCCAGAGCCCTTTTTCCCGTGCCAGTCTCTGAATAGATTTTAATACTACTGATTTACTAGTGCGTCGTATATGGAATATTGCTTTTTATTGAAAAGGAATCCATTTTAACAAAGCACACACGTTTTTATCTCTTGCTTCGCTTATCTTTCGCTCTCTCTCTCGCCTATTGTTTTTTCTCTGACATACTATTTTGTTCTGGTTTCACATAATGTTAATATTACGCAGAGCATTAAATAGAATGTGTAAATTACTGCCTATAATATAGTCTAGATGAATGTTTATTATTCGTTAACATGAATATGCAAAACTTTTGTTCTTTTGGAACCTAAAAAGCACAACTCTTCTAATCACAAAAACAGGCAATTCGTCCCTTTACGGTTTTGATCACACTTGTGAGTTTTATTTAACTTCCACTACATAATTTCACATTCAACATGTTATAAGTCTCTTTTCGTTTTAGTTATATTTCTAACTTATATGACTTAATACTTACTTTACTGCTTACTTTGCAACTTATAGCAAGAGCTCAAACCTACAGGTTTTATTTCCAATTCTTAAAGATAATAAAACAATAAATAACTGTTAGAGTTTCGATTAAAAAATCAACGACTGCTGCAATATGAAAGTGATTTTAAATCTCGGAGACTAAGGCTGCGCTGTGTGCAGTTTTAACATTCGGTACTGCAACCCAAACGCTTAATAGCTGCAAAATGGGGTAGAACATCCCACAAAGGCCTTGTATCCACACCATGTGCTACTTTGTGAGACACGGATCTTGCTTTCAAAGCAAGTGGGCTGGAGCTTCGGGTAGAGAGATTTCGATTGAAGTGTGGGATGGGTTGTGGACAGGTATTCACACATGCCCCATCTCCATAAACACAAAAGAACTGAAGTACAAACTCCTATGTGCCTGGATCTCCATCCTTGGAGACTCCACAAAATCTCAACTTCCAGCTCTTTGTGCTGGAGGCGATGTGGCGAGACCGGGGTCTCTGCTTCATATTCGATGGGACTGATCACAACTACCGTCCTTCTGGAGGGAGGTAGCTAGAGTGCAACAAGCGCTAAGCTTTCCTTTACTGTTCATTCCGGTCCTATTTTTATTTGCACCATGACACCTTACACTTAAATACATAGCACTTGACTGATGAATCAATATTCTGGAGTAGTTTCAGGGGGCGAAGTAAGCCATTTTATTATGATGAAAAAAATAAAGATCTGCTGTCTATCGTTAATGGATTTGCGGGACATAGTAGCAATGGAACATCTGATTAGCAATGTCAAGGAAGAACATTTAACACTTGAAACACAATGGACTCCAATAGGAGATTCTTACGAAAGGCCTTCCAGGCATAGTTTGCCCACCTCGAGCCCTGAATATTTTCACTAATTTACACCCCCCTCTGCACCCCAAAGATTCAATGAAATGGCCACTGCATGAAGCCTTGGGAACTTTTAAATAGTAAGAAGATTATTCTTACAGAAGGTTGATGTTCAGGTGACTGCAATATACGATTTGGGAAGGGGAGCTATTTATTTTTCTTTTCTTCCTTTCAGGGTTATGTTGTGTTTGGATTTAGTTAATGTCTTAAAATAATCCTACTGTATGTTTTTAGCAGCTTCGTGATTGTGACAGTGTGAATACTAATAAAAACAAAAAAATTAAAAAAAAAAAAGAAAATCCCTAAACTTGTTTTAGGAATTGGGACTCATTTTAAAGACGAAACATCCATATGTTCAATGTGGAGAATCCACCTTAATCTTGCAGCAAGTGGTGACGGGCCAATGAGATGGTATTGACTTGCAGCAATGTTACAAATAGTTTGGAAGGCTTGGAACACAGCAACAACTGTGTTGTATTACGTTATACATAAATGCAGCAATAACCGTTGAACGCCTCATGTCAGAATGCGGATTTTGAAGGTATTGGGCTGTAGTCTTTTGGAGCAGCTGGTCCTTTTTGGGTGGAAGGAATGAATTGTAAACCATCAGACACAAGCGATATTTGTTTGCTTCCATGACTAGTGCAATACATGCCTGTATCTACATTTGGAATAAGTCATTACACTCGCTATCAACTATACAATGAAATCCTTGTTAGTTAAAGCCATATTGCTCTAAAAATATTACTATGTCACTGCCGCACCAAGTTTTCTGTGGAGAGGTAAAGGAGGCTGTTTCATCAAAGGATCAGTGTTCATGCATGGGATAGTAAAATGGGGGGGGGGGGGCTCTTTGCATCATTGATCTGATAGTTAGGACAGTCTTCTGCTTAAAGTCATTTATCACAGTTTTACTATTTTTTGTGTAGCAGGAAGAAGGTTCAAGGACCAGTCACTTTGGCAGGGTTTGCAGACTGACCTGCAGAATATATTGGACTCTGCTTTACAAAAGGCAAAACAGTGTTCAAGTCATTGTTTGGCAAAATGCATAGGCCAGCATAGAATATAAAGGTTAAATCACGTGACACTCGTGAGACTAAGTACGTAATATTTTCAAGAACAGTTAGATACTCAAGATACAGAAGTAAGAGCAATTGAGTAAGCCCGCTACTGCTATAGTAAGTATAGTCAAGGAGCAAGTGATTTGAGAGGCACAGATATTGAACATGTTTTTAAGGAGAAGCAGAGGTTGAAGAGGTCCCTGTTAGACATCTACTAAAAGAAGGCGATTTATTTTACTGTTTTTGACTGAAATTAATTTTGATAAGGAACATTCTATGAAAATGTATTTTGATATAAAATTATATTACAGAAGTATTTCTGTATATAATCACACTTTAATATTTGATTATCCAACAGCTCTCCCAGTCCACTCTCCAATATTACATAGAGGCAACTATTGATACTTTCTTTTGTAGACGTAAGGTTGATAAGTAAAACGAATGTGCTGTGAAACTTTTTGTATTTAATATCTTTCAATTAAACTTACTAATTTCTTAGCAGTAGAAACATGTACTGTTCTGGATGAAAAATCATAGGAGCTCCATAGTGAATCAGACCTCTCAATAGGCAATTTGAAAACGCAAACCTAACGCAAAGAATTGAGTTGCCATTGGTGGCCTTCCAGTCCAAGTTTATAACGACTGTGCATGTTTTTCTCTCTCTTGTCCCCACCTCGCAACGTCCAGGCCTCTTGCTTCAGGTAGGTTACATGTGACTAACCCCAACCAGTGCCTTGAAAGCACCCCTAAAGCTCTTACGGTTCAGAATCTTGGCTGCATCCATTCCTCCCCTTTCCTGTTGTGACGAGCTGTGTAGAGAGATGCAACAACACTTGAGCGTGTATACTGTGCATTGGAGGGACATGTCCATTTTTGAAGATATGCAGTTTATCACAAAAACTACTCAACCTATTATATCTGGGACATTTTTCAGAATATCGGAGTAGTTTGAATAGGTGTAATGTTGTTTTCTATTAGGTGGAGTTCAGTGCACTGCAAGAAGGCTTTATTCACCTTTTTGAAGTCCGTTGTTACATCCCAAGTAAACCACCAATCCCAAATATTTATATAGAGTAAATTCTACTGTGTTCACAAAGATGTATATGGTGATGTCGTGGAGATAACGAAAGCACTGTGTTTTTCCCTATTGCCAAGAAATGCCATTAGTGGTGTGAAGTCTTCTCTGAAACACCCTAAAAGGCCAAATGACCTTGCAGCTAGAATAGCATTATCTCAACCGGAAATTACAAACACATTGCATTGCTCGTATGAGTCATTCAAGAAGTGCAACACGAGACATGTTTGTGGAAGGTGGAAATCCCAATGCAGATAAATACTGTGAAGCATATTGTATAATCTTCAGTGAAGGAATTGCATGCGGAAGGCAGTCGATTTCTGTACTTACGCGTATCTAATTGTGCTCCTGTCCTACCCTTTTCACTCCTGCTGTTAATGTGAATGCCTCAGGATTTGTATTGTAATTCTAATGTGTAGGAACCAAAACACAGATTGGACCAAATATGGTTCGTCGCTTATTACACTTTTGAAGCAATCTTTTCTATATGCAAAACATTTTATGAAATAGAGCTAAGTTTACTACTAGAGAATGAACCAACAAGAAGTAAGGTGCCGCTAACCAAGAATTTACAGCTAGGCACTATTTGAACTAACAGTAAATTGCTATGTATATGGCACATACTGCAGAACTACTTTTAATCGTTCAATCCCTACAAATATTTTTGGCCTAAAAGAAGGGGTTTAATATTTTGAAAAGGGAAGAACTGTCCTCTGAAAAAGATGAGAACTTTTCAAGTTTGGAATCTAAGTTTTTGAGCACAAATCCAGGTTTGGTTGTGATCTGATTTCCTCCGGAGTACTAGATGCCACTGTGTTCGGTGTGTGGTGCACTGATATGAAAGGGATGTCTGTACCTTACTGTGATGCTCTTTTTGAGTCCATTTTAATTATAGCTGGTTCTGAGGGCCAGTGAGGGATTGCCAAGAGAATGAATGCTAATTGTATTTCCTCCTTTTTCAGGTTAGTCTAAAGTAGCGCAAAGCCAGCATGAGTTCAGTTTGCGTAATTGAGCCTTGGAATAAACACTCAGCCTTGGGTTGCTTAAGATCACTGGGAATGAAGACCAGAGAAAGTCACAAATGTTGCAGTAGATTTGAGTGTCTGAAATAATGTGAGGCAGAAGCTTACAATTAAAATAAAATAGGGAAGGAAGATTGTGGGTCAGCAGTATATTGGCGGACCAGTGATAATCTTGAATATTTTGTCAATAAACTTAAATATTAGCATAAGAATGGTAGTTAATACTGAATCGAGACATATTCGAAGGGAAATGAAGGGCAGAGGCAAAGGCTAAACAAGATGGTGAAGAGGAGGTGAACCTTGCAGGAATCTGTCAAAGGATGGGCTGAATGTTGAGACGTCTGTTTGAACCATCTTCAGGGCCTTGTCTATCACCCTCGGCTTGGCCTTTGGACTGGTAAGTGAAACCCATTCTCCACAATGACAAGTGTATGAAAAAGGTGATGTAGGAAGAGGAGCGGGGTTATTGGGGCCCCTCTTTTGTAGTGGCAAAGGATCTTGTTCCTGGCAGAAGCCAGGGCAGTGATTTAGAGCTTTGTTACACTGTTGTTAATGGTGCAACGTGATTTGTGTGTCTTTAGCCATTTGAAAGGGAGCTGAAACCTTGCACATTTTTCTTTAGCAATTAAATTGTGTCAAAAGGCAAGTTTTATCTATACCTCTTGTTCGTTTCTCCGGCTTGGCTGCACTATTTAATGTATTCTTCAATGGAAGTGGTGATTTGCAGCGAACTCGCTCATCCGGTCGCAACTGAAATGTGAAACTTAACCACAAGAACGTTAAAGTTGAATGTAAAGATGCAAAATGTAGAGTCCGTCATACCTTTAAAGTTTGGAGAAAGAATCGGGCTGCCTTTTCTGGGTTCCAGTGCCAGCGGTTGTGCTCCCCGTAATCTGGTATAGAACATCGCTATGTTGCTTATCTTGAGGTCTGCTCACCATCTTCAGAAAAGTTCCTTGCATGATGTTTGAGAAAACGTTAGAAAGATGTTAGAAGCCACTTCTCACCAGGTGCCCATTAGAATATCTTCAAATGACAGCCAAGCAACCCTAGAAAAACTCACCATCACCATAGTAACCAGCAGTTTAGACTTTGGGAACACCCTCTACCCTCACCAATCAACTCACTAGAAGTCCACAAGCCCACACACACAGACCCCCCCCCCCCCCCCCCCCCCCCCCCGCTTGCCCTTCCTTCCAGAGACACATCTGCTCCGCAGGGCTCCTACTCGCACACATCCCCCACACAGAACTAGATCAGGAAGTCCACCGTTCTGTCACTTGTAAAGCATGGAACAACTTTCAACTCCACATCAGAGCCTCTTCCTCTCCTGAATTCCACAAGAAGCTGAAGACCTGGCTTTTCAATCAACCACATTACTGTATGCAGGGCTACGCACACAGACGCACGCACGCACACAGACGCACGCACGCACACAGACGCACGCACGCACACAGACGCACGCACGCACACAGACGCACGCACGCACACAGACGCACGCACGCACACAGACGCACGCACGCACACAGACGCACACAGACGCA
This sequence comes from Pleurodeles waltl, assembly GCF_031143425.1. Taxonomy (NCBI): domain Eukaryota; kingdom Metazoa; phylum Chordata; class Amphibia; order Caudata; family Salamandridae; genus Pleurodeles; species Pleurodeles waltl. Next base: position 1,274,816,182 of record NC_090437.1, read on the forward strand.
CGCACGCACACAGACGCACGCACGCACGCACACAGACGCACGCACGCACGCACACACACAGACGCACGCACACAGACGCACGCACGCACGCACACGCACGCACGCACGCAGACGCACGCACGCACACAGACGCACGCACGCACACAGACGCACACAGACGCACACAGACGCACGCACGCACGCACACAGACGCACGCACGCACGCACGCACACAGACGCACGCACGCACGCACGCACACAGACGCACGCACACAGACGCACGCACACAGACGCACGCACACAGACGCACGCACACAGACGCACAGACGCACGCACACAGACGCACAGACGCACGCACACAGACGCACAGACGCACGCACACAGACGCACAGACGCACGCACACAGACGCACAGACGCACGCACACAGACGCACAGACGCACGCACACAGACGCACAGACGCACGCACACACGCACGCACACAGACAGACGCACGCACGCACGCACGCACACAGACAGACGCACGCACGCACACAGACGCACGCACGCACACAGACGCACGCACGCACACAGACGCACGCACACAGACGCACACAGACGCACGCACGCACACAGACGCACAGACGCACGCACACAGACGCACAGACGCACGCACACAGACGCACAGACGCACGCACACAGACGCACAGACGCACGCACACAGACGCACAGACGCACGCACACAGACGCACAGACGCACGCACACAGACTGTCAAATGCACATATTTGCAGATACTTACAAATGCATTTACAAAGGAGTTTTGACACGGAGAGCCGGAGTGAAAAATCAATGACCAAAGGTCTGTTTATTTTTGCTGCAGCAAAGAGGACAGGTTTACCACTGGCATCCCAGGCCCGAAGTAAAGTGTGCTGACATAAAGCGTTTAACAGTGATATTTATACTCATACATCAAAGGATACATAAAATGTGTAACTAATGATATACGTCATACAGATATTTTAAGGAGTTAATCAGTTTCCACACACTGGTTCCATTTCCAGCCTTGTCCTTGCCTCCCTTCTGCAGCTGCCTGACTCCCCACATTCTTGAGACCCTTCAAAGGATTACGTGGTTCAAAGGTATAGATATCAGCCTTTCCCTCCCCAAAATACCACAGCCGAGGTCAGTTAGTTATTTGAACACACAATTATAATGAATACAGTGCCCCAGTTAGGGAAAGAAACCAGCTGCAAGCCTATGGCGTGGAAACAGGCTTATTTTACCTAAACAAATATACATAAGATAACATATGTGATAGACAGTGCGTTCAGAGACAACAAAAGCTCAAACTTACACGTGTAAAAGAAACGAAGCAATTCAAAATGAATTCTAACAATCGACCCTTTTTGAGTTTTTTTCTTCTGAACATAATAAACGTTTTGAATAGTTCTAAATTTCCTCATATATGTTGAATTTTACTCCCACTTCATTGAAATTTGCATTCATGGGGACATAAACAACCGATGGGTATGAGCAACCAGTATCTGTAGTGAGGACAGTAGGGTCAATAGCCATTAGGGAAGTTATCTCTTCTCTCTGCATCATAGCTCGATTGGTTTCTAGTATTTTCACTGGCGGAAGTTTACACAATTTTAAACAGGAACAGAGAGCAGGTAAGCACTGCACTAATAAACAACTTAATACAATAGCTATTATTATAAAAAGTATGTCTTTAAACAACCAGCCCCACCCCCCAAACAAAGACCATAACCATGATAAACTCCAATCGCCTCCTTCATATTGGCCCCCCTTTTCAAATACCTGTACTGCTTCTTTTATTTTCCCAATATCCAATTCTATCTCTGATGACTTGTTGACAAAATAACAGCACTTTTGCTGGTACTGATGTTGGATTAAAACACATACTCCTCCTTGTTGTACTGTAATCAAGTCTAGGGCAAGCCGATTTTGTATCGCCAATTGGGCTGCAGAGTTTATCTCTATCTGTATACTTCCTATGGCCTCTCTGGTGGCATTAAATGCAATGGCTAATTCAGCTGACATATTCATCATTGCCAGTTGTAAATCGAAAATTCCAAATCCGGGAATAAGAACATGTAATACTTGAAATACCCAGTTCTTTCGCTCCTCCAGTATGGGTGTCCCTCGTTTGTACCTATGTGCAAAACTCCCCATGTTAAGGGGCTGGGAAGATGATATATTTGATATCACAGTAATGTTGGGTGCCAAATATGCCAGTGAACATATCCCTTCCCAGTTTAGAGGCAGTACTTTATATGCAGTTCTTCCACATACGAAGTACATGCCTCCCTGGATTTGTGAATTTATAATGCTGTATTTTATTCGAGGCAATCCTACACCCTCTGGGGTGTCATGCTCAGAATTATTGCAATATTTGTAATCTTCCCAGATTGTATTTAGCAATGATACATTTGCCCAGGGTGCAACATATGAACATCTAGCCGTCCAGAGGGGGCCAAGGAAAACCCGGGACAATATTACAGGTGAATTTTTCCCATTTCTATCTTGTTCTCTGGAGGGATCATATAACAATCCTTCTGGATCTACTAGAATCTCATTTTCTCCCACAGTCAGGTTCCAATAATTCACAGTGTAATTTTGATGAGTCCCATTAATTAACGCTGTCCAATTTCTGTCTATTTTCTCCTCTCCTTCAAGATCCCAATTCCCTGTCTTTATATCAAATAACAAAGTGTAAACACACTGTTCAGGAGGGATCTTTCCCATGTATTTTGCCTCTGGGTTTTGCCCATAAAAATAGGTACCAAAACATATGGGAAACATTTTAAGTGTGGCATTCTCTTCAGGCATCGGGGAGAGCTTGTATTCTGCCTGGGTATTAGGGAGCACCGCACACCTAGGGTACCATTGATATTCTTGTTGGTCACATCTCCAAGTGGTATTTGGTACAAGACACACTTCCCCTCTTTCATATTCACTTGGTGATACTGGTACTTCATAAAGGCCTATAGGATCCTCGGGGTGTCTAGACAAGTGCCGGCAAATCCAACAGTCAGTGAGACTTAATGTCTCCGCTAATTTTCCATGAACCTTTATCAATGGATGTAAGGTAGGATTTTGCAACAATGATGCAACACCACTGGACATTATACATATTAACATAAGGGTCACTAGGTACTTCATTATGGTTTTGTAGAAATAGTTATAAGGCCACTCTTCCCTATTCTCTAGAGGGATATTTGTCCTGCCAAATGGATATATCTTCATAATTTTATTGTGCTCTTCTCCTTGGTCCTACAACTTTTCTATGATACCGTTTTACTCGTCTCAACCGCCTACGCGTGTTCAAAAATATACTCACACAATTACCAAATATGTAAATGCAAAATATTGATATCACTATACTAATAATCATATACGTATAGATACAGATAAGTGAATTTTTCCTTCAATGTTCACACCCACTAGGGTTCAGCACCGCCGTGCTTTCCACTCTAGCAGTTAGGCTGCACTGGTTGGTCCAGGACAATAGAGGTTGGCTTGATCCTAGGTCCCTTAGCTTCTCCTTTTCAAGTTTTAACTCCTGGTGAGTCTCAACTCCCAGTGAGTAAGTCGAAATACTTCAAAATTAATCTTCAGTATAGTTTGTCAGTTTCGTTCAGTGTCTCAGCAAAATGAGGGCGGAGGCCAGCAATTTTCAACCAGATTAGTGATGTGCTTGGGTATTAAACAGAAAAAGGGCACCTTTTTTTTTTTTACCGCTGGGACTACAAACCGCACCAACCCTAATGGCTGGCCGCTTCCGTAGAACTGGTACTTGGGTTTTTTTTTCTTTCTCGCCAGTCACAGAACTGTTAACTCCATTTACCCACTGATTGAATAGCGTTGCACAAGCTGCATCCCACTATGCTTGTGTTCTCGTTGAGACAATTGTTCTGACCAATGTTCTGGTGTCGTTGCACAGGCTAGTCACCCGTGTTCATGCTGGAATTTTAGTCATCACAGTCATTTACAACCTCGTCGCCCAAAGTGTGCGTAACAACAGTGAGGATAGCTCGTTTTAATGCTGGTACATCAATGGCATCGGAAATGCCGGTGGCGGTGAAAGCGGGGAACTGTATTTCACGAAGGCAGGCGTGCCGTATTCTGCTGAGCAAAGGATTCCTGGGCCATTCAGAAGAGACCTCAGTTTGCAATTCCAAGCTAGGAGCTATCAGGGTGATGTAAATGTAGCTTTTCGTAGGGGTCACCACCTTACGCACCTTCAAAATTCTGTTCATTTGGATGGGCGAGGACGCAGGTTGTATCGATGAGTTTGTTGATCTTCAAACAGCAACTCTTCGTCACTGGGCAGTTGTGTCACCGCAGGAGCAGAAGTAGCACTTGAAACCTGTGGAGGTGTTTCCTGTCTCCCTACTTCGCTGTAATCAGGAGACAATGGTAATTCTGCTGTTAGAGTACTCTGTAGTGGAATTGGTGCACGCTTACAGTGGCTAGCATGTATCCAGTTTTTCCTTCCTTCCACTTTCACCGCTGTCTGTGTTGCAAGCAGTACCTGGGCTGGCCCCCGCCACCTGGGCTGAAGACTGTTGGTTCTTTGAAAATTCTTTGTCATAAGCCAATCCCCTGGCTTAAAAGGGTGACCAGGGCCTTCAAGAGGAGTCGGTAGGCTGGCCTTGACCTGTTGGTGGATCAAACGCAAATCTTTAGTCAATTGTTTACAGTAATCTACAAACAAAGGATATTGCACTTCAGAAAGCTTCTTTGGTCGTGGTACCCCCCAGATATTGGCTGGCCTCCCCATGACAACTTCATAGGGGGATAATCGTGACTTGCTACTGGCAGTCATCCTGATGGACATTAATGCTAGGGGCAAAGCATCTGGCCATTTTAAGTTGGTCTCAGCACAAATCTTAGCTATTTTGCTCTTCAAGGTGTAATTATACCTTTCTACAAGGCCCGCTGATTGTGGGTGATTTGCAGCATGAAATCGATGTTTGATGTTAAGGGCGGTACAGACCTTCTCCATTACCTCATTAGAAAAATGACTGCCATTGTCACTCCAGACTAATCGTGGCAAGGCGTATCTAGGAAAATATTCTTTTAGTAATATTTTGGCGGTAGAGAGGGCACCATTGTCTTTTAATGGGTAGGCCTCTATCCATTTTGAAAACATGCATACTACCACTAACACGTATTTCAGTTTGTTACACGGTTCCATGTGGATAAAATCCATCTGTATAGCTTCAAAAGGGAGATCAGGAGGGGCAAAGTGGCCAGGGGGCGTAGGGGTCCCTTTTCCTGCATTGTGCACTGCGCACACCATACAACTTTTAACCAGGTTATTAGCAGCTTTGGATATCAGAGGATTACTCCAAACATGGTCCAAAGTTGTCTTGATGCCTTGGGCACTGATGTGTGCAGGACTGTGGGCCATAGTAACCATAGCGTGTACATAGCAATTAGGTAACATCCATCTTCTTCTGTCTGTGTCATCTGTGTAACAACCCTCACTGTCTAGTCTACCGTTCTTCTCCCACTGTTCCCTTTCCTCTGCCGTTGCTTCTGCTTGAATATCTCTCACACACTGCATGGTATTTTCTAGTACTTCGTACTGGGGCTCTCCCTTGATGCTACTCTCAACATATGCATTGTCAAATGGTGCTCGTGCTGTTGCTTTCGCTGTAGCATCTGCAAAAGCATTTCCTCGTCCTATATCATCAGTAATTTTTTTGTGGGCACTACACTTAATGATTGCGACCTGACGGGGCAGACTGAGAGCAGTCAAAAGTGTCACAATCAAGTTGCCATGCTGGATGGTAGTGCCATGTGACGTGATAAAGCCTCTATTCGCCCAGAGTCGCCCAAAATTATGAGCTACTCCAAACGCATATTGGCTATCAGTGTAGATGTTAACACTAAGATGTTCACTTATTTCACAAGCTCTGGTGAGGGCAATTAATTCTGCAGCCTGTGCCGAATTTTGCGGGATTCTATGAGATTCAACCACTGTTTTGACTGTGGTGACGGCATAGGCTGCAGTGGTCGTACCATCTGGTAACTTGAAGCAAGACCCATCTACAAACAGCTCTCCCTGTGGGTCAGATAGGGGAGTGTCTGTCAAGTCTACCCGTCCCTTAGTTTCTTCCTCAGTGGCAAAAATGCAATTATGATCAAATTCCACATTGTCCTGAGGGAGGGGTAGTAACGTAGCTGGGTTCAAGACATTGCACCGCTTCAAAGTAATATTTGGACTGAACAATGTTAATTCGTAACCCGTTAGACGAGCACTGGTGAGGTGCTGCGTCTGTGTCTTGTTTAACAAAATATCAACGGCATGAGGAACCATCACAGTGAGCGGATTGCCACCAACAAACCCTTCACTTTGTTTCACTGCAGCTGCTGCAGAAGCCACTCCTCTAAGACAAGTAGGCAAAGCTTGCGCCACAGTGTCCAAGGTGGAAGAGAAGTATGCACAAGGGCGTTGTCTCCCACCTTGGGCCTGTGTCAAAACAGACAATGTACAGCCATGCTTTTCATGCACAAATAAAACAAATGGTTTGCTGTAATCCGGATTACCCAATACAGGAGCAGAGCACATCGCCTTTTTTAATTCTTGAAAAGCCTCCTCACATTTGTCAGTCCAAGGTACAGGAGAGGGCACATCTGAAAGTGTCAGAGCAGTCAATGGTTTTGCTATAAGTGAAAAATTTGGAATCCACTGTCTGCAAAAAGATGTAAATCCCAAAAATGCTCGGACTTCAGAAGGGGTGCGTGGTGCAGTCATTGTATGAACCAATTTAATTCTGTCTGGATGTAATCTCCTTCCCTCCTTAGAGAGGAGGTGTCCTAGATAGGTGACCTCCTCTCTACAATACTGCAATTTTGGAAGGGACACCTTATGGCCCAGAGGTGCTAAATGATGTAATAATGCAACAGTATCAGTCTTACATTGTGTCATGGAATCTGAGGCAATTAAAATATCATCAATGTACTGCAACAACGCAGAGCCTGTGGGTGGATTGAATTGGTCTAATTGACGTTTAAGACATTGACTATATATGCTCGGGGACTCAACAAAGCCCTGTGGAATTCTTGTCATCGCGAATGATCTACCAAAAATCGCAAAGCTAAACAAATATTGAGATTCTTCGGCAATTGGAATGCTAAAGAAAGCATTCTTCAAATCGATTACGGTGAAAAAACACGCAGAGGGTGGTATCATGGTGAAAAGACTATTCATGTCTGGGACCACGGGAAACTGGGGAATTACTATTTTATTAATTTCTCGGAGATCAATAACTAATCGATATACTGTGTTATCAGTAAATGATTGCTCACCATCTAATCTATTAGCATCATTTCGTTTCTTTACAACAGGAAGGATTGGACTGTTACATGGGCTGCTCACTATTTCCTTTATGACACCTGCATGCACAAGATCAGATATGACTGCCTTGAGCCCTTTTTCGCTTGTTTTAGGTAATTTGTATTGAGGAACACGAGGTAACCGGGCACCTGGTTTGATTTTTATTACAATAGGGTCGATATCCATAATGCCTACATCATTCTTGCCTTTGGCCCATAAGCGAGGGTCTATTTCCTGTAGCTCTGGGGGTAAGTCGTATTCCTGTGAGAACATGCACCGAGTTGGGGAAACACTATCCATAGTTACATAGACACCATCCATTGAACAGTGAATAACTGCATTTAATTTCTTTAACAAATCTAATGCAAACAGGTTTTCATTGCAACCTGATGTTAAAGAGAGTGGCGTGTGTACTGTAAATGGGCCTACAGTTACTCTCATAGGAGTTGAGATGGGGCTCACCACGGGGATTCCAGAAATCCCAATTGATGTGGTATGAAGCCCAGACAGGGGAGCCCCGGGGACTGCAGAATGTGCAATAGATGTTCTGGTGGCACCAGTATCTAGAAGAAACTTATGGCCCTCTCCTTCGATTTTTACATCAATGTAGGGACCATTTTGATCTACAGGAATACTTACTCGCCCCTGGCCCTGTCTGTGGCTGTCCTAATAATTGTAGGATTCAGAAAAGAAATCATCAGCATAATATTGTCGTTCAAATGCATTGTCAAAAATATTAGTGTTACGCGGGACCTGATTCTCATTCTGCGAATTCTGATCAGTTCTACCTCTTCCTCGTCCTCGTGCATTACCTGCCGCGTTCCCTCTATGAAGTGACATACTTTGTCTTCCTTCCAGTAAGGGGCAAGTATCACGCCAATGTCCATCCTGCTTACAGTAGGCACATTGGTTGATATTTAATCGGCGGTCTTGGGGTGGTGCAGATGCACCTCGACCTCGACCCCTTCCCCGTCCCCTTGGTGGGCCACCCCTTTGCTGAGGGGTTGCATCCCGCTGAGGGTATGCCTGCTGTAATAATACCTTTTTCTTCAATTCTTTTACTGACTTCTCATTCTTTTCTAATTCTTCCTTGTACCTGCTCTCATAGTATTGCGCCATCTGCAAAATCTCTGCCTGTCCCTTCGTCATCCACGAACTCTCTGTTGCTTTTAATTTTTGTGATATTTCAGGTAGAAGGCCATTAACAAAGCGTTCTACAAATAGTGTGACACCTGTTACGGTGGCGAGGTCTTGACCGCTAAAATCTATGAAAGCTTGTTCAATTCGAGTAAAATAATCTGGGACATCTTCACCTATCTTCTGTTTATAAGTGGCAAGCTTTCCCCAATCCACAGTCTGAAGAGGTATAACAGTTTCTAACTTAGTCAATATCCGATTAGGTAAATCTAAAATATCCTGATGCGGCAGGGTTCCTGGTGCCCTTTGTGCTTCATGTGCTTCTAAACCCCCCCATGTATTTCCCAAAGTAGGTGCATCATCTACTCTTCTAATTTTATGCCAAACTTCAGGACCCAATAAAACACCAAAAAAATAGTCAATGTCTTTGAGTGTCATGGTTGTGGTGGAAATGGCAATTCTAAGGTCCCGATAGAATCCAGCTGGATTCTTTCGAGGGTCTGGCAAGTCTTTCTTTATAGCCATTACCTCCTCCCTTTTCCATGGTATATGAACAAATTGGGCCACCGGCACGGGAGCTGGTTGTCCGGCGGCAGTTGCTGCTGCGACTGCAGCTGCAGTGGGCATATCAGGGTGCACTTCCCTCATTGGGTACCCCTTGTCATATCTATTTAGAACATCTTCCCTGGCTATGACACAAATGCGTACTCCCTCATTTATGCTGTTACTATCAAGAATACAAGCCCTACTGTCCCGCCATAATTGGTTTAATTCTTGTTCATAAGGGAGAGGGGTAGAATCTGTAATACAAGACTTCCAATCCCTCTCCAATTTTTCAATCATATACAGCAGTGCTAATTGCTGTCCAAAATGTGACATCTGTTGTATTGTGTCCATAATATCGGTGTGGGTGTAAATAAGATGTGACATCCAGTTATCTGACTGATCCTTGATAACCCGTTTTTCCCAATCCCCAATAGTGGAGCGGGTACTAGGGGGCGAAATCGACTTCATAGGTGTGCTCCATATGGGTGAAAGTGAGTGAGTGGCTGTGCACCGTCGGCGTTGTCCATTTGGGGTATTAGGGGCAGGGGACATTATTGGTAACCTTGCAGTGTTGGCTGGTAGTGGTGGGGCAGGTGGCGGAGGGATTAGGACTTGGGCTATTTGGGTGGCTTGGGCTAGAGGCTGTGGTGGCTGTGGCACATGCTGCTGTAGTGGTGCACCTGGATTTCCCAAATTGTGCCCTTGCCCTTGCTGCTGTTGCGGTGCCCCCATGATAGGTTGGGCTACTGCAGGGGGTGTGTAAGGTGGAGGTGCAGTAGGGCTATTATCTAATAGCTGTAGCATTACCTCATCTTCCTCTAATGCATGTTTGGGTTCTGTTGGCTTTGATACATAACTTCCCTCCACCTGGGCCCTATGGACTCTGTCTTCAGACTCAATTCTTTTCTGGGTTTGGGAATGGTGGTACAGGGCGGCTTTCTGCATGATGGTTCTCCGGTTCTCCTTCTCTAACAGTTTATCTGACTTCGTTTTTCTTTTGGTGGCCTCAATTTCCCATTTTCTGTATACTTCAAACATATGTTGTCTAGCCTTTTTATGAAACAAACATTCCTGTAGGTAGGTTAGTTTCTTTAAATCAAAAGACCCATCCTCCGGCCACTGGAGGTCAGGACAATGTCTAGTATATTTGCGCCATATACTATTATACAAATTATTCTCTAAACCATAATCCTTTAACATGTCCCACCCTGGTGTTCCCTCTTTTGGAATGGGTTGCTTTTTATCTAAACGTGGCACATGATTTCGGCGAAAACAAAGACATAACCCTTGCCAACATTTCTTATTTCCCATATCTAACCTTTTAATTTTTCAAAATGCAACACGCACCAAATTTCAAAATGCAACCTGCACCGAAAAAAAAACCTTTTTCAAATGTGCACCAAAGAAAACCTTTTCAAATATTTACCAACTTACAAATTGCTCCAGGCCTGGGCAAATTACTCAAACAAGAAAAACACATGTAATACAAATTGTCAAATGGTACCTTGTACAAATGCAAATTTACCAAGAACTAATCATTCCCAAAAATGATAAGTTATCCAAAAACAATTATTCTCTCAAATGCAAGTTAAAGCAGACAAATAGCCAGCGAGGAACAGTCTTACCTGACTATCTGCTTTTTCCTGGATTTCTCTCCGGCCGCCCGTGTCAGACTAATCCGTCAAGATAAACACCGATGTTTCAGGGACTTCGCTGGGACATCATGAGAAAGCGGGGGGAAACCTGCCCGGTGGATAAGATGCAGCTGCTTCTGAAACTAAGTCTTTGTGCAGGGGCCCCTGGAATCTACACCTCCGGAACGGCGTCCCCCCACTGGCAGCACGTCTCGTGACAGAGCTACTGAAGATATCCACTGGAAGGTCCCTGTTCGGGCGCCAAATTGTCAAATGCACATATTTGCAGATACTTACAAATGCATTTACAAAGGAGTTTTGACACGGAGAGCCGGAGTGAAAAATCAATGACCAAAGGTCTGTTTATTTTTGCTGCAGCAAAGAGGACAGGTTTACCACTGGCATCCCAGGCCCGAAGTAAAGTGTGCTGACATAAAGCGTTTAACAGTGATATTTATACTCATACATCAAAGGATACATAAAATGTGTAACTAATGATATACGTCATACAGATATTTTAAGGAGTTAATCAGTTTCCACACACTGGTTCCATTTCCAGCCTTGTCCTTGCCTCCCTTCTGCAGCTGCCTGACTCCCCACATTCTTGAGACCCTTCAAAGGATTACGTGGTTCAAAGGTATAGATATCAGCCTTTCCCTCCCCAAAATACCACAGCCGAGGTCAGTTAGTTATTTGAACACACAATTATAATGAATACAGTGCCCCAGTTAGGGAAAGAAACCAGCTGCAAGCCTATGGCGTGGAAACAGGCTTATTTTACCTAAACAAATATACATAAGATAACATATGTGATAGACAGTGCGTTCAGAGACAACAAAAGCTCAAACTTACACGTGTAAAAGAAACGAAGCAATTCAAAATGAATTCTAACAAGACGCACAGACGCACGCACACAGACGCACAGACGCACGCACACAGACGCACAGACGCACGCACACAGACGCACAGACGCACGCACACAGACGCACAGACGCACGCACACAGACGCACAGACGCACAGACGCACGCACACAGACGCACAGACGCACGCACACAGACGCACAGACGCACAGACGCACGCACACACAGACGCACGCACGCACGCACACACAGACGCACGCACGCACACACAGACGCACGCACACACAGACGCACGCACGCACACACAGACGCACGCACGCACACACAGACGCACGCACGCACGCACACACAGACGCACGCACGCACGCACACACAGACGCACGCACGCACGCACACACAGACGCACGCACGCACGCACACACAGACGCACGCACGCACACACAGACGCACGCACGCACACACAGACGCACGCACGCACACACAGACGCACGCACACACACACAGACGCACGCACACACACACACACAGACACACACAGACGCACGCACACACACAGACGCACGCACACACACAGACGCACGCACACACACAGACGCACGCACACACACAGACGCACACACACACACACAGACGCACGCACACACACAGACGCACGCACACACACAGACGCACGCACGCACACAGACGCACGCACGCACACAGACGCACGCACGCACACAGACGCACGCACGCACACAGACGCACGCACGCACACAGACGCACGCACGCACACAGACGCACGCACGCACACAGACGCACGCACGCACACAGACGCACGCACGCACACAGACGCACGCACGCACACAGACGCACGCACGCACACAGACGCACGCACGCACAGACTGACGCACGCACGCACAGACTGACGCACGCACGCACAGACTGACGCACGCACAGACTGACGCACGCACGCACAGACTGACGCACGCACAGACTGACGCACGGACAGACTGACGCACGGACAGACTGACGCACGGACAGACTGACGCACGGACAGACTGACGCACGGACAGACTGACGCACGGACAGACTGACGCACGGACAGACTGACGCACGGACAGACTGACGCACAGACAGACTGACGCACAGACAGACTGACGCACAGACAGACTGACGCACAGACAGACTGACGCACAGACAGACTGACGCACAGACAGACTGACACACAGACAGACAGACTGACACACAGACAGACAGACTGACACACAGACAGACAGACTGACACACAGACAGACAGACTGACACACAGACAGACAGACTGACACACAGACAGACAGACTGACACACAGACAGACAGACTGACACACAGACAGACAGACTGACACACAGACAGACAGACTGACACACAGACAGACAGACAGACACACACACAGACAGACAGACAGACACACAGACAGACAGACAGACACACAGACAGACAGACAGACACACAGACACACAGACAGACACACAGACACACAGACAGACACACAGACACACAGACAGACAGACAGACAGACACACAGACACACAGACAGACAGACAGACAGACACACACACACACACAGACACACAGAGACACACACACAGAGACACACACACAGAGACACACACACACACAGAGACACACAGAGACACACACACAGAGACACACACACACACAGAGACACACAGAGACACACACACAGAGACACACACACACACAGAGACACACAGAGACACACACACACAGAGACACACACACAGAGACACACACACACACAGAGACACACACACACACAGAGACACACAGAGACACACACACACACAGAGACACACAGAGACACACACACACACACAGACACACAGAGACACACACACACACAGAGACACACAGAGACACACACACACACACACACACACAGAGACACACACACACACACAGAGAGACACACAGAGAGACACACAGAGACACACAGACAGGTGTGTGTCCCAGGCACCCAAGGGTGATCTGTAGGTTGAATACAGTACTAGGTATGTATGTCCTGGGTAGAAATCGACTGGCTAGCAGCATTTTGAGTGTGCAGCTGTCTTATCTTTCTTATTTACAGTGGCCTTATATAGCAGTAATCATTTTCTATTTGTTTTTGTGTTGGTATTGTGTATACTGCGGTTTCAGTTATCTTGGGTGTGAACAAAATAGAGGCTGTGTCTCTAAAGTTAAATGACAAGCATCAGCAAGTGCTTGTTAGAAGTATATGGGTGACTTACTTGTGTTCCTGGATGTCCCAGAAAAATGTAGCAGCACTACAGGCTGCATCAATAACGAAGGTGTGGCTAGGGGGGGCCGTCTGCTAAACAGATTAAATTAGCAGAGATGAGCTATTGTTATCAAAGAACAGTTTTACGAAGAGTCAGAAAATGCAGCGTTCTAAGTTGTGACCTTAAGACATGCACAACAACATATTGCAAAGCAAATACTTTGTGAGATATTGTAATAGATTGCCATGGCCCAAGAAGAAAATCCTGATAAATGCACACGTCAGTTAAACATGTTCACTTCGAAAACAAAAAAAACTCAATCTTTCCATTAATTTTCTTGATTTGTAACTGCCCGATTTACCTCAAGAATGTTTGCTCTCTTCTGTGTGCTCAATACCTCTTTTGTCCTTCACTATCTTACTGATTCAGTCAAAAGTTAGCAGAAGAGTTTGTGTTCCATCAGACACTGTTCAGATTGATTTTAATTGCATGTTCAGGGATATTTATTTAGCTCATGATCAGCAATGATCTTAAGGGCGTCTACTCTGACAGGTCATTTAATTTCTTTAGATGGTCATCATTGGGTCCCTAGTACTATAATTTATTTGTTTGTAGTTGAGTTGTTAGTGGATCTCTAAGAACGTCTTAATAAACTGCATAATTATATTTGAATGGATACTTTTAACCATAGGTTTTTCACCCTAGAGTACTCCCATAAGCCAGACAGGATCTTGAAAACATTTCTCCAGAAATGATCCAGTATCCCGCTAGATGGTGCCCAATGTGTGGCATTGTTTTAGCTCTATCCTGTCCTGGAAGTGACATAACAAGAACATAATTCATATAATAGCCACCCCTGTGCACGGTCAGTTCCTTTCTTTCTGCACCTTCTGAAACTGATCCCGAGCTCCCCTCCCAATTTTGTGGGCTTCTGATGACTTTTGCAATACAAATTACAATTTTTGTGCTAGGGAATGAAGTTCCCTTTTTGGACCACAGGTTTCAAACCATGCTGCGACTGAAGAAACACAAACTTGCAAGACCTTTCTCTGGTGCTTGGGCCAAGACTTGAAGACGTGCGACTAATATGCCCTTGTACACCCAAGCTGGTCAATGAACGTGAAGTGAAGCTGTACGTTGCCCAATACAAGAAGTATTTGTGGGCCTTGCCTAAATCCCTCTCTAGGTCGAGGGCATGGACTTGCTCCTGCGAGAGGTCAGCTTTGCAGTTAAAGTCCTCCAGTAAGTCCATATGCAAGCACAAGAAAGCAAAGCTCGATTTTACCCCATTCCACCACTGTCTATCCAGAGAGTAAGCGGTTGGGTGTTACTTGGTCTCCTTCCAGATGTACAGTTGCAGAGCCCATCCCACAATTGATCCTGGTGTACCCTGAATTTCTCAGGCAATTGACCATGCTGCAGCAAATTGACACATTTAAGAAGACCTTGATACAGATTTTTTATGTTTTTTCTCCTTCTGGTGTGCCTTCTGACCCCAAGGTCTGGTTTACTGCCGGCCCATCTGTCCTCAACACTGTTTGCAGTTTACCGACTCTGGTACAAATTTCCACACAAGCTAAATGACCTACTCCAGTCCTTCCCTTGTTGATGCTGGTACCAACTTTGCCAGTGGAGGATTTAGTGCTAGTTCAGATGGCTGACCCGACTTCAGTCCATCACGACCAATGTTACACATTGAAATTACTGAAGTGCAACTGGTAACCATACAGACTGATCCATCGCCTCTACTACAGCAAATGTGCCATAAGAGGCTCCATTATAATTTTGGCTTATATTCTGACCAAAGCTTACCAGCAATCACAGATGATGATTGGGGTAGTCTATGCCCTCATTATGATGACCATTTTTAAATGGGCTTACAAGAGACCAGTGTGCTTGACACTTTCCCTGATAAAGGGTTGAACTCTCCATTTGGACCAAAATGGAAGTGTGCATCACTTGCAGTGGTAACCAGCTGAAGTATTGGAGCTACAGCTGATGTGTATTGAGACTAATACAGGGCTCAACAAAGGTGAGTCGTTTTTTATCAGGTCCAGCTAATTTTAGGACCTACTGGCCCCTTCTAAGTTGACAAAGAGCAGATGTTCTGTTCAATCAGAAAGTGAAAAAGATGCCTTTAAATCATGTTCTTGTTACATTTGCTCTGTGTTCAGAGACAGAGGTCAAAAGTCAATTTATCTTTTTCCATTCTGACTGCAGAGTTCTAGGATTGTCTAAGGTGACCTGTCTGACCTGCTGTAAAAACTGTTAAATGAAAGGCAAGGTGGGGTTTTCCTAACCCACAACATTTAAATAACTAAATCAACTGTACAAAAATTTCAAAATACTGGTCAGTAGCTATGATAGACCATTTTTTTATTCTTCAGTGTGATTGAGAAAAATATTTTAATAGGATGAAAACAAATATTAACACTTTACTTGGTGATGGATAAATGATAAATGTTTCCTGAAACGCAGTTTTCACAGATTATTAATACACTACATAGTTTTATCAGTAAAGTTGCAAGTTAGTGTGAAGGTTTGTGGACATTTCTTGGAATTGTGCGGTCTCTAAATGACAGTGTGCTACCACATCATGCTTTAGTAGAATATTTATTGAAAGTGAGTTTTTAAACATAAACTATTTATGCCCTGAAGGCAGTGCTATTAGTAAACTAAGGCAAGTCACGGATCATGTATTACCCTAATATGTGGGCCAGAACCTTATTATAAATGGAGCAAACATTTCGGGCCAGATTTACAATGTTTTGGCGCAGGGCAGCGCCTCCAGCCTTCTTGCTGCCCTGCGTCAAAACAAAAAGGCAGGAATGCACTGTATCTATGAGATACGGTGCATTCCTGTCCTTTTCCTCTGCACTGGTGCACATATTGCTGCCGTGCGCCAAAGCAGGCACCTTTGCACCATGGTGCAGGGGTGCCTGTGTTGCGGGGATGATAGTATTGTTTTTGTGCAGGAAGGGGCACCTTCTAGCACAAAAACAATCCCAAGAGGAGTTTTCCTCTTTCTATGTGTGCTGCAAAATGCACCACACATAGAGTAAATAACGGGGAGAAATAAAGATATTTCTCCCCGTTGCGTCACTTCTACATCACCCCTGAAGTGGCATAGGGTTTTGACGCATTCCCAGGTTTACAAAACCTTGTAAATCTGGGAATGACTCAAAATCCATTGTTATTGCATGGGAACACCCATGCAACACCCATGGAAACGCCTTCCCGACGCAAAATAAGGCAACACAGCAACTTGAGCTGCATTGACTTACTCCATATGTACAGTGGCTTTGCTAGGCCTTGAAGATATGGGTCAACAGCCTGCACCGCCAGTGCGTTAAAAAAAAGGGACGCATCAGCGGCGCAGCCCGCTTGTAAATCTGGGCCTTAGTCTATTTAACCAAACAAAAGTTTTTTTTTTTTTTTTTTTGTACAGCAGAAGGTGCACTCATGTGAGAATGACGGAAAAGGCGACTCTGTAAAATAAAATATTTGCCTCTGGTCAAGTACATTATAGTTAGGTCGAGTAGATTATTCAAGGTGCTCGACCTGCATTTCTAGTAACAATTCTAAAATATTTCAAGGCCTGTAATACTAATGTTTTGCAGTCTTACAGCATCCTTCATTGACATCTAAATGGCCACCTGGTCAAAGCTCCATTCTTGCCCACCAGTGAATAAACAGGTGGCCGAACATCGCATTCCGACAATTGGCAACCCTGATTTTCCCACTAAACCTACGCCAATGATTCTGGTTATTTATGCTTCAACCCAGAAGGTGAAACTCAAATCATTGCCCACAACTCTTCTGGATCAGCAGCGTATGAGGATTTAGGCATGCTGAAAACTAATGTTTCTGTTGGTTAGCCTGGCATTAAAATTGGTGAATGCAGTCTGCTTATTGGGCTGGTATACACGTCTTCTTCTTGAACTTGGCTAGCACAATCTTACCAGCTGTCCCAGAAGACCTTAGGGGCCCACTGGCTTAAACCATTCAAGATGGCCAAAATATGGCGAAGTACATGATTTTTTCCTGCCATGATGTTAGTGATCGTCCGGGAAGGCGGTTTGGCACCAGTGTTGTGTTCCATCACCGTACATGGATGCGCTCCATAGGATTTTCTGAAGATGTATAGATCTCTCATGAACTTGCCTTTTGATGGCTCATGCTTGTTTGACAAAAAAGCACATTCTGCCCTTGAAATGTTCAAAGAAAGCAGTGCCATTTCACATTCCCTAGATAATTTGACCCCAGTCTAACTGTTTCCTCACCAGTTTAAGACCTTCCAGGCTACACTAGGGGGCTGGCGTACAAGCAATGCCAGTCTCCCCATCCACTGCCGTAATCAATCCAGGTCTTTTGAGGCTGGGGTTGTGGATCTGGCAGGCAATGTACCTGCCAACAAGGGTAACTGTCCTCTCAGTCCTATTCTCTCGTGACAACTGCCACCAAGCTGCTTTAGCTTCCATTAGTGGTGCACTATTGCCATGTGGGAGGCAGGAACCTACACTTTCTCCTAGTTGGTGATCCAGTATGTTCAACAGATGGGTCCTTCAAATTGTTCAATATGGCTTCACCCTACCTTTTCTTTATGCTCTGTCAAATCTCCCCACTCCCCACCTCTGAGCGAATCCCAGATCAGCACCTGTCCATACTGTTGCAAGAGATGTGAGTTTTGCTTTCTAATGAGCTACTGAGAGAGTGATTGTTACTCTCACTATTTCCTACTGCTGAAGAACGATGGGAGCCTTCGACCTGTTCTGGTTTTAACTCTGGATGCCGTCCTGCGGAAAGACAAATTCAGGATGTTCACACTGTCCTAGATACTGACTGCCCTGGATATTGATGACTAAATCATGTCATTAGAATACAGGGCATATTTTCTTATACTTGTCCTGCAATCCCACAAGTGTTAATTGCAGTTCAAGCTAGGATGGAGCAGTTTCACTTCGCTGTGCTCCCCTTCGGCCCTAACAGTGCTCATCGGGTATTCATAAATGTCAAGGTAATGGTCACTGCCTGTCTTAAGAGGTTGAGAATACCAGGTTTCCCTTATATCGATGACCATGTTGAAGGCTGGCTCGCTACAGTTGGACCTCGTACAGGCAATGCGAACCTCCTGATGGCATTGGGAGTTCACGGTCCCCAACCTGAAGTCACACTAGACTCCTTCTTAGAGGCTTCCTTTCGTTGGAGTTGTCTTGGATATGATACAGTTCGGGACCTTACCTCGATTGCAATGAGTCCAGGATATTTTGTCTGTGACCTGATATTTCAGCTTCGGTCCTGGATCTCAGTCAAAGTGGCTCTGAGGCTTCTTGGCCTTTTAGCCTCCCACATCCTTCTTGTTGACTATGCTAGGTAGCATAAGCAGGCTCTGCAATTGAATCTGAAGTTCCAGTGGGTCCAGCACAGAGGAAACCATCAGTTTGTGAAGGTGACTGCAGTGGTGCCTACTCAACCACAGTTGGATCAGTGACTGGCCTCTCTCTCTCCTTTTCCCATCCAGTGCTGACTATGGTGAAGGATGCATCACTGCTGGGTTGGAGAGGTCGTCTAGGGGAGGTAAAGATCAGAGGCCACTGGTCTACAGTAGAAGCTTGATTCGATATTGACCTGCTCGACTTATTAACAGTTTGCTTGGTTTTGAACGTCATCAAAGGGAGGCTGCTGCAAGTTCTCACAGACTACACTGGGTGATAGGACAAGTGTTTTTTTTTTTTGTGGCAACCTCTAGATTGACCGCTTACAAACCAAGTTGTTTGATGTTCTTTTGTTTGTTTTTGTTTTTTAGTTGGTCCCGCAAGTCCTTACATTGGGCACTATTAAAGTTGTCGGCCTTTCAGCCTTTTTATGTTTGCTGGACTAACTGTCCTTATTTATATAACCTGTTGTGATGAGGATTTTAAAAGGCTTGTCAAATGTTTCCTTATAAACTGTGATGCCACAGTGAGACCTTAGTTAAGTGTTAACGTTTCTCATTTGCATGCCATTTGAGCCAATGCATAGCTGCACACTGTGTCTCTTGACGGTAAAGGCTAACCTCCTCATTGTAATTACTTCAGCTCATTGCATGAATGAGCTTCAGACACTATTGGTGCGTCTGTCCTACACCACCTTTTTACCAGACAAATGGGTGTTAGGAACTTGGCGGCAAACTTTTCCAAAGTTTTGTTTATTTTCCATGTTGGGCAATCTATAACCCTGCCTGTGTTCTTTGCCCCTTCTCAACCCACGAAAAGGAGAGACTTCATCATCTAAACCTCAAAAGGAGTTCAAGCTTTTATATTCATTGTACCAAGGAACACCAGCCATGTGGGTAATAAGCTTTTTGTGAAATTTGCTGGGATGAAAAAAGTGAAGGCTTTTCAGAAGAGGACTCTGTCCAGGTGGGTAGTTTTCTGCATTAAGATATGCTATACAGTGGCCCAGAAAGGGCACCGGAAGGCCGGAGAGCCCATTGAACTAGGGCTAAAGATCCTTCCACTCTTTTGGCACATGAAGTGCCCATCCTTGACATCTTCCAGGCTGCAGTTGCATACATTCTCGAAGTGCTACTGCCGTGACCTCCAGGTCCAGAGGGAAGGACATTTTGCCTGCTCCGTCCTGCAAGACTTTGTGGTCTGAGCCCATCCAACAGACCCTCAAAATAGGGTTGAGGGAGGTACTGCTTTGGTATCCATTCTAAGATGAGGAATCTGCGATTACAAGGATCTTTTGGGGAAAGTAACTTGCCTTCAGTAACCATCATGATGAATAGTGGCAATTGTGCATATAGAACCCTTGAACACCTTGTACTTGCACCAAAATGTTATTGTTCTGGCTAGCTTCAATAAATTGGGTGAAACACAGAGTTGACCTTCCATAAAAGGGCTACAGTTAAAACTTATCCATTTTCAGCTGACACTTGTCATCACCAAACACAATCTGCAGGGCATATCATAGATGGAATCTTCATTAACTTGAGAAGCAGAATTACTTTCACACCTGTACCCCTGACATTGAGTGACTATTTTACCACTCCATTTAACATCATGGAGACATCGCTCTCCAAAAATTCTACATCGTGTATGGAAGAAGTAGACTTTAAGATTCTTTGCATCTGTAATTGGAAAAGCCAATAAATGAGTATCAAAAATCATGTAACTTAAAGATTTCACTGGAGAAAAAAAAACATACACGCTCCCCACTTGCACGTGCTCAGTGAAGGGGTTTGCCGAGGTTTATACACCCTTCGTAGAACCATCAACCACTTGTACGTGGAGGAAAAACCTAAACGAGGATAGTAGAAATAGAACGATGGAGACCATATGGTCACCAGTGGGAAACCACAGTGTGATTTCGAAATTTAAAAATAGTGTGGTGGAGCAGGTTGCATTTGGTGTTTTGGTGCCGTTGAAGCCGAAATTCTGAGGACACGTCCTTCGGTGACTCGCAGCAAATATATCAGACAAGGCAACTCAAAAAATGACAACATTTCTGCCCAGTTCCGTAGAATCAGACATGAATTAAAACCGAAGGAACAGTTTAGGTGTTTCTGGCTTTAACCACTCCACACCAACCTTTGCGTTTGCTCATATAAAGAGGTTACTGCACCCCTACACTTATTAATACGGGACTACTGCCATTTGCATCTGGCAAATCATTATTCTCATGTGTTTTTTAAATTGTACTCCGCTACTTTGGCATCTAATTACGTGGGTTGTTCTTGCTTTTAAGTGCCTGCTAAAATGAACGTGATAGTTGCACGTTCTGTCCTTTCTGATGCTCAGTTACTTTACTGTCATTAAGACAAAAGGATAATCTGCAGAGGAGTAATTAATTTAAATTGCCTATAATTACTTGATCACTACATTTCCTGCCTTTTCCTCTTTTCATGCCTCTGATCTCGCTCATGTATAGTTGTTCACAACTGTACAGCGGCACTTTAGATTCAAAGAATTAAACGCTGTCTTACTTTTCATTGTAGAGAACCTGAATTGAATATGTTTTACACTCTCTGAATCGACAAAAATACAGAATAGTGCTAAATCTCAGGATGTGCAAAAACGCGTGAGCTTTAAGTGTGAGGTAATTACAGATCTGGCCTTGAGTGGATCCGAACTGAACACGAGCTGCAAACCAATGCATAGCAGCGCTATCCCTTAACCGCAGAGTATTTTTTTTCTTTTCTTTTCAAAACCTCGACTGCTTTCACCGTGTGTGTGTGTGTGTGTGTGTGTGTGTGTGTGTGTGTGTGTGTGTGTGTGTGTGTGTGTGTGTGTGTGTGTGTGTGTGTGTGTGTGTGTGTGTAATTGTATGGCATTATGGATATTGTGGTCTGCATTGTGTTATGGAAAAACATCAGTGACATGGTTGTAAATATTAACAAAAGGTGAATATATATAGCACCAAATGGTGCGCAAAAAATTGTTACATTGAGATATATATATATAATATGATAAGTCACTGATTACCAGGATATTTCGCAATATATTATTGCGGACTAATCCAGTTGAAGTCCTTTTTCCATGTGTAAATATTTGATGGGACAAAGGGGGCAGCTGATAACCGTCTGTTGGCATATGCTTAAGACCCGGAAGGGTTGAAACACATCGTGCCTGACAATGGATTCTACTTAAAAATGTGACAGTCTTATGCTTCTCATCCCATTCTCTTCCTGGATCAGTATTGCTGTTACTAGTTGTCTGTGAAGTTCGATGTTTCCACCCTGTCACCCTTCCCCGCATTTGTAGGATGAGACTGAAGACCTGATTATGCTCCTAGAGGCCTGGGTTTTCACTTAATCTCCTATATTGACTATTTATACCTGTCCATGAGCTGAGGAGTTGAAAGGATACGATTTGTTACATTGTTTGATATTCTCTTACATTCACTGTTTGGTTTGATCAGAAATCCACTCTTTCCAAGAGCATCTCACCAGGATTGAACGTTTATAGACTTTCCATTAAACTGTTAACTCTCCTTCTGAATTTGCATGCCTGGTTTGCTTCCTAGGTGGCATTAGAGCGTCTTGTCATTTAGGGTTTTCCTTAACTATTTGCCTAGGCCACTTGTCTGTTGCGGCATTCACAAGATATCCCAATGTCGTTTTTACACAGTTTAGTCTTGGTATCTCCTGGCAAGTAAGCTGGCTGTAAAGGACTTTTATGTCTGGTTTGGAAACTTTTTTTTGTATTGTTGAGATCCTTTCGTTATAGCTCCAAAAAAGCATACATTTATAAATCAACATTTTGTAGCGAGCAATATTTGGCTGGTGATTTGAAATAGCATGAGTGAGAAAAATCATCACTGAAGGAATAAGGGCAGTGTTGGATCTGTCACTGAGAAAGCAGTGAGAGCACTTTCTTTTTACAGCGCTGGGTCTAGTTACTAAACAGTTTTAGACTCTCATGAATGCACTTGGTGCGGCTTGCTACGTATTTCGGATATCAGGATATTCAGACTCCTTCTTTAAGCTGTCTTGAGGGCACAGACCTCTCAATGGACTGGCAAACATTTTCAGTATTTGTCAGGCTTTTTTAAATGTACCAGGGAGTATTTTATGCCGTGGGGCATCCTAGAGGTGTAAGCTTGTCAAAGACTAGTAAAAAAAATTAATTTGAAGAGCCCCCATCTGGTGTATCTGAGGTTGGTTCAGTAGATCAAGGGTGCTTGGGTATTCATTTTTACCTCAGCCTTTAGAGCCACAAGCTCAAACAACATTCATCCTAAACTATTCAACTAGCACTGGTAGATTTATCACTTATTGGATGTAAGTGCCCATTCAAGGGCTGCTGACCTTTTTAGGATGAATTGGCTGTGCCAGTACTCCCCATCCCTTACAGTGGAAGTGAGAAGTAATCTTTCATACCCTTCATTTAGATGGGAGAGGCAGGGTTCACACCTCTACCCCTAACACAGAGTGATTGTAAGGAAATGCCTCCTTGGCATGGCTACCCCCTGACTTTTTGTCTTTGCTGATGCTAAGTTATGATTTGAAAGTGTGCTGGGACCATGCTAACAAGGCCCCAGCACCAGTGTTCTTTCTCTGAACTGTACCTTTGTCTCCACAATTGGCACAACCCTGGCACCCAGGTAAGTACCTTGTAACTGGTTCCAAGGGCCCTGATGCCAGGGAAGGTCTCTAAGGGCTGCAGCATGTCTTATGCCACCCTGGGGACCCCTCACTCAGCACATACACACTGCTTGCCAGCTTGTGTGTGCTGGTGGGGAGAAAATGACTAAGTCGACATGGCACTCCCCTCAGAGTGCCATGCCAACCTCACACTGCCTGTGGCATAGGTAAGTCACCCCTCCAGGCCTTACAGCCCTAAGGCAGGGTGCACTATATCACAGGTGAGGGCATATGTGCATGAGCACTATGCCCCTACAGTGTCTAAGCAAAACCTTAGACATTGTAAGTGCAGGGTAGCCATAAGAGTATGTGGTCTGGGAGTCTGTCAAACACGAACTCCACAGCACCATAAAGGCTACACTGAAGACTGGGAAGTTTGGTATCAAACTTCTCAGCACAATAAATGCACACTGATGCCAGTGTGCACTTTATTGTAAAATACACCCAGAGGGCATCTTAGAGATGCCCCCTGAAAACATACCTGACTTCCAGTGTGGGCTGACTAGTTTTTGCCAGCCTGCCACAAACCAGACATGTTGCAGGCCACATGGGGAGAGTGCCTTTGTCACTCTGTGGCCAGGAACAAAGCCTGTACTGGGTGGAGGTGCTTCTCACCTCCCCCTGTAGGAACTGTAACACCTTGCGGTGAGCCTCAAAGACTCACCCCCTTTGTTACAGCGCCACAGGGCATCCCAGCTAGTGGAGATGCCGCCCCTCCGGCCACTGCCCCCACTTTTGGCAGCAAGGCTGGAGGAGATGATAAGGAAAACAAGGAGGAGTCCCCCCCCCCCCCCCCAGTCAGGGCAGCCCCTAAGGTGTCCTGAGCTGAGGTGACTCTTACTTTTAGAAATCCTCCATCTTGTAGAAGGAGGATTCCCCCAATAGGATTAGGGATGTGCCCCCCTCCCCACAGGGAGGAGGCACAAAGAGGGTGTAGCCACCCTCAGGGCCAGTAGCCATTGGCTACTGCCCTCCCAGACCTAAACACACCCCTAAATTCAGTATTTAGGGGCACCAAGAACCAAATAAGACAGATTCCTGCAACTAAAGAAGAAGGAGGACTGCTGACCTGAAGCCCTGCAGTGAAGACTGGGACAACAACTGATTTGGCCCCAGCCCCACCGGCCTGTCTCCCTACTTCGAAGAAAACTGCAACAGCGACGCATCCAGCAGGGTCCAGCGACCTCTGAAGCCTCAGAGGACTACTCTGCCTCTAAAGGACCAAGAAGCTCCTGAGAACAGCGGCCCTGTTCAACAAACTGCAACTTTCTGCAACAAAGAAGCAACTTTTAAAGCCCACACGTTTCTCGCCGGAAGCGTGAGACTTTCCACTCTGCACCCGACGCCCCCTGCTCGACCTGCGGAAAACTAACACTACAGGGAGGACTCCCCAGCGACTGCGAGCCTGTGAGTAGCCAGAGTTGACCCCACTGCGACGCCTGCAGAGTAAATCTAGAGGCTCCCCCTGACCACGACTGCCTGTAACAAGGAAACCGACGCCTGGAACCAGCACTGCACCCGTAGCCCCCAGGACCTGTAGGAACCGAACTCCAGTGCAATAGCGACCCTCTGCCTAGCCCAGGTGGTGGCTACCCCTAAAAGCCCCCCTGTGCCTGCCTGCATCGTTGAAGAGACCCCCGGGTCTCCCCATTGATTCCTATCTGAAACCAGACGCCTGTTTGCACTCTGCACCCGGCCGCCCCTGTGCCGCTGAGGGTGTACTTTCTGTGCCTGCTTGTCCCCCCCTCCCCCCCCACCCCGCGGTGCCCTACAAAACCCCCCTGGTCTGCCCTCCGAGGACGCGGGTACTTACCTGCTGGCAGACTGGAACCGGGGCACCCCTATTTCCATTGAAGCCTATGTGTTTTGGGCACCACTTTGACTTCTGCACCTGACCGGCCCTGAGCTGCTGGTGTGGTAACTTTGGGGTTGCCTTGAACCCCCAATGGTGGGCTACCTTGGACCCAACTTTGAACCCTGTAAGTGTTTTACTTACCTGTGAAATTAACAAATACTTACCTCCCCCAGGAACTGTTGATTTTTGCAGTGTCCACTTTTTAAAATCGCTTATTGCCATTTTTGTCAAAACTGTAGATGCTATTGTGATTATTCAAAGTTCCTAGAATACCTGAGTGAAATACCTTTCATTTGAAGTATTACTTGTAAATCTTGAACCTGTGGTTCTTAAAATAAACTAAGAAAATATATTTTTCTGTATAAAAACCTATTGGACTGGAGTAAGTCTTTGAGTGTGTTCCTCATTTATTGCCTGTGTGTGTACAACAAATGCTTAACACTACCCTCTGATAAGCCTACTGCTCGACCACACTACCACAAAATAGAGCATTAGAATTATCTCTTTTTGCCACTATCTTACCTCTAAGGGGAACCCTTGGACTCTGTGCACACTATTTCTTACTTTGAAATAGTAGATACAGAGCCAACTTACTACAGTGATCATCTCTGCATTCCATTCAACATTGTGCAGACATCTCTTTCCAAGACTTCTACATCGTGTGTGGAAGCAGTAGACCTTCAGATTCCTCGCATCTGTAATTGGAAAATTCATTGAATTACTATGAAAATCACCATGGGGGGGGGGGGGGGGGGGGGGTTAGGTGACCATGTTGATGGCATCAAAGGCTTTACAATAGATATAAACTGTGGCAGAGAACATTTACATGCAGTTGTTTCCTACAAAGCTGGCATCTCATGCTACATGCAGTGAATCTTTATAATTAGCCAATAGTGTTGGTCCGAATAATGATACCAAGGGATTGACTTAGATCTTGACGGATGGAATAATCTGTCACAAACGTGAAGGATATCCTGCCCGCTGTATTTTGATCATAATACGGCAGACCGTATATCCGTCATGTTTGTGACGGAGTATTCCCCTCCGCCAAGACCTAAATTGGACCCTAAGTCTGCTTTCCCTAAATACTTCCTTTAAAATGTATACTGGGTAAATTGTCTTTAAAAACCTTTCTCTCTGGTCAGACATTGCCAATGGTTATTTCCATGGCAAGTCTTTTGGGCAGGTTGTTGAATCTGGTCTTAATAAAGAAGTTCCTATCACTTGTGTGAAAGGCTATCTGTGGCGTTTAGTTGCCTATTCTTGAAGTGTGAATGTCAATGAATTTGTGAGTGTCAGCTATTTGTGGAGCCTAGGAACTACCATTATTTAATTTCACTAGCCTTAAGGTTGTGCACTATTGAATAGTGTGCCAGTTGGTAATAGGATGTGTTGTATCAAACGCTGCCAACAAGTGTATCATTTTCCAAGCCAAGAATGATGTAACTGAGTTTTTCGTAGCATTCACAGAGGAAATTTAGATTGATATTCAAGACCAATCTTTGCCTCCCTCAGCAGCAAGAGACCACATAAAGACTTAATTTTAACATGCAATCTCTTAGATTGTCGCTCCAAGTGAACAACAAGAGAGTCTAGACAGTTAACAAAACATTTCAAATTGGAGAGGTTAAACTAAGGTGAAACTTAGAGTTGAACAGGAATAGTCCAAGAATGTATCCCCCACAAATCATGGATGCTATACCCCTAGTGATGAAGTACACCAGGACAAGTGTGACTAGATTTGGAAAACAGTAGAGGCAAAGAGCAGGGACAGCAATGTGTCCTACCTAGTCAGGCTAGGTAAGAGACCAAAGGGGATTTTAGCGAGGCCAGATAAGAAAACAGTAGGTGAATCTGGAGAAAGAACCTATTGGCATAAGTAAGGATTCCAGTAGCACAGTAGAGACCTGTGATAAAAACATAATTAATGAGGAGAAAGCAAACTATAATCTAATTATGATGGTGTGGGTGAGATTTAATATCTGGGTCCTTGTCGTTTACAAAATATAGATTTTCAGTGCACAGTTTGGGAAAATCGTTATTTTAAAACAAGGCAGTGCAAATCATATAAAATGTCCAAAGCCTACCCAATAGGCGTAATGAAATTGGGGATGTTGAAGCAATTGGCTGTCTTTGCAACTGAGGCTTTAGAGACCATATTTCCTTGATTGATCCTGTGCCAAATCGAATACATCAGTCTCTGATATCTGATAGCTTTTATTTATCCATATGTGCTCATTTCAACAGGGCTGCAGAATGTTTTGAGTGTTTTCTGTGCCTCTTGCTATATACGTTATTTGTTATTGACTTTTCCCATAGGGTTAACTGGAAGTTAACCAAAATACTCGTATATGCTGTCCATACTCTTACTAGAACTACTGTTTTAGATCTCTCCTTTTAAGGTCTTGGGTAAACACAGCTTTTAGTTCTCTGTTGTTGAAATATTGTGGACCATGCCAATATTCAAAATGTGGGCTTTGGGTCAGGCCATTGCTCACCATTGGTTGGCTATGTTGGGTCATTTGCTTGATTCTTATTCTGTTGATTTCTTTAGTCTTGTGTTTGTTCCTCCTCACCAGCATAGCTTCTTAACATCATTTTGAACGGATTACTATGACATAGACTTTATTTTGGCTACTGCCATAAAAGCAAATAAAACAACATTAAAAAAAAAAACATAAATAATTAAAATGCATAGAACATAGCAGACAAGGAATTAAGATAGCACATGAGCATATTGCCTAGTAGCGTATAGAAGAAGCATGTAAAAGAGGCATTGATTAAATAAAACAGCTGACCTCAAAGACATAATTCCGCACAGTGGCATAAACCGATAGTCCACTTAAATAAAAAATAAAAAAATAAAAACTTTGTGAAATCTTAAAACAGTGCATGGCCACCAAGGCCATGTGTGTCAATGTTGTATTCTACTAAGAATAGGCCAGGCAATCACTTTCTGCCTGTACCGCCACATATTTGTGATAAAGAGGGAGACAGCAAATACTATTGGTTGGGCAGCCTAGTGCCCTAGTAGGAATTTTATAATTCCTACTACCCAATTTGCGGCATAACGGCAAAATCCACTTCTTCTGGAATACACTATATTGTGGACAACAATGCAGGACATGGTCTACTGGGCAGAAAGGACAGCTCAAATCTTGTTTGCCATCAACAAGGGGACGTTGCCATTTAACAGTAAAAGATCGGAGTGGCAAGGTCCCCATGCAGAACTTATAGAGATCTGGCAACCGGGGGCTCAATTGTATCCATCTATTCTTCCAGGCGATAGGTATAACATTCCAGGAAGGATTACTTATCTATCCACTACTTACTCTTTAGAACGACTTTTTTCTTTTTCCTTCAGCACTCCAAGCGAGTGCATGTGTGTTTTTTTTTTTTTTTGTTTTTTTTTCCCTTGCTCTCTCTCCCTCATGTGCTTCTTCGCCACTGAAATCCTTACACCCCCATGTTCTCTGTTGGTTTCCCTTTCACCCAGGCCTCAGCTCATCCATCGCTTTCCCTACTCCCTATCGGTGTTTTTTTTTTTTTTATAGAACTCTTAATTTGTTTTTTTTTTACAGCTGAGCAAGACAACCACTAGTAACTTTTGCAGCGTTTTACTCCGATACGTTCAGTTATTACATACTGGATACTGCATATCCTAATGAGTAAGTAGTGCAATGATAAGGTCGCAAAGATGGAATGGTGCTCTGGAAGCCCTAAAGACATGATTCCTTTACTTGTCCATCCACTTTTTTCACGGTTTGATGGTGGAGTGCATTTTCTAGTTAGCTAGAAAGTATACAAGTGTAACTGGTGATTTTTTTTTTATTTTTTATGTTAGGTTTTGTAATAATATAAAACCTAACTTGTACTTTTTTTTTTTTTCTTCACCAAATAAATATATTACACAATGATGACCGTTACTTTATATTTATAGTTTGGGCAGAGTTTCTGTAGGAATAGTGTTTTTGTTTTCCTAATAATGTTGGCGCCTTTTGACGAATCTTCACAAATCTTTCCCAAAATAAAGTTCATCTACCTGCTCTCCTTCCTGGAACATTTCGGTGCAATCTGTCAAGTGAGGGCTGAAAAAAAGGGAGAATCCCAAAATGTGTTAATTCCCATAGGAATATTTGGGCAATGATACAGGGGAAAAAAGGAGAATCTCTAGGGTTGACTTAACTTAAAGTAAGATCTTATTGCCCTACCTAACTATAACATAATTTAAACTTTTGTATTTTTTTTCAGTGATTTTCTAGCTTCTTTTGACCATATTCGCCAAACTCCCTCACTGAGCATAGCTGTAGCCAAGGCCGTCTCCTCAGGCCCCCCACCCCCAATGGGGAGACAAACTGCCACTGTTTGTCAAGCCCTCAATTTATTTTGTCTGTACTCCCAAAGTACAGTGATCGAGTCCTGAAATGACAATCGCAGCATTTCTCTTCATGTTCTGGTCATTCAAACAGATTACTTACTCAGTCTTGTGGGTCGAGCGAGGGGGGGGGGGGGGGGGTGCAGAACTAACTGTCCAGATATTACTACAATTTAAATGCTGATTTCGCAAACGGCTAAACCGATTTACATGAAATCACAAAAAGCATGCTTTCTGTGTAAAGTTGTAGCCTTCTACCAAATTTGGTGTAATTCTATTCAGCCGTTGTTTGTCGCTTCCCAAAATTCATATGAGAATTAACAAGGGAAAAACATGTTTTGGGAAACCCCTTTTTCTCTGCCCCAGCTTGATGGTACCGAAACTTTTTTTTTTTAAAACATTTTGTGAACATTCGTCTAACGAAGCCAAAGGTACTAGCAAAACAAAAATTGCTATTATAGAAACTGTGACCTAACTTATACCTGCACAGTGGCGACAACCCTCTGAGTAATGTATTCTGTCCAGCACACTTTAGGAGACATTGGACTGGTGCCCAACCTTATACATGTCCTCTCTTCCATCTTTGAATTGTTAGATGTTATTATTTTAAAATTTCCATGGTTAGTATATATGGGAAACATGCTTCTACGAGTTTTCCTTCTTCAGCCTTGTTTATTAGATCTGTGTAGTGCCATATTTTATTCTTTGAGGGTTTCACAAGTTTGATCACTACCTGTCCTGCTAACATCACTGGTATTCCACTACCACCGCTGCAGTCGGTTAGTTCCAGGGATCCAATTTTTCCCATTCTCCTTAGTGTATTGTTCCATGGGTGTGTGAAATTCAGAATTTAGAGTTGCTCTGCTGTGTAATGAAGGATATATGGAAAGATGCATCATCTTACTGTTGGACGTGAATTATGAGTGGTCATTTACCTCCTTGTCCCCATTGCTCCTTTATATTTAAGTAACTCAGCAATTCAGCTTTAACATATCGCTCTGCTGACTTAATACCAATTTCAATTAGTTGTATCAAAGTGGTATCACTTTCATATTGTAATGCAAGACCTCTGATTCTACCAACTTTAGAATTTAAAGCTTCCCCTGATTCCACCATCTTTAGAATTGAAAATGTCCCCCACCGCCTTTCATGCGAAGAGGTACGCTGCCCTTCTGATAGGACTTTGGAGACAGTCTCAGCTTAGCTCACGTAGATTAGCTTAAGGTCAGTGTTTAATCTGTGTAAAAAACAATCACTGTCAAATCGATCATGCGTGTAGCGGGTCCAGCAAGCATACACCATGGTTATTTGGCGATCCCAGAGCGAACGCTCTTTATGCATTCAGCCTGTGACTCATCTGGACTCTTATTTAGCCAATGATAAATAGGTTCCAGTGAAATAGAAAACTCAGCAGATCTATAATATTCGCCGCTAATAAAAATAAGTTTTGGTGTAGGAGTTTTTGCTGAGGTGAGTGGTTTTTCTAACGAGCCGTTATTCCATGTCAGGCTCCCATGCAGTGCTGAAACAACCTCATCAGAAAGCTTCTTTATTGGAACAATCACGATTAGTATGTAGATAATGCTTCCAAATTAAAGCCAACATTGGTAAAATAAATAATCTAAAGCAATAAATATTTTTGGCATCAAGAAAGCACACATTGTCATTGTAGTTCCTGACATAGAATGGAACTATTTTGTATGTGGATGGGTTTCTTATGAAAGTGTAGAATGCCATCAAATGGCATTCTACCCTTTCGTGGCAGGGGTATGCCCAGACATGGGTCCCTTGCTTGCTGTGCCACTGGATTCAAGCTAGCCTGGCTGATGAAGGGTGATGCCCTGAAACCGGCTCCAGGATGCTTGTTTCCTGTCCAGGGTGGACCTGGCCTAGCAGTTCGGGCTGGACTGTTTCTATGGTGAACAAGGTCAAGACAGATTTGCATAGTTGACATAGTTTTTAGTTCACATTCAATTTACACATTTTTGAGCAACTACAAATAAAACAATACCTTTGATAAAAGTTCTGAAATATAACAAAATGTACTTAAAGCTGAGCAATACAAGAATTAAAGAATTGATCAAACATATTTTTGCTGTACATCATAAATCCTGTTAACTTATTCTCTTTGTTGAGCCACACACCTTAAACATCTTTAGGTGTGAGCCCTTGACCCATCATCCAACTTCTTGATGACTCTTCACCGTGTTCTGAAGACCGGGACACCCTTATCTGTATGTGCTTCATTACTTTAAACATGAAAACGGAGTGTGTGCATGTAAAGAACACTTTTAGTTTACACATACCAGGACTTACAAATTGCAATAAATTACCCCAGTGGGTAAGCAGAGTTGAACATTAGCTTTCTGAATAAAAAGATTGTATCAGTCCATTTAAAAAAAAAAAAAAAGAAGAAAAAAAAAAATAACATTCTTACCCATGCAGTACACAGGATGATTCTGTCCACACACTGTGGGACTCTAATAGTAAATATTAAGACTATCCCAAATAACCTTACAAATATTAATTGGCTCCCGGTCAATGTATTATTTTATAAAGGCAGGTTTTAAGCAGAGAGACCTTTTTATTAAAAGCCGTAAATTGCATAAACATGAGAAAAATTGTAAGTTCAAGCCTTTTCTCTACTACCAGTGCCCTCCTTCACCACCGTGACACTTTGCTTTGAACACAGCGGATGAATCCTCAGATAAACCTCTAGAAACTAAAATATGTAAAGGGGCACAACGTCTCAGTATTAGGCCACAATTTGCAACTTATTTCACATAGAATTGGTTTTTGAACCTATTGTACAACGGTTGTGATGGCTCTTAAATTTAGTAAATCCTAGTTTTGCAGAATTTGTAAATTAGTACCTGCTAGGCTCTGGTGTATGTTATGGAGTTAGTAGGCGGTCACATTATTCTGGAAAGGGTGCTTGTTCACAAGGAATTGTTCCTGGAACGCATTTTCCTTGGTGCTCAAAACATTGAATTGTTAGCGCAGGGGGTCTATAAGAGCTATTCATGTTCCATAAAAATCAAGCAACTTACATTATTGGAGTTGCTTTAGTAACCACATCACACAAAAATACATTGGAGACCACGGTGTGCAGGATCACCAGCAATAATCTCAAGGCATCCTTCACTGTTGCCTACAGTAATGTAAAAAAATGCTTTGTCAAGGTGGAATGTCTCTGCATGGATAAGGCAAAAGAGCCATAGCTGGAATGCCCCGGCACCAAGCTATTAATATTACTAGTAAAAGTCTCCTCAACACACCATGATTTATCACTCAAATACAATCTTCAACTATATTTTGGAAATTCAGTCGTTTTTATTGAAACATTTTAAAATACTCACATCTAGTCTTGAATACACACTTTCAGTCTAGCTAAACATTAATTCAACCAACAGACCCTTCTAATTTAGTAAAACACAAAACGGAAGGGGCACACCAGCGAATTATTGTTCAGTTATAAGTCATGGACTTCCTGTCTAAATTTATAGTAAATCGTTGGTGTGCCCCCTTTCATTTTGTATTTTAGTAACTCATATGCAGGTCTTTGGCACAGTTGACCTGGGTAAGTGGAGGTCCCGCTTTCTTAGACGTTGTAAGATACCGTTTATTAGTTTTTCTAATATTTTGCTGATCCCTGGGAGTAGCGATATAGGACTATATTTTTCTGCCAAATCGGGGTCTAGGAAGGGTTTCTTCAGTAGTGGACAAATTATTGCATGTTTCCATGGATCCCCGAACAAGTCCAGTTGCTATTGACTGATTTAAAAAGGTCATTAAAGATGAAGCTATAGCATCGCCCCTTTTCAGAGAGGATATGGGCCTTAAAGATCTGTATGCATGAAATGTGTTTCCTTTTTAATGTCACTGTCATTTTTAACAAAGACAGTTGTATCCTCTTTGATAGTTACAATAAAATCACAATTCTTATGTTCCATGTATGATAGGGCACCTTTTACTGAGTCACTCATAATCTTCATAGCAAATGTTTGACAGTTGCGTTCTTTGTAGGTACTTTTTGACTTTTTGTCTCCTTGAACTATTCTTACCTTGTATAAATATTGATTGTACTTTTCAATGATAACGTTTTCTTTTCAGTAAAAAGGAGTGTTCTAATATCTCATTACCACTAGCCTGCAAATTGATTAAATATCCTTCAGGCTGCTTGTCTGGGTGTTCTGAATCCTCTTGCATTCAGAAGCCAGAGAAAGAAAAGAGCTGTTCAGATCTGATTGAGGCACTCTACCATTAGATCCATCCTATTGAAGAGGACGGCAGGTTTTGTGTGCACTGGTGAGGTGTGGTTTGATTGTCCAGAGCACAGAGCCATGCACCATACATTGTTCTAACTTCAGGTACTGCTGAACCTGTTTCATTGCTAATCAGTGTCTAACTCATCTAGGGTGTGTACCTTTGTATGATGCTGAAGGTGCTAGACTCCAACACCAACAATGTCTTGTTCTGTTGCGACCTTGTCACATGGCTAAAGCTTGACCTGTGATGCCATCCTCCTGCAGCAAGGAGAATTGCAATTCACGGACAGCTCTGCCCATGGAGTAACAGTCGGGAATACTACTAGACTGGCTTGTGCCTCGCAGTATTACAACCTCAAAGAAGTAGGGGAGCATGCCCCATTGGCTAGCCTGTCCATCAACAGCATGCTGTCTGCTGCTTCCTAAAGGAGCAGATAAATGATTTATCATTTGTATGTTAACACTGTGTTCGATGTTGCATAAAGGCCAAGATTCGAGACTTGGGGTATGACCTTACATGATGATGATTAGTTGGGATTCCACATGCTTTACAGTAGAGCATGTATTCTGATCCTATTGTTTGCAGAATATTTCACCCTGTGACTGAGGCATTTGTAAACCTTGCCTGTTTGTTTTTCTGGCGATTGAATATTCCTTACTACTTCACACTAGTTTTATTAAGAGGCAACGTGCAACCTTGCCTTAATTACACAAAGCAACAGTAGTTATGTAAATTTAAGTGTTAGGGTGGACCAGAATGACTACTAGTTCTCATTCAGACTACAGCATTCAGAAGTAGGATGCCTGCTGTTCTTTAGCTGTGTATATATAAGCAAGTTAGAATATAAAAGTAAAACAACCCAGGACCCAACATAGTCTTTTAGTTTCAGCTCTTGCATCACGACTTGGCGTTAAAGGGGAGTAAGTGATGTGGGGAGTTGTTTTTTTTTTCCTGTGGCTTCTGCAATAATTGATAAATGTTATTTTTGGTTTGGTTACTGGAGCAGGCAAAGCCATTTCCCTTGGCTCGTGTCTCCATCTAATTATCTGTGCTTCTCCAGCCTAACTGACAACCAGCATAATGCTATATGTGTAATGCTACTTTATCTTACAGAGTGCAATTGTGGTACGGGAGTTGTAGCCTAAATGGCAATTTAGCTTTGTGGTTAAAGGGGGGGGGGGATTGTGCTAGTGTGATCACTGCAGTATGGCTTACAGGATTTCTGTCTCCCCGAGTGTCTCCCTGGTTGATTAAAAATGTCTGCAGAAGGATAATTTTCAAACTATGCTAAAATGTCAGAGATCTGGATGGACATCCCAGAGGAAATGAGGGACACACAAACCCTCACCCTGGTGCTAATTCAGGGAGCTAGCAGAGTTCTGATCTCACTCATATATACTGCATTGAAGGATGACAGAAAGACCATGGCTTTAGTCACGGGGGTACAGTGGGAGACCTCACTATGTTAATTGCTGTCCGATGGGGACTGGAATAGAGCAGGGGCAGGAGGTTGCTTGCAATGCATGATTAAAACTCGCACAGTTTTATTACCTACACAAGGCATACCTAACTCAGCAGCCTCTCTACAGAATACAGTCCAGCAACATTCACAGGTGACCTGGGAATGCACGAACTTGACGGCTTACGGGTTGGAGGTGGTGGATAGACTGAATGGGATACAATGAACAAAGCTAACACTGATGCCCAACTACTGCTTGCTAGGCTTCCTACCAACACAGACTGTTGTGTAGCCATTTTAGTAATAGCTCCATACACGTTATTTTAGCAAACTAGGCCTGCCGCTGTGCACTTTAACCTAGATATATTTTATTCAGCTTTGTTTATTATTTTAACAATAGCCACATTTGCGGTCTTGTTTTATTTCTCTCTTTCTAGCTGTTCTTTGCCTAGGCCAGCACGGCGTACTTAAACAAGACATTTCTTTCACTCTGTGCTACTCCCAAGGCTGCAGCAAGATAGGTTGCCTGTAAACGTGGTAACACTTTCTCTAGTGTTTATAGAAACATACACTCTTACGTAGGGATCTTTTCTCAGAACATCGGCTGTTTTATTATAAAAACACTTCTCTGTCCCATATACGTTAGAGGGAGATTCCAGCCAGATGACCACGTCTGTATGCTGATTATGAATGCTTCGCTACAGTTGCTTCTATAGGCTACAGGTCTCTTGCTCGGGTATGAGGGATGATGTTTTCCCAGTGGAACCTGAAAGGCAGAACTAGAGCTTAACATTCTGTGCTCTAACGTAGCCTAGGTAGGAATTATTTTAATGACTCTAGTGACACCATGGTAGTGTTATTTTTATGCTTTACTCTCTTTGTCACAATTTTAATCCTGTCATGCTTTATCGTCTTGGTTATTGCAGTACACGCTCTCTTATCTAAGATGCGGTTGCTTCATTAAAATCTTATTGAAATATATGCTGCCTCTGATTGTCCTTGTATACGTGAGACTAATGTAATTGAGAGAAATGGATGCGATCTGAGTGACCACGATTTCCCTGAGGAATCAATTGTCATGCGCTCGGCTGCCCAGTTATCCCACCCCTTGGGTGGAGATGAGGCACTGCTAGTTAGCCGGAGCAAAATCCCGATTAGGCCAACAGGTGTCACTTGTAGTGGGTTCAGACTCAATCCCCTACAGAGCAAGTGATTCTGCTGCCCAAATCCTGTAGTCTCATTAGAATAATGAGAGCCTACGCGACAGGACGATGGGTACGAAGATTCCCTTCAGATTCGCGGCCGTAGACTTGCTGCTAGCTAGGAGGCGAATAGCTGGTCATTGGATTACACGGGCACCTTCCACGCTGAATTGATGGAAGGTAGAATCTCAAGAGTGGGCAGTAGCTGAGTAATGATGATTGCACAGGGTATGACAGGGTGAAAATGCGGACCGAGCTCTTGACCTGTAGGCGGATATGACAGACCAACCAATAGAGCATGCAGACAGTCAGTGGTCACAAAATGCAGTTGAGGAATAAGGGGGACCCCTAGCGAATGATACGGAATAATTAGCATTGCAATGGACCAAAATGATCATGTGTCCAAACACAAAGGGACTAAATAACTAGAGGCTGTTAGGGTGGACTACAAGTAAGGCACCTGGCATGGGAGGACACAGACTAACCAGAAGCATTCATTTGAACTCTGAAAAGTAGACATACATGTCAGTAAGACCCCCTTCAGATGGGAGACCCCCCCCCCCTTTTTTAAAAAGCCAAAAATGACTATTTCGTCTGTCCCTCTCTTGAAATTGCCCCTGCTCCAATAGAAGTCAATGGAACAAATGAATTATCCTGGCTAGTATTTGTTTTTTTTATTTCCCACTTCCCTCTTCTAAAATGTTGGCCTTTATGAATACAGGACCCTATTAAATAGAGGAATTAACCAACACCCTGCCCAGTGATAGAGAGGCACAATAAATGATTGCTATGCTGAGCCATGTTTGATTTTTGTTTTTGTCTTGCATTTCATTGCTGTGAAAGAAAATTCGTCCATCAATCCGTATTGGCTGCAGTAACCAGTAACCAACAATGGATCCGGGTGATGAAGACAGTTTAAAAGATATCAGTTGTGTTTACTTCCATCTCGCTGCGGATAGCCCTGTGCTACCTGATTGTGGTTACTGGCGCCTATAAGCATCACTTATCCTGTCACAAACATTGGATTTTACAGAGGTTCCAAAGATTTGCAGCAATTGAAAGGAGGGGGGTGTGGCCAAGAATGCATGGGGACGACTGCCTGATGCCAAGCTCTGGCATCTCAGGCCCACAGCTGCAGTTATCGTGCTTCCCAGGAGCCCTGACAAAGGCCTGGTTCCCCTAGGTGGGGGTGGGGGAATAGGGACATGACCACTGACTGTGCAGACCTTTTAAAACAGCGCCCAGTGACCCTCCAACCGCAGAGCTTCACTGAGAAATGAAGATGGTGGCTCTGACCCCCCCCGTCAGAGCGAGACAGTGCCGCTGCTGGTGCAGGCCCCTTTCATGCAGCAGCAGTGAGTGAGAGGTGAGATGGTGAGAGCACGAGGAGAGGCAGCAGAGTCACAGTGAGGAAGGCAATGTGGAAACCGGCAAGGGAATTATTGAGGTGGAAGCTTTGCAACCCCTGAAAAGTGACAGCCAATCCGTGAAGAGGTTGGGGGGGAGGGGAATAAGGCATCCCCGCTCCCTCTTCCACACACCATTCTACCAGGAGGAGTGGGACCTCAGGAGTGACCATTTGAGAAGACCCCTGCACTGGAGACATTCTCAGAGGCACACGCTTAGTGAGTGCGGCCTGGGTGCGTAGAGAAAGGCCCAGGAAGAGCCCAAAGAGCACACTAGCCGCAGAACCATCAACCCGTTTTCCTAATGCAAGACCTCACATTTTGGGGTGTGACAACCCCTTGTCCCAGAAGAGGGCGTCACTCCCTGCAGAGAGGTGCTTGTGGCCGAGGTGTTGCATACAGCTCTGGCCTTGGTGGGGTAAGGGAGGCTGGGGTAGGTGCATAGCCTGCACAGGATCCCCACCTGTGTGCTGGCAGGACACAATAGGGAGTGCCAGACCACTCTGAGAAGGCTACAACGCTCACTGGCGGTAGCTTCTCACCGTGGCAACAAGCAATTGGGGGTCACTGTCCCCGGGACCAGCTTTTCTTTTACTGCATCCTCTGCTGTTAATGACTTCCTGTGCGTGACTTACTGGAGGAGCAGCACCACCAAAGTGGTGCGTCCGAAGCCTGCCAAGTTCCACTCCACAGAACCATCACATCAAG
This sequence comes from Pleurodeles waltl, assembly GCF_031143425.1. Classification (NCBI taxonomy): domain Eukaryota; kingdom Metazoa; phylum Chordata; class Amphibia; order Caudata; family Salamandridae; genus Pleurodeles; species Pleurodeles waltl. Next base: position 1,274,855,352 of record NC_090437.1, read on the forward strand.
GCGGAGACATGGAAGGGAGAACCTGTGTCTGAGGCTGGGGCCGGCAGCTTGGCAGCCCACCCGGCATCAATATTGGCAGTCATCAGAGACACCAAAACAGCCCTTGAGTTGAAAATTGATATGATGGCCCAGTACGTCCACCTCTTGCAGACCAACCATGGAAAACTGAGGGACAAGGTAACAGAGCCAGAATCCATCCTCATCCGACTGAATCACAAAATCACAAACCGGGTGCGGACTCTAAAAGCAACAGTGGCTGGTCTGGTCCGAGAAGCTCAATGACATGGAAGGTCGGTCTTAACGGAATGATAGCCGACTGGCTAGTCTCCCGGAAAAGGCAGTGGGCCCCAGCATAGAACTGTTTTTGGAGGAATGACTGTCCGACATTGTGCTGAAAGGTAGCCCCCTCCAAATGATTCACGTTTGAGCACACTCGGAGTTCCTGGGAGGCTTCCAGTGCCCCCATAGGTGTTGGTGGCCTGGTTGCTCAACTTCCACAATCGGGATGCCAGGTTGCGAGGTGTGTGAACTATTGAGGACAGAACATTGAACATCTATCTAGATTACACAGCCATGGTACAGCATCAATGCAGGTAATTCCTTGGGGTGAAATGGCACCTACGAACTTTAAACCTCCCCTACGCCCTGTTCACGGCTAAGCTCTGGATCCAGGACCAAGGGGAATCGCTTTTTTTGGGCATGGTGGAGGAAGTCTGGGACTGGTTAGAAGCCCAAGGATGCTTGAGACCAGGCAATCGTTAATAAACCTGGTCTCTAGGAAATCAGTGCAGCCTGAGATTGCAACGTGAGCAGTGTAGACTGCAGACTACCCCTACTAGAGACCAGGCTGAAGTGGAGAGGGTCAAAGTGGTGGCGACATCCACTAATGAATGTGTTTTCAGTAACTGAATAGGTGGTTAGCATTGATAGTGGACTCAAGGGATTCTGATAAGGGGAGCTTTTGTTCAACCAGAGAGTGGTGGAGAGCCCTCCCCGCCAAAGGTTACCCCTGTGACAGCTGAGGACCTAATTTGAAAGAAGAGCTAGATAAAGGAGTATGGATTTTTTTGCTGGCAGGTTGGAAGCGGTGGCATCTAGGGAGGAGTTTTTGAAATTGGTGATGGACTGAGCCGTGAGGTTCTGTGCGAAATGGGCTTTAGCCCATCCTTCATGGCGTGGATAAGGCTCTGTATAGGGAGCTGTTACGGCCCAATAGTGCGACTTCGCTTGAAATTCACCTTTCTCTTTGCAGTGGCAATTGAGCCTCTGGCTTGATGGATCCAAAGAGATGCCTTACAACGGGGGCTGAAATGGTCCCCGGACTTGGAGGACTTGATCTCGCTCTGTGCAGACGACGTGCTCCTCTAACTGGCAGACCCTGAGCTCTCAATAGGGTAGGTCCTGCAGACCATGTAAGTTTTTGGGATACTGTGGGGAATCTGCATTAATTGGGCCAGATTGGCGATTTATCCCCTGGAGCCTGTGGGAACCAGAAAGTGAGTGGGACTCTCCTCTGCAGTGGAAAGCCAAGGGGTTTTAGTATCCGGGGATCTACTTGATGATAGATCGCGATATGGTTGACACCAACGATCTGGGGAGGGTCCTGGAAAACTATAAAAATGATGTCAAACACTGGCGACTGAAACAGGGCCAACTGGGCATCTCCAAAAGAGGGACGTCTGGAAGGATGGAGAAGTGATACCATTCTGGGACCTGTAAGCCCAATATGATTAGGCGGGCAGCAAGATCTTCCGTTACCTTCAGATGAGGCATACTGAGGGCCCATACCAGCAGCCTGGAAGAAATGAGTAAAGAAGCACCCTTAGAAATCAAAGTGCTGGGCGCCTTCCTGCACAGACACGCGGTATCACAGATCTACATCAGGCTACTTAACAAGAGTCTACTCTTTCTTCTCTCCTCCCCCCCCCAAAACCCCCCATAAAAAAACCTCAATTAGGTGTGGGCCCCATGGCAGCACCTTCTTGATGAAGCAGTGGGGTAGAGTCAACAGGATAGGTCTGGGGTTGACACTGGGGGGAGGGATTGTTGGATTGACCGCCTGTACCCTAGCCGAGTGGAGGAGATGGGTGGCAACAGATCTCCGGGCGTGCTGGAAGGGGCAGAAGCCCATTGTTATGGGCAGCAATACAACGTACAATTGATGTTTGAACCTGTTTTTATAATGCGGACTGGGTGGAGGGGTTCAGTGGAGACCGCTGTCTCTTGTTCAATGTTCAATTGTTAGTTTTGAAACGAATAAGATTTAATAAAAAACGTCTTGCAATAATTGTAGCAGACATTAGTTTGTGGGGTCTGTCAGGAGGGCCGGGTACAGCCTACATTAATTGTTATCTTTTTTGTGTGTTTCCCACACATTATGAGATTAAGAAAAAACTGAAGGGAAAGGGCACACACATTGCAGTGTGCTCAATGCCTTTAAACCTGCAGCTCCAGCACTACTGGCCAATGCTGTTCAGCAGTGAAAATGATGAGATGATTCTGGTCTCTCAAATGGATCTCTTCGGGAGAAAACCTATCTGTGCAAGTATTATTTACCGATAACATGCACATTTTTTCCAGTGGAGAGTGCCCCCAGAGAAACTGCCTTCACATTATCTGCTTTTTGGTTCTGAGTGTATAGCCTTCATTGTATCCTAAAGAATATAATATCTGCTTGCAGAGGCAAAGGTTAGCCAGTTACCTAGATATTACATTGTGCACATTCGCAACAATGTTCATTAGGATAATCTTGAATTATTAAAGAGCCAATGTATTTTGTCATTTCAACTGCATATAATTCCTCACAGCATTGTTATAAGTGTTCCTACTGTGTGATCCTTGTTAAAAAGAAAATTCTAAATTGTTTTGACATTTTAGTAATTTTTTGTGTTGGACATATTTTTATTAGACTGTTTTTTACATTTGATAAGATATTGCAAGGATGACTTGCTAAATACATGGGACTTGAGATTCGGTTGTATGTTATATGATAGCTGACAAATTCATACAATACCAATTTTGTGAACATATTTTATCTAAATAGTTTAATCAGACCTACTGTTCTTTAGGTTTGCATGGAAATAGTACATTTTCTTTCTTCAAACTAGGTGTTAGCATTTGTGCGTTTATGTTGACGTTAGAGTACTAATTTTGTTTCATAATGTTTTTATTTTAATTTATATTTAATGGAGTTTAGTTGTTTTTTATATGTACTTCACAATATTGCATTTATTAATTTTAATGCATATTTGTATTTTTGTTACTCTTTTGTTAAACAAGCATACATTTAATTAATTTGCATAGAATTGTTTTAGTTTTTATATTAATTTTTGAGTTTTGCTTATCTTATTTTAATTTTAGTTTAGTTTAATATGTTAGTTATGTGAAAATGTCAATTTAAACATAACATTACTTTAACCTTTTGTTGTTTTAGTGAGTTTCTGAGGATGTTTAATACAAAGTAAGATATTACCATATCTTACTATAACATTACTTTACTGTTTTTTTTTTTTTTTTTCCCAAGGAATTTCTATTTTTTCATTGTATATTTTATTACCATACGTCACTATGCCAAACCCCCCCCCGCCACCAGTACCCAGTTGCCCTCTGCCACACTGCATTTGGTAGTGCATGGCGTGGATGGCCTCCCACCACACAATCTCAAGTCTCCCATTTTTTAAAAAATGGTTTTCTGATCCTGCAGGGCTCGTGGCTCCTGTGCTCCAGTGGGTCTCCGGTGGGACTGGGACCACGTCCGTGTCCTGAAATAGCAGTCGCAACATTTTCTCCTCATGTTGTGGCCAACCAATTGCAGAACAAGCTATCGTGGGAGCCTCTCGCTCCCGCAAGAGCGTAATAGCCGACAGGGGGAAGAAGCCTACTCTACCAATCCGATTGCTTTATTTTAAGTTGTGTGCTTATTGGACTCTCGCAAGACTCCTGTGAACCCATCTAGCCATAGATACATGAGATTCAAGCCTTAATTTCTCAAACTGTTGAATGGATTTACATCGAATCACATAAAACAGTTTCTGGGTAAAGAGCTAGCTTTCTCCCAAATTTGGTGTATTATCTTGTTGCCTTTTGTTTTTTTCTTTTACTTTTAAAACCTTGTTGCATAACTGGGTGTCAACCGGTTCCCGGGTGCCTTGGACGAGATCACCTCGTCCTGCACCCGGGAACCGGGGGGGGGGGGAGCGCTAGCGCTCCCACCATGGGCCCCCCACCCACACCCTCCGGTCGTGGATGGAAGCGCGCATCTCGCGCTGATTGTCACAGAGGCCTCCTCCTTCGCGCTGGAAGCTCAGCTTCCAGCGTGCTCGGAAGAGAAATGCAAATCATTTCTCTTCCGATCACGTGGAGGAGGCCCGGAGAGGCTTCAAAGGGAAGGAAGTCTCACTCAGCGTTTCAAAAGCCGGATTGTAAAGCAATCCGGCTTTTGAAACGCCCACTAGACACCAGGGATTTTATTTTTATTTGGAAACTGGCATGAGGGAGTGACCCCTTGGGCAAGGGTCGCTTCCAGGGGTGTAATTTTTTTTAAGGCCTTTTCTGCCCTATTATTAGGCCAATCTGCCCCATGGGGTGCAGACACCTCTAGGCACCATTTTTGTTTTTGTTTTTTTGTTTTTTAAGAGGTGGGGAGCGACCCCTTAAGCAAGGGTCGCTCCCCTAGGGAGCAAATTACATTTAGGCCATTTCTGCCTCCCTTAGGGGCAGATTGGCCTATTTTTATGAGGCCAATCTGCCCCCAAGGGGGGCAGAAACCACTAGACACCAGGGAGTTTTTTTTTTCTTCGTGAATTTCAAGCATGGGGAGCGACCCCTTAGGCAAGGGTCGTTCCCCTGGGGGGCAAATTTATTTTAGGCCATTTCTGCCCCCTTGGGGGGCAGATCAGCCTATTTTAATTAGGCCGATCTGCCCCCATGGGGGGCAGAAACCACTAGGCACCGGGGATTTTTTTGTTGTTGTTGTTGTTTTACAGATGGTGAGTGACCCCTTAGGCAAGGGTCGCTCCCCTGGAGGGGCAAGTTGTATTTAGGCCATTTCTTCCGCCTTTGGGGGCAGATCGGGCGATTTTAGGTCAATCTGCCCACAAAAGGGGCAGAAACCACTAGGCACCGGGGATCTTTTTTTTTTTTTTTTTTTTGCGCCAATGTCACGCAAGGGGAGCGACCCCGTAGGCAAGGGTCGCACCTGGAGGGGCTTGGGGGAGGTGGGGGGCAAATTTATTTTAGCCCATTCCTGCCCCCAGGAGGGGCAGAAACCTCTAGGCGCCAGGGTTAATGTTTTTGTGTGCCTTTTTGTTTTTTTTTTGTCTTTTTTTTTTTTTTTTTTTTTTAGAGATGGGGAGCGACCCATTAGGCAAGGGTCGCTCCCCCGGGGGGTAAATTGTATTTAGACCATTTCTGCCCCCCTTGGGGGCAGATCGGCCGATTTTAGGTCAATCTGCCCCCAAGGGCGCAGAAACAACTAGGCACCGGGATTTTTTTTTTTTTTTTTTTTTTTTGCACCAATGTCACGCAAGGTGAGCGACCCCGTAGGCAAGGGTCGCTCCCGGAGGGGCTTGTCGGGGGTGGAGGGCAAATTTATTTTAGGCCATTTCTGCCCCCGGGGGGCAGATCGGCCTATTGTTAGGCCGATCTGCCCCCAGGGGGGGCAGAAACCTCTAGGCGCCAGGGCTAAAAAAAATTTTGTTTTGTTTTTTTAGAGATGGGGAGCGACCCATTAGGCAAGGGTCGCTCCCCTGGGGGGCAAATTGTATTTAGACCATTTGTGCCCCCTTTGGGGGCAAATCGGCCGATTTGAGGTCAATCTGCCCCCAAGGGGGGCAGAAACAACTAGGCACCGGATATCTTTTTTTTTTTGCGCCAATGTCTCGCAGGGGGAGTGACCCCGTAGGCAAGGGTCGCTCCCCGGGCATATTTATTTTAAGCCATTTCTGTCCCCCCTGAGCTAGAGGCCAAAATCCAGGTAGGCACTTTGTTAAAAACAACCTCTGTTTTCTGTGAAAAAATGTGATGTGTCCACGTTGTGTTTCGTGCCATTTCCTTTTGTGGGCGCTAGGCCTACCCACACAACTGAGGTATCATTTTTATCAGGAGACTTGGGGGAACGCTGGGTGGAAGGAAATTTGTGGCTCCTCTCAGATTCCAGAATTGTCTGTCACCGAAATGTGAGGAAAATGTTTATTTTTTATTTTTATTTTTTTTTAGCTAAATTTTGAGGTTTGCAAAGGATTCTGGGTAACAGAACCTGGTCAGAGCCCCACAAGTCACCCCATCTTGGATTCCCCTAGGTAGGTTTCCCTAGGGTGCCGGCTGAGCTAGAGGCGAAAATCTACAGGTAGGCACTTTGCAAAAAACACCTCTGTTTTCTGTCAAAAAATGTGATGTGTCCACGTTGTGTTTTGGGGCATTTCCTGTTGCGGGTGCTAGGCCTACCCACACAAGTGAGGTACCATTTTTATCGGGAGACTTGGGGGAAGATAGAATAGGAAAACAAGTGTTATTGCCCCTTGTCTTTCTCTACATGTTATCCTTCCAAATATAAGATAGTGTGTAAAAAAGACGGCTATTTGAGAAATGCACTGTAATTCACATGCTAGTATGGGCACCCCGGAATTCATAGATGTGCAAATAACCACTGCTCCTCAACACCTTATCTTGTGCCCATTTTGGAAATACAAAGGTTTTCTTGATAGCTATTTTTCACTCTTTAAGTTTCAGCAAATGAATTGTTGTATACCCGGTATAGAATGAAAACCCACTGCAGGGTGCAGCTCATTTATTGGCTCTGGGTACCTAGGGTTCTTGATGAACCTACAAGCCCTATATATCCCCGCAACCAGAAGAGTCCATCAGACGTAACGGTATATTGCTTTAAAAAATCTGACATTGCAGGAAAAAGTTCAGAGTAAAACAGAGAGAAAAATTGCTGTTTTTTTCACCTTAATTTCAAAATTTTATTTTTTTCAGTTGTTGTTTTCTGTAGGAAACCCTTGTAGGATCTACACAAATTACCCCATGCTGAATTCAGAATTTTGTCTACTTTTCAGAAATGTTTAGGTTTCTGGGATCCAGCATTGGTTTTACGCCCATTTCAGTCACTGACTTGAAGGAGGCTGAAAGCACAAAAAATCGTAAAAATGGGGTATGTCGCAGTAAAATGCCAAAATTGTGTTGAAAAATTGTGTTTTCTGATTCAAGTCTGCCTGTTCTGAAGCTGGTGATTTTAGCACCGCAAACCCTTTGTTGATGCCATTTTCACGGAAACAAACACAATCCTCCTTCTGCAGCCCCTTTTTCCCTTTTTTTTTTTTTAAACGAAATTTTCACGGTTTTTTGGCTAATTTCTTGGTCTCCTTCAGGGGAACCCACAAAGTCTGGGTACCTCTAGAATCCCTAGGATGTTGGAAAAAAAAGACGCAAATTTGGCGTGGGTAGCTTATGTGGACAAAACGTAATGAGGGCCTAAGCGAGAACTATTCCAAATAGGCAAAAAAAGGCCTGGCAGCGAAGGGGTTAAAGACACTATATATGTTTGTCTGTCTAGTTTTGCTAGAGCTTATGTGATTAAAAAAACAGGATATAAATTATTTTATAGAGAGTAGCAGTTTTGTTGATTTTCAGCAGGCAGCAAATGCTAGCCCACCTATGAAATAGCTCAGTTGCACCTATCTGATAGACCTATTAATACACAATACAGCAACAAGAGGTCATACGTCGTCTACCCCATTACAATACGGAGTAGTTTTAGATTGTAAACTGTGACAAATGCAATAGACCGGTATTTTACCCTTTGCTCTCTGATAAAATGCAATAGAAATGAGTTTACAGTGTGAACTCAGTCCCAAAAACCCGTGCAGCCAACTCTGTACAAAGGGGTTTAACATCATTTGAAGTTGGTACACCATCTTACACATTTCTGTGGAGGGGCTACAGATATATGATTTTAAATTTGGACGAAGGTAATTTAATACTTAATAGTTGTGTGTGACTTCATGTACATTTTTTTTTTTTTTGTAATTAAAGTGAAACCACTGACTGGACATTGATTTATTTTGTACCTCTGATTTCTGAACTTCTGCTCCAAAATACCTCACTGGGTAAGGCTTGCACTGCCCTAGGAGTCAAACGACCAAACTGGCTTCCTTAGTGCTCAGTGTGGGTCCTTTTTTTGGCACCTGTTAAATATAGTGATCTTGTATTGCCCCTTGACATGAATGGTAATAAGCCGCACATATGAACTTGTGTGTGTGTTGGCCAAGAGCTGGAAGGGATTTGGGATTAGAGCGCTGGGATCTGTGCCAGACATGGAGTGCAGCTGTTTGAGGCTGGAGGCAGGGTCGCAGAGGAGAGGGTTGAATATCTGCGAGCACTGAGGGGTCCAGGCATAGGGAATGCGGTTCTATTCACTGTTGTAACGGGTGCTTGGAAATGGTAACAATTTGTGAACATAGTGTTGGGAGTAAGGGATCTGTGCAAGGGTGAAGTAGAATGCAAGCGGTCATTAGACAGGGTTCTTGAATCTAAATATAAGGACATTTTAGGTTATTAATAACCACCTAATATTTGCCTCTTCTTATTAGGAAACCGACACGACTCACTGCAAGTAAGGTGACTATACCTAGGAATTATACCTAGCAATAATTGCTACAGTGTTGTTGCAAGAGTAAGACTTGGCATCATGGTCTTCAGCCAAATGAAAGCACAGGGGGAACTTTAAAAGCCTATATGTTGGAAAAGCAAAACACCTTGAAGCACTCTAACACTCCTTGCCAGAGTACCAGTCACACACTACTATAAGTTCTCTTATCCCCTCGCAGAATGTGTCTGAAGCATTACAAAGAACACACCTTCTGATGGATACTTCAACCCGCAGATTTATTACCTTTAGAAAATGCCTAGTTATCATACTGGACCAAGGAGCTTTTACTGCAGTGCTCCCGAGGCTCAGGACACAACTGAAGTCATGTGAGGAATATGCTTTCACACAACCAGAGTTGATCCGGGACTGTGAAGCGAAACTATTGAAGCAGTGAGTGTAGACTCAGTCTTGCTGTCATGGCCTTTGCTGCCACAGTCCCCCATTGTGGTCGAGGTCTACTGGTAAGTTAAAGTCAAATTAGAAACACAAAGCCATGCAGGACTCGTCAACATCCTGCCACTCTATCTCCAGACAAGTCGCTAGCGAGTCGAGGTGTCACTCAGTCTAGCTCCAGATTGTCCATTGAGAATCCGAGTCTACAATTGATCCCACTACACTCATAGTTTCTGAGGTCATCAGTGATGTTGCTGCATATCAAGGTCTTTAGGGAGGCCCTTTTGCGTGTCTTTGACACTCTTCCAGTTCCCTCTGGTGCGTCTTTGGGCCCTAAGGATCCACAGGGGCCTCCATTCGGGTTACCGTCTGCAGCCTGTCCTCTGCACTGGCTGTGCCTCTCGAACCCATCTCAAGTTCCACAATGGCTTTAGTGCCAACTTCTACTCCAGAACTACAATCCATGCCAGTCCCTTAGACGGCACAGTTTGTGGCAGAAGGAGACTCTTTACCAATAGCAGTGTTTCACTTTGAGGCAAGCTCTTCTTGGCCCCGACTGAGGTCATGCCCCAAAGTTGCTCTGGTGTACCCGGTCCGCATACAGCCCAATTCAGACAGAACACTACCCCTAGGCAGAGTTGCCCTCAGGTGCTCTAACTGTTTTTTGCCTCCAGTTCTGATCAGAACCTACTACCACTTGTGAATGGCAGTGAAGATAGTTTAACAGCCAAAAAAGATCTAATTTTAGTGTTGCACATAATAAACATGTCCTGAAGATGGGGTGAACCAACAACTCCACGAAAACACCACATAAACAGTTTAATACATAAATGTATGTACATTTGAGAAAAAGTTGACCGTACACTGAATATTTTATTGATATTTGTATTTCTTACAATTGCATTGTAGTTGTCATTGTGATGCACAGCTCGTATTAAGTGGTGTGGCTTAAGGAGAATCGGAATAGGTTGAATGTGGATCAGCAGGCAAAGGGGAGATATTGTTTTTGATTGGTTATTAGACATGCAGCCGAGGTCTTGAACCTACAGTTTCCTTCAATAGAAGTTCAAACTAATGTCCTTATGGATGTTTTACAGCCTGGGTAGGCGTTCTCTGAGCCCTTACTACCATTCATTGAAGCCTGGGCATCTGGCCTAAGCCGCCTTCTTGCCATTCCGTGGACAGGCACGTAACCAGATGCCATAGACTGGTGCCAGCCTACCCTGATTTTTTTTTTTTTTTTTTTGACTCAACATAATACTGCAAAGAGTCTGGTAGCCCAGGCTTCTGCCAGCAAGATGAACTCCAGGTCATTCCCAATGACCGCTGGCAGGGGGGCGGGGTGAAATAGTTGAGGTATTTGGGAAACATAGGTTTAGCCTAGCCTTAAGGTCAGTCATTGCCAGTTTCGTACTTAGACAATGTACACATGAGCTCTGAGTTTGCGTCTTTCCTGGCTCATATCATTCAGGATGTGGCCAACTATGTCATTCATTTGGGTCTTGAAACTACTGAGTGCTTGGGGACAAGCAATCCGCACTACTGTGGTTTGTCTGTCGCTATGTATGGATGAGAGCTATTGACTTCTCTGGGAACGTGCAGGCACCTCTTATGCATATACCTTTCGAAGGATCTTGGCTGTTTGGTGATGAGGCTGATTTTTGCCCTAGAATGATTCAAGGAGTGCAGGACTAAAGTATACATAAAAGTGATGGTGGAGTGCTTGAATTTATCTCAGCAGTATCCCAGTCCATTGTTACTTTGCACAGCATACCGCCACAGTTTGGACCCAGCCATATCCAAATCAGTCTTGACCCTACTCCACTGGGAACAGGCCAGCCCGAACTGCCAGGCAGAGTCCTCCCTGAACTATAAAACAAGCAACCTAGGACTGGTTTCGCCCTAATTTCGGCGGAGTTTGGGCTTATCAGCCAGATATAGCTTGGTACCAGTGACCCGGTGTGCATGGGAATCATGTCTGGGCATACCCGCTCCACTTAGGGCGATATGCTAAAGTATACAAAAAAAGTGATGGATAGAATGCTTGAATTAATTTCAGTCACTGGTAATTACTCGGGAGGCTTCCTAGTCCATCATTATTTTACACACTATGCCACCTCAGTTTGGAACCAGCCAAATGCAGAGTCGAGACTGATTTGCATGTGGCTGTAATAAATGACAAAGGAAAATGTTGTCACCCATGTCTGTTTTTTCCTAATTATTTTCATTATTTTATATGGTTCAATTTTCTTATCTTTCTTGAAAGCCATGAGCGATCAACAGAAATGTCTCCTTGCTAAATTCAGAACTTTGGCTACCTTCAGAAAGGTAGCTGTCTTGGTTCAACAATGGTTTTGCATCTTTTTTTCAATGCAAACTGCAAGAAGGTAGAAAACACAAAGTTATGTAAAATTGACTATCACTTTTGTTGACGTCATTTAAAAAAAGAAACCTGCTTACTTGCACAGCATTTTTCTCTTTAAAAAAAAAAAAAATGCAATATTTGCCTATTTCTCTGTTTCTCCAGGGGAAAACAGAAACTCTAGCTACCTTTTAAGAGCCTCAGTATGTGTGAAATGAGCATTGGCAAGGCCAATAGGTCTTGCCTTTATAATGAGTGGTTCAAGCTGTTGTTTCTGCTATTGCAACTTGAGAAGCATTTTGTGAAAAAAGTTAAAATATATAAAATAATGGTTACTGTGGATGGTCTCTTGTTTGAAAATGGACATGGTTGTGTTTTCATTTTGTGTACTTGCGAGGCCACTTGTTTCAGTTTGGTCTACATGCTCTGAATCTCATGCACGCAAGCAGGCTCTATACCATATATTTTACATACAGGTGCTCTGAAACGGGAGCTAACTGAATTGTCACTATCCTGTAAACTACTAAGTACCTGTAAACCATCTACAACTGTGTTTCTTGATTGAGAAATTCTATTGTAAGGTTGTTTTTTGGTTGTTACACAGAATGCGTTTTTTTTTTTTTTTTTTTAATCTGCACATCCTCCCCTTTACGCAAACATATGATGAAAGTTGTGGATGTTTGAGTTGTTTTCTTAGTCTGTTGTGCTTAATGGATAGATCCAAATTAGACTGACATAGTCCTAATAACACAGCCAACCTTAAAAGAAACAGTTGTGTTTGTTGGTTTGGAAGTGATAATTATCTACTACTTGAATCCACATGAATCTGTTTGTGTTGTTACTGGAGGTCTGGATTACAGAGTTAACCATTTAACCTACTGGGGCTTTGTCACCAGTGTTGTGCTTTTTGTTTTTGGATATTTCGGTTACTCCGCGGTTAGGCCACCATGACTTTTTCCACATATGTTAACAATGCTAGATTTCTACCCTTTTTTCCCCAACATCATGGGGATTCTAAAGGTACCCAGTGTTTGAGGATTCCCCTTCAGATGGGGCAAGAAAATAGCCAAAAATACTTATTTCTGTGTGTTTGTGGACTTGAAAAATGGCAAGGCTATGCAGAAGAGAACCATCTCTTGTTAGATCATGCACTGCATTACGATCTGTTAAGCACTGGCTTCAAAGCAGCTTCTGGAGGGACTGTGTGTATTCTATCAGGGTCAACACTGCTACCACTGCTTTAGCACACAGAGCCCCTGTCGTTGACGTATGTCTGACAGCTACATGGGTGTGCTTCCATACATTCACTGAACACTATTTTCTGGACATTCAGGTTTGCCAAGAAGGGCATTTTGCCCACTCTGTCCTACAGGACTTTCTGGTTTGAGTCCATTCACAACCCAACTCCAGTTGGGTACTTTCTTTGGTATTTAGTCAAAAGGTGAGGAATATGCAGATGGCAGTCCTTATCAGAAGAATAAGTTACTGACCTTCAGTATAACTGTATGCATTAATAAGATCCCAAGTCTAAAAATCTGCACACTGGTTTACCAATTTGCTTTTGAGGCTTTACATCTGGGGGAGCTGCAGTCTCGAAAGCAACTGAAGTCTGTGTCCTTTATAGGATTTGCGTGTCATTTCCAGAGAGGAACGATGTTGATGTGGAGCTGCACTGTGCCACTTACCGGCATGCATAGATACTGCGAAAAGGTTTTACATCCAGTTTGCAGCCAGAGGAATATTCCTCAGGTTAAGATTAGGAATCTGGGGCTAGATAGTCTCTACCAGAAAGAGTGTTACTGAAGGTAAGTAAATTGTTCATCGTTACCACCATGATTAACACTCAGATGCTATAGAGTGGCAAGAATGTAGCAGGAATGTGTCCACAATGAAGGGTTTTAAGAGAACTGTGTAGAGAAAAAGTTTTAGGATGGGGCTGGCAAAGAGCTGGATTGGTCGTGACCAATACAAACCTAGTGTGGAGCAGTTATTGTACAGTCACCGAGTGGTGCTCAGCTATGTGACCCTAAGTTGATGTAAAAACAGCCCATTAAGACTCTTTGCAGCACATATTGAGAAATGTATTTTGAGGCTTGTTAGACCTGACAGCCTTATGGTGGTCATCCCCCAACTTTTTGCCTGCCTCCCTCCATTTTTCTGACTGTTTTTGCTGGTTTTAGGATGTTGCACACTTTACCACCGCTGTCCAGTGCAAAAGTGCATATGCTCTCTCACCTAAACATGGTAACATTGGTTTGTAACCAATGGCATATTTAATTTACCTATAAGTCCTGTGTAAAGTGCACTACATGTGCCTAGGGCTTGTATATTAAATGCTACCAGTGGGCCTGCAGCACTGATTGTTCCGCCCACATAAGTAGCCCCTTAATCATGTCTCAGGCCTGCCATTGCAATGCCTGTATTCAGTTTCAATGCCACTTCAACTTGGCATTTAAAACTACTTGCCAAGCCTTAAACTCCCCTTTTTCTACCTCTGTCACCACTAAGGAAGGCCCTAGGTAACACATAGGGTGGGTGCTATGTAGGTAAAAAGCAGGGCATGTACTGATGTGTTTTACATGTCCTGGTAGTGAAATACTCCTATATTCGTTTTCCACTACTGTGAGGCCTGCTCCTCTCATAGACTAGAATTAGGACAGTCCGCATATACTTTTGAGTGGTATATTTTGATTTGGAAGGAGCAGCCATGTCATGTTTAGTATTGCCAGAATGGTAATAGAAAATCCTGCTTACTTGGGAAGTTAGATTTAATATTACTATTTTAGAAATGCCCCTTTTAGAAAGTTGGCATTTGTATGCACTTACTGTCTGCACTGTGCCAAGCACAGGATAATTTGGGTTTTGTTATGACTTACCCTGACTTGAATTGTGGTCCTTACTTAGACAAGGGTGTATACCTCTGCCAACTAGAGACCCAGTTTCTAACGAGGCTTGTTATAGCTTTACATTTTGACCTGTTTACCCCTTTGTCAGTCTGTAAAAATCCCCTTAGTTTCTCTTCAGCTTGTTGTTGAACTTTTCAGTAGGCTATACCCGATGAGGAAGGAGTGTAGCTCATCCTGGTGAATGGACTGTGGCATGTCCTGCACCTCCATGGGTAGTGCTGTACAAACGTGCAAGTGCAGGTCGCATTTATGTAAAGCACAACACTAAGGAATACATTACCACCACAGTTTCATAACTATTAATGTGGTGTTCAGAAACACTTATGTGGAAGTATGTTCTACCGTTGGCGGGGGGCCTCAAAGTTCTCTTTCATCGTTTAGTTTGTTATAAATATGATTTGGACCTAGCTCCAAGAAGCCAAAGGGAGCTTCAAAGAGCCTTTTATCCAGCAGAAGCATCCTGAATATATATATTGCCTGACACGTTTGGATGTGAAGAATGTTATCAGGTTGGTAGGATCACTCAAAGCTGACCAGTTTTAACTGTTGCTTGCCAGTCTTGTGGAACAGTGGGGACTGCGTTGGGTGACTGAAGAATGCATGTATGTTATCGTTACGCTAGGTAAGTTTTATAAATGCGTACATGTCTAGTTTTGCTATTTTTCAAGAGCTTCCGAAGTCTGCAGATAGGTAAAATGTTGGTGCCTTGGATCGCACCCTCTGCTTACGTGGAGAAATTGGGATCTAAACTCGCGTCTTGACCAACAGACTAACCTGATGGATGCTTCATTGGAGAGTGGGTGCGAATCCATCCCCTATTTCCAGCCCCAAAACCTTTCCATATTCTGTCGAGAAATCAACTTCATTGCCAGGACTAAGTTGAGGAAATGAACATGGCAGCTGCCTTTTAGATGCACATTGTGCATGTCTGATAAACCACCCCTCCCTCCCCTTCTGCACAGTGTGCGTGTGTGGTAGAGACCCCCGCAGAGTGTGCATTTGAAAGCAGTGAAGAGGCAAGGACAGCATGCTCACGTGCCCTGATGGCTTGGTGGGAGCGTGCACTTTGCTCTGCGCCACCCTGGTGCTAAGGTTAAAGGTCATGCCCCGTGCTGACAAGCTCTACCCAGAGGCAGGGAAGCATTGGTACATCGGCAAATCTGCTACAAGAGAAGGGGCCTCGTGGAGAACTAATTAAGAGCCACACCGTACCGCCGCTCTGTCTGTCACTGGAACTCCCCCTGCTCCCTTGACCCGGGGCTTGAAATGCGCACATTCCATTTCTAGTATGTCTTAATGTTCTTCGGAGAGCCCAGGGATGCCTCCGGTCACGGCGTGTACCCCTGAAAGAAATACCCAGATGGGACTTGTGAGCGGCCGCGCGGCCCGCGAGCCCAGCTCCGTCCTCCGCAGCGCGCGGATCGCCTCGGCGCGCAGGAATGTTTTGGTTGTGGGGTGAGGTCAGAGGGAGGAGCTGTGGACACAGGCCCTGCGCCAGGAATGTCTCGGATAACGTTTGGGATGACACTAGAAAGCAGGGATTCCGGGCCGCAGGAAGTCCCGGTGGTTTGAACACAGCCCCGCTGAGTGCGAGGAAAGGCCATGTGGTTTCAGCTGCAAGTATTGATTTTATTCTCTAGGCTAAAAGCCCCACCCTGCATATTTCTGGCCGTTCTGCCTCGTGTGCTGCTCCAGCACTGCCAGCTCCCAGCAGTTATGGCATTTATATTCCTAATGAATGAGCAGTCTGGCAGGGCTTCCCCTCGTGCCCAAGGCGGTACTTTCTACCCCGCACTAATCGGGCAACGCTGTGCGTCGCTGCTTCATGTTAGGGGCCACTTGGCTTTTTCATTCTTTAAATGGCCGCTGCCTCTGTAGTGTGCACAGCGCGGATGCATTTATTTAATCTCATGTTTATTAGCGGGCGTTGTAGAGAATACAATTATCCCCGTCATCAAGTACATCTACCGTTGCAGCAGAGCGGGTAAAATACTTTGGATGGTGAATTTCGCTACTTGTCAGTGTTTGTCTAGTAAAGGCTGACCGTTTTTGTTCTTTAAAGAAATGAATATATATAATTTATTTTTTATTTATTTTCTGTCTTGCTTTGTGAATGCTTCCTTTTTCTGAGGATATGTGAAAGGATTAGTCCAGCGCGCACAATGTTCTCAAGTAGCAAAAATGGGATTATAATTCAGTTTGACCCCTTTAGTCAATAGATTTCTGTGTCTTTTGCCTCCTTTCGGTGGAAATCAGATTAGTTACTGCCTTTCCAATACACAGTGAACATGTGTGACAGAGGGCTCATCGGGCCAGTCTTTGACTTCTACATGCAAGAAAACCATGCACTTGAAATAAGAAAAAGGTACGTGTATGCTTTTAGTCTAGGTGGGGCCATCCCTGATCTCCGCCTCTTCCTCTCATTGGGTGGCTGAAGCCTTGCAGACAAATCCAGGCTTCCAGTTAGTGTAACCATGAGGATATCATCCCCGTTCCCTGCCTCTTTGGCTGTCTGCGGGAAGGTGCACCCATGGATGGAGCAGTTATTGCATGTTTTATCAACAAGGTAGGTTGTGTGTGTGTTTGGGGTGGACGGTGTGTGGTTGCAGTGCATGCGTTCATGGCATTGACTTTCCAAACAAATCTTTGTTTGAGGAAGTACTGGTCTTGGCTCGTGTGGTGTGTGTTCCCCTCAGAACAAGTGGCACACCTTCAACCGAGGCCTCTGTGTGCACCCAGAATCTTCCATTCCAAGTTGAAGGCCCTGCTTCAGCTAGTACACTCATTTGTAAGATAAATGGAAGCTCTGGTGAAATCTACATAGGGGGCACACACCCTCATTGTTTTCTTGATACACGTTCCTCTCTTGTTTGCTACAGACTCTAGAAATGGTAAAAAAACATTGTATTTACCAATATTTTACGTTTAAATGCAATTTGAATTCTAATTGCAAGTAACCTCTTGGTTCCCAACAACAGTTTAAAGCAATATCGATACATAATTCATATATAATGTCCCCTAAGTGGGATTGGTGTTGGCTCTAAAGAGACACCCTCACTGTCTTGAAGGATCTAGATTGTCTCTAACATGTTAAGAGTTTTCCCACGAGCAGCGCCATGTCACTTCTTGTTTAAGTGCACCATGCATATCCTTTCAGCCTGCCCGTGCCTACCTCTGGGCTATGGCCAGGCTGTCTGTGCTTAGTGTAATTTTTTTTCCCTTAAAGCGCTGCGTGCACCATCAAAGCTGTGAATCCTGCATTCTGGTTTCAGATGGTAATGAAGCCCCGAACGTGTTTTCCAGCCTATACAGACACATTACCCAGTGCTGTCAAGAACGAATTCCAACAGTGGTACTATATCGCATCTTTGGGTCTCCCACGGTGACTTTTATTTTTTAAATAATCTTTTCTCATTTTGTGCAAGCCACATTATGTCCACATTTATTGAGTGTCCTTTTGTTAAGTGTTGCTGTCTATACATGTAAGCCCCCATTATCGGCCATTGTAAACTCCAGTGTCGTGTAATACTCTTACTGAGAGGAAAGTAAGTAACAGCAGTCTGTTTGCTGCTAAATGTTCACGGTCCCAAGCCATCGCCTGTGTCTGTGCCTGTGTATTCCTGCACTGGGATAGGCAGCCGACAGTTTAGATCAGGCCACTTGTTCCCAGTTGGGTGCAGTAGGTTAGTTTGCCGTCGCTGTTATTGAGTCGAGTGCTCCTTTACTCGGTAAAGACAAGATGTGTTGCATAGTTATACAGTTATTCAGTTTATTATGAAAGTGTAATGCGTGCTACCGGTCTTAAGATTGTTGAGTCTCCTTTTAGTTTGTATTCCCTCTAAACATGCCAGCTGTCCCAGTTGTCCTATAGCTAAAACCTTATCTTATCGATATCCTTTTAATAAAACCTGTATTACGAAGTGTTCTGTTTTTGGGCTAACTCTGGCCAAACTTTTGGACACTCAACCATTATTCTAGCATATGTCTCTGCACTGTACCTTATCCTTTTCACGATGCTGACTCACTCATGTGTTCGATAAACTTGTTTATTTTAATTTTCTTATGTTTTTCGTTTCAACCTTTAAATTGGTTGGGGGGTGGAGTCTTTGAGCTCTAATGCACCGGAAATTGCTGAGCTGGGCACATTTCCATCGGCTAGTCCAGGCCTGCTACTGTATCGGTGACCTCAGGGTGAAAATAGAATTCGATTTGTATAGCCACACAGGCATCAGGCTGTGTGAGGGTGGTACATACATGATCAGTGGCCTCAGCCACCTCCTTCATGGCACTGGCTAGTTATAATATTCTTACCCGTACATCTCTATTTGCCTTTGGTGGGTGGCACCTGCCATTGGGAGGCTTGCACTGCTCACCTTCAAGCCTCCCTTTCTCTACCCACCTTTCTGCTGGGAGCAGCTGCTCCAACACCTTATCTTTTACTCAGTGCTCGCAGTGTTGGAAATAGCAGATATTACCATTTCCCAATGTGTGCTGATTCATTTAGGATCTTTGGGAGGACAGCAGGCTGACTGGGCATTGCCATGGTTCTCACTGATAGGTCGGGGCTACAGACCACTATACCTGTCTCCCCGGAGATAGGAGGGGCCAGCCCCCTTTTAGACATTGCTTTATGTCATTGTCAGCTTCAGCCATTGCTACGTCAGATGAGTCAGTCAAATTTTTTTGGATCAGGCCACAGGATAGCTTTTTGGCGGGTGTGGTTTCTGTCATCACGAATGAGAGAATTTTGCTCAATTACAACGGAGTGATGGCTCTCAAATGAGCTGTTTTGTGCACAAGTGGTTAAGTTGAGTCAGAACGTTCACACACGGTGACTGGTAAGTGGCTGCACCTGGAAAAACAAGCATTTGCAATGCAACGGGTCTTGCGTTTGCTCATGTTAGAGCTGATAGCGTTGTAAACTCCTAACCCGACTTTTCACCTATCGGCAAAAGTGCATTTATGTACGTAACCCGAAAAAGTGCAGTTTACTATGTAAAGCGCTTGACTTCTGCCAAGCGAAATCACGCTAGTAAATTAGAGAAAATGTAGTCTACGAGCCGGACCGAAAACAGCGAGCCTCGCATGTTTTCTGTACTTGGTCAATGCGCTCGAGGAGGGCTAGCCACCGGAAAAGGCATGACGTATGCCTGCCTTCGACTAATAAAAGCAAGCAGATTTTATTAGGCAAGCCCACAAACCCATGAAAAACACTGACGTCGACAGGGCTCCGAGCCCTTTTCTAAACACTAAAGCGTCTTGCTGCGATACACATGTGCGAGCGCATGCAACGCAGGCTCGACCCTAAAAAGAGCACAGCATCTTGAACCTCATGATATTAAATAGCCAATCTCCCAATGAAACATGGCTGATGCAGCTAGGTCTCTCACGTCATTACCCTCGCAGAGCACAACCTTGACATGTTGCTCATGGGCAAACCTCACAGAAAAATGAACATGGCAAGTGAAATAAAATAAAAATATGCGCCTGAATTATTATGTTAATAAATGAGCTTATGGCTAGACAAATCTGGCTGCCGCAATCAGCTTTCCTAATAGCCTTCCCCTGTGAACTGGTGTCACTGAGTCTCTACTTGTGGCGTTGCGTCTTTATTCCACACCCTGTTTGCCAGACGCCCACATCTTTTGCTTCTCTCCTTACTCCAAGGAGCCCAAAGCTTGAAAGAAGCAGTTCACTTGGCTCTTCTAGCCCAGTAAAGGTTCCTGCTGTAATCTTGTCTAACCACTAAATACATGCAATAACTCAGTTTTGTAGTTTGTTTTTGGGCATCAATTTCTATATGGATCTTAGAGTTTCTCCGTTTATTTATTTTTTATCTTATTACGACTTTAGCAATTTTGCTGAACAATTAAAAAAAAAAAAAAAAAGTGGCTCCCAGAGCTGCTCTGAGGCGCTGCAGGCGCACCCCTGGCTTGCAGCCCCTCTAACACGGAAGGCTTGTTCATTGACGCATTTCTTTAGCCGAAACTTCTAGATGTGTTGTGCACGTGTGAATCTAGCAGCTGTGAGTGCCTCCTCCCAAAAAACTTTATAGGACTATTTGAAAGGCACGCTTGTGACCCTTACGCAGCCTCCTAACTACCTGACCGTGCAGCACATGATCAACATGGAATACCTGTTCATTTGTTAACTACTCAAATAATGTGCAGGTCATCACCATTTTCTAAATTCTCTCTGCGATGAAGTATTACTGGTAAGGGCTGATTTATTGGATTCTGCATTTGTGATCCTGAAGTGATAGTTACATGTTTTTCACGAACGTTTTTTCAAATATTAGTCTCAGTATGAAAATAGGATAGTAAATTAATTTATTACCATACCTTATGAAAAATTAGGTTGCCTATGTTAGGCACTAGTTGCTTCTCCTATATTTCGTGGCTGTAGTTCATTTGTGCTTTTGTTAAACTTGCTTCTCATTACAAAATCCACTGATTTTATTTTTTTATGGTATGTTCAGACGATGGTTGGGTTTCCCTGCACTTGAGATGAAAAATAAGTTCTGTGACCGTGAAACTGCACTGTCATAAAAATCAGTTTGTTTCTCATACAGTACGTTATCCCATGTTTTACTGTTAAAAATATTACCTACTTCCAACCAACATTTCCGTTCACTTATCTGACCACTGTTCCCATCCCAGGGTGGGCTTAATGGTCTTCAGCCATCGGGTGGCTAATCCTCGCTTATGCATCCTTAATGGAACTGAAAGTTTGTTATGATAACTAGAGACATTTTCATTCTGTGAGGACCAGAGGCGCAGATTATACTTGTTTAAAGCTTTTTGACTACAGAGGAGCAATGTTAGTCTGGTGGAAAATTAATCAATTTAAAGGTCGAACCAGAAGACCATTCTGCCCTCTTAACAATATCCTCCAGGTGTGCCCGGAGGGAAAGAGCCTTGGAGGCCATAACACCCCTGGTAGAGTGAGCGCCCAGCATCCTTCTGTCTAGGCCAGCCTTTTGCATAGGCCATTTGACCCACCTGGCAATCGTAGGGGACAAGAACACCTTGTGTGTGTTAGGAATGGCATTGAGAAGCTCTTTCCCGGGGGGGCAAATGTCCTCTCTCATCGCCTTATATACTTTAATGACCTCAAACCACACACAACGTGGGAACATTCACCATGGCAGAATGAGACAGTTGCGAGAATTACATTTTATTCACCTGGATATGTAGAAAGTAACTTCATTAGGAGTGAATGCTCTACTTGTTATGTCCAAGGCCCTTACATTCAGCACTTGCCTGCAGGATACCAGGCACAGCAGTGTGGCCAGTTTTGCTGATGGAGCCTCCCTGGAGAGAGAATTGTTGCTTGGAAGTAGAGAAATGGGTTCAGCACCCTCTTAACATCTCATAATACCAAATACGTTGGTTCCAGGGGTAAGAATAGCAAATACCTTTATGCTTATTTCAGACTGTGGTGAGTTCCAATTGGGGCATGTCTTGCCGTGATTGCCAATCTGAAGGTATTGACCAACCTATACCCCATGCCGGCTGATGCTACAGAGGCTAAGAAATTTAACACATGGACTTGTCTGCCCCATGGGATCCAGGAGCCTCTGCTAGTATCAACCCACTCCTTTCGACCAGTCTGACTTTTTTCACTTAAACCTTCTGTCTGCTCATGCTCTGGATGATAGGTCCACACCCTGCTTCGAAAGGCCCAGTTGTTTTCACCGTTCCCTGCAATCTTCCACATCATGAGTAACAGTATGCCCTCCAGAACCAGATGGTGTGGATTCCTGCAGGGATCCGTGATGCAACTGGGAAACGGAGGTAGACTGATTGGAGAATCCCAATCAAGTTCCATCAGTACTAGATGCTAAGCTTGAGATCTCCTAGTCTGGGTCACCACCACCACCAGATCCGCCTGTTATCTTTGGGCTTGCTCCGTTATCATCAAGAACTGGGAAACTGCATATCCCGTTTCTGACGTCCGGTTCTAAAGGAAAGCTTTCTTACGTACCACATTGGGATCTGGCCTCCAATTGAAGTATCTGTTCAGTTGATGGTCCGGGTGCAACACAAAAAGGTCCCCCGATGAATGGGCACAATGTGATCGTGATTGCACAGATCACTGAAAGATCGAGTTTCCGGAGGCTCACATATTGCCGGTACTGCACCTGCTGGTCCGCCAACTGGTTGGAGGTGCCCATAAGGTGTTCTGCCATCAGAGATAGTATTCTCAAGGCAGTAATCTCAGAAGCTCTTAGCCATCTCCAAGAGGGCAATGAACCTCCCTTCTCACAGGTGGCCAATGTATCAGATGGCAGCAACATTGTCCATTTTTTTTTAAAGCTGCAACATTGGGCCTTGTCCTTGGTCCACAATCCACTGCGAAGGAACCTGCCATTAGTTCCAAGCAATTGATGTGTAGAGTTTGTTCTTGCAAGGACCATTTTCTGTCCGTGAAGTACTCACATCTTGCGCCCGACCCCCAACCCCAGCCGATGCCCTTGGTATCGGACTCTATCACTAGGTCTGGTTGGGATCTGAAGAGCGCCCACCCATTCCACGCTTCCATGTGGGAAAGTCATCAGCTTATCTCCGCCTTGGCCTTGTCCGAGAGCGGAATCCTTTGCAAATACCAGAGTCCCTTTCAAAGATGGAAAGCCTTCAGCCAATGGATGGCCCATTAATTCTGTAGTGCTAGAAAAATTTCTTGAATCGATGGAGAGAAGCCCACTGTCCTTGCAAACTGTTGGAGGCACGTGAATGGCCTGGCCAAAGTTTTCCTCTGCTCTTGTATGATTTTTAGCTATTTTTGAAGACAAAAGATCCAAAGTAGCCCGAGCAGTGTCCTCTGTGGATTCAAAAAAACATGGTTCTTTGTCGGGAATAAGACCAACTTTGCACCATTAATATTGGACACAAGTACAGAAAACAGTGGCTACTCATATTCTGGTTGTTAATCGTGAAATGCGTCCTCTTGTCCAAAATGGTCGCAAGAGCGTTAAAATATGGCTCAAAATTCTGAGTTTGCCTTTCTTGTAATTCTGGAAATTATAAACTTTGTTCACCCCTTAGAAATTTGCATTAGTAAAAAAATTAAATTAAACAGACCATATGCTGCATCCCAAATTTGCACATGTATCATTACTTTACCGTCACCAAATCAGTTTAACACTTAGCAAATCAGTTTTGCACTTAAAAGGTTTTGAAGGTGTCATTTCAGATACGCGAGTGAGTGCCTCACCTTCTCCACTAGGTTTATAAAAAGATTTGAAGGCAGGAGAAATAGCAGAAGTGCCTAAAAAGGGTTGTTCCTCTTTTACTTTTTATTGTTTGTTTAGGAAAAGCCAGCATGACCAGAGTCCTGGAACACTATGCAGTTTCATATAGTCCCGATCAGTCTGCACATCAGCGGCTCCAGTCCACCACACTGCTGGCTCTCAGTAATGATTCCTCACTTCCTCCTTACAGTACTGGTACATTTCTATACTCATTTGCTGATTTCTGCATCCGTACGTATCAAACACAATTTGCAGCCATTGCGACCAAGAACACATTCACCTTAAAGAGCCCACCATATGGCTGTGGCACTGCTTGTAACATACTCCTCATACTTTCACAACAGGGAGAATAGTACCGCACGACTGACCCCATAAATAAAATTAACCTTGTGTTTAAATGTGACCTGCGCTTTAAAATCGGGGTTTATCCAATGTGTTATAAATAAATGAAATAAATCAGAGAAATGAGGGTGGTAAAATAATTCATTCTTTAATAGAAACAATGGGAAATGTCCTGTTAAAAGTGAGTCTTACTGCCAAGCTGCTGCAAAAGGTTGGGTAGTAGGATTCCTCCACACATGCTCCCTCCTAAACGATTAACCATTGACACTCAGGGAAATAACCGCTCCTTGTCTAAATATATTATACAAATCTTATCCCAGTCCACTGCCTGGGTCCTTCTATGTGAGGAAGCATGAGAAAGCAAGCTCATTGTCGTGATGCTTTCTAATACCTATCTACGGTACAGAGTCAGTGGCTTGTCCCTGATGGAACTTGGGGTTTCTTACTAGAAAGGAGTTGTGTATGTAACACTGCAAGTTTCTGTAGTCTTCGGCATCAGGGTGTGGTCACCACACTGGCCAGTTGGACACTCATCCTTCGTCATCTTGAATAAGGCAATAGTCCGATCTACCATTGAATATGTAATTTTTTTGTTTTGTTTGGACGCACATTTTGTGAGGGGGTTTGAGAGAGATAGTTGCAGCATAGGGTGGGGCACCACTCAAGTGGGCGGTAAGGTCTTGATTTCATGTTATGACCTTTGGTTACAACATCAACAGTTAGGTCCTCTCAGGGTACAGTCCTCTCTCCAGCCGCCCCCAGCTCCTTGCTTCCAATCCACACCCCACAGCAACTTTATATTAAATCATTCACTCTGAGCATTCCACACCCCAGCTCAAGCATAGAGAAAATGGCGACACACAGAATGCTACTGACATCCATAAGGAACAGGTGAATGTCCTTGGTGATTTGGAGACTGTTACAAATGGGGCATCTGGTTGGCTAAGGTGTGCGCCTAAGCCAGGCAGAGCCCGCCACTCAAGTCCGGGTGAGTCAGATACACACTCTCAATGAACCTGTGCTCGCTGGTAGCTTGGCGCAGAGCAGTCAGGCTTCACTTAAGAGGCGGTGTGTATTGTTGAAATTCCTAAAGTACAGTAACCCAATGAAGACACCACAAAAAGACTCCACATGGACTTTAGAAAAAATAGAAAATATTAATCTGTGTCAAATAAGACCAAAATGACATTCCAGTGAGTAGATCAAGAGATGTAAGTTTCACATGCATATCTGTCAAAACAGTGCTTAAATTAATTGTGCTCCTTTTAGGGCCTTTATGATGATTCTCCCCAGCAAGATTCAAACAATGACAGAGTTTGAATCAGGACTCCAAGCGTCCTTAGAAGGTCTTAAGAAGACTGCAATGCTTCCAGGTAAAAACCCCTCCCCCCTCAGCTGCCCCCAATGTCCCGTGCAGAGACTGTACGGTACCTGTGATCACAGTACCATCACTAATGACTGCAGTCGCTGCTTTGCTGCCCGTGCGGTCAGGTGGGGCTGGGACTAAGCCGCGAGGGGTGCACTGCTAGGAGCCCCCCCCACCCCCCGCAAGTGGTGTAGGCAAACCTCAGACATGAGGCCCATGTTGCAGTGCCAGGCATGGAGCATTTCCTTTCGGACAGGGCCGCTAGTGATGCGAAATGCAGATTTTAAGCTCAGGCTGAGCGCAGGGATTGTAGAGCGGTCGATGTTGGGAAGGGAAGCGCTGTGCTTCCTCCTCACTAGCACCCACTGGCAATCAGACATGCTCCACCAGAATGAAGCGCAGGCCGGCCTCCGGAGTGTAAATGCCAGTAAGAAACAGCTAACTATGTCTAGGATGCAGTAAGACGTTAGGATAAACAGGGGAGGGGCCTGCCAGCCACGTACAAGGTTGTTGCTATCCCAAGTAGTTGGTTTACAGAGAAAAATGAGGAAGTCCTTGGAGCCACTCTGCTGCTGTTTGTAGGTTCGTTTTGCAGGGCAGAGGTCCGCAGGCAGCATGGCAGCTCAAGGCTGGGCAGCAGTTCCTGGAAACAGTCAGGCTCTGCAAAGTGGCAATCCTTCTGGCGCAGCAGCCTTTACTCCAGTAGTATCCTGTGGGTCTAGTAGTGTACTGTCTTAGTGGGTCAAGAGACCCAGTACTTTTACCAGAAAGTACCTTAAATGTGAGGGAGGGCTACAAAGAAATTTTGTGAAGTGCACAGGTCTCCCTTTCAGCTCCGCCTCGGTGCCAGACTATCTTTATGAATTCTCCAAATGCACCAGCATTCAATGGAAACTTTCTTCCCAGCTCTTCATGTCGGCGAGGATGTCACAATTGCATGGTTCCGCACGTGACTCCGTCTAACGTCATTGTGGCAATAAGAGGTCCTCGTCGGCGTGCTGACAGACGTTCCCTTTTTTTCCAGGCCTTCGACGCTAAGGTTTTCTCCTAGCTCTCGGACAGCTACTGTTTCGAAGGAGTCTTATTGTACCTGTTACAATGTCTCCACCTAAGAAGTCAGTTTTTAAGCCTTGTCATGAGTGCGGGAGGGGGTCATATGTCAGTCACGGACCCTCTGAAGACTGTTTATGGTGCCTTAGTTTGGACCACGACGTGGAAGGGTGCGTTTCTTGCCAAAGGATGAATTCATAGACGCTGAAAGAAAGAGAAGCTAAGCTCGTCTTAGCAGAGGGGAAGAAAGGACACAGAAGTCACTGGAGGTCCAAGACAAGGGACTCATCATCCCATAAGTTGCCGAGGTCACACAAGAAGTGGCTCCGGCACGATTCTCAACGCCGTTCTTCTAGAGATTGGTCTCGGTCTCCCTCTAGATGACGTCGTACAGCGTGGGTGGTCAGTCCTACTGTCACTCCCGAGCCTCAAAGTCCTCAGGCTTCTCCGGTGCCATCACTCATCGAGATGGTTGAGTCCCTGGTGAGTCCGCCAACTCATTTTTCGCCTATGTTGGTTCAGGAGTTGGTGGCACAGGTTCCGGATCTGACCCAAGCTTTTGTGAACGCTATGTTAAGCATTTTTAATAAAGCTATGGCCCCTGCTGGTGCACCAGCTGGTCCCACAGGTCTATTAGCGTTTTCCTTGGGCTCTCCAGTTCCATACAAGTCTGCTCTGTTTGAGCCTTTCGGTCAGGCTGAGGGTGCTGGTTCGGCGCCGATGACATCGCCTCATATGATGCCAGCGCTGATGGAGTCAACTCCGGCGCTGGGTGGGTCCCAGTTGGGACAGAGTGCATCTCCTTCTTCTTTGCCACATCCATCTGTCTTGCAGCCGGCGTCGTCAAAGTCTGCTAACTGTCGACGCCGAGGTTGGAGGCCAGGCTGAGGTCGAGGAGGAGAGTGTTGAGGCTTTTGGAAGAGCAAGAATACCAGAGACAATTATTGAGGAGGGAAAGATTTCTGAGCCCTTGGGAGAGTTTCAGGGTCTGGACTTAGCTACTGGACTGGAAACCTCCCCTGAGTGGGATCTTTCATCCCTGGTTGAATTTACAGAAGAAGCAGCTTCCTATCACTCGGTCATAAGGAAGGCTGCAGATTTTTTGGAGCTTTCATTGCCATCTTCTGAAGTTAAAAAAAAAAACATTTTAACTGAGGTATTACATCCCTCCTTCACTTCGAAGCCCCTGCTCTCTTTCAATGATGCTCTTATGGAGCCTATTTTGGAGGTTTGGAGAAAGCCTATTACGTCGCCAGCTGTGTCCAGATCTGTAGCAAGGAGGTACAGGGTTGCTCATGGGGATCCAGGATTTTTATCCCAACATCCAACTCCTGAGAGCTTGGTGGTCCAGGCTTCTTGTTCTGCACCTGGTTCCTTTTCTGCCACTCTATCGGACAGGGAGTCCAAGAGAATGGAGCAAGCAGCTAAAAAGAGTTTCTCATCTTGTAGTATGGCCCTAAAATCAGTCAATGCTACCTGTGTGCTGGGTAGATATGTTCATGCCCTGATGGACACGGCTAAAGCTGTGGTGCCTAATTTGCCACAAGATATGCAGGGGCAGTTTGACGAGCTCCTGTTGGACACCTAAGGTGCGGCCAGAAAGATCACCCAGTCTGGTCTAGATACTGCAGACTCAGTAGCCAGGGCAGTGGGTACTTCCTTGGCCACCAGGAGACATGCATGGCTAAGGTCTTCTGGGTTTTCTACTGATGTACAGGGAACTTTATTGGACCTCCCTTTGCATGGCAAAGTTGTTTGGGTCCAAGGTGAACTCTGCTTTAGAGCGCTTCAAAGACAGCAGGGCCATGACAAGATCTTTGGGGCTGCAGGCTTCTACATCTACTCCCTTCAGATCCTTTTAGAGATTTAGGGGGTTTGGCCAGGGAGCTGCTTATCGTGGAAGACCTCAGTCCACAACTCAACAGCCTGCCAACCTTCCATATAGATCTTTGAGGGCGGGGAGGGTTAGGACACGAGGAGCCACCCAGCAGCACCCTGCCTCATCCTCTTCCTCTGGGGGAACACAAGGAAAGCAGCCCTAGTTTTCGATCCATTTTAAGTCATGCTTCTCCCGTTGGGGGCAGGATATTTCATTTTCTTCACAAGTGGGAGTTAGTCACATCGCACTCTTGGGTATTAAATATTGTGGGGAAAGGTTATGCCCTTCCTTTCTTGGAGTTTCCCCCCTCCCCTCCTACCCTTCCCCTCCTTCGTTTTGTTCTGAAGATCATCTCCTATTGCTGCAGCAGGAGGTTCAAGTCCTTTTATCAAAAGGTGCAGTGGAGTTGGTTCCAGAGTAGGAAAGGGGTCAGGGTTGCTATTCGAGATATTTCCTGATTCCCAAAAAGGATGGTCGATTGAGGCCTATCCTGGATCTGAGGATTTTGAATTGGTTCCTCAAACAGGAGAAATTCAAGATGCTGACTGTAGCGCAGGTGCTTCTGCCGTTGAACAAGGAGGATTGGATGGTGTCTGTCGACTTGAAGGATGCATACTTTCATATCCCCATTCTCAAGTCACACAGGAAGTATCTCCAGTTTATGGTGGGGTCTGTTCTGCTTTCCCTCTTATCTCATAAGCGAGCTTACAGAACCTCTCTGGAATGCACTTCTGAGTTTAAAGAAGACATTTATTGTTGTTAATTTCCCACCCACAAGTTCCTGAGAGACTAAATTAGTATATTGGAAGCACACGTTCAAAAGTAGTCACAGCAATGAAAGCAAAATATATCAAAGTACTTCTCAGTTGCAATGTACACAGCAAATATAGGTGAACTTCAAAGCATAAAAGTCAAAATTCATCACCGTATCGGCAAGGCGGTAGGGCCTTGTAGGAAAGTACCATCTTGCCTAGCATGTTACCCCCATTTTTCACTGTATATATGTTGTTTTAGTTGTATGTGTCACTGGGACCCTGCCAGCCAGGGCCCCAGTGCTCATAAGTGTGCCTGAATGTGTTACCTGTGTTATGACTAACTGTCTCACTGAGGCTCTGCTAATCAGAACCTCAGTGGTTATGCTCTCTCATTTCTTTCAAATTGTCACTAACAGGCTAGTGACTAATTTTACCAATTTATATTGGCTTACTGGAACACCCTTATAATTCCCTAGTATATGGTACTGAGGTACCCAGGGTATTGGGGTTCCAGGAGATCCCTATGGGCTGCAGCATTTCTTTTGCCACCCATAGGGAGCTCTGACAATTCTTACACAGGCCTGCCACTGCAGCCTGAGTGAAATAACGTCCACGTTATTTCACAGCCATTTTACACTGCACTTAAGTAACTTATAAGTCACCTATATGTCTAACCTTTACCTGGTAAAGGTTGGGTGCTAAGTTACTTAGTGTGTGGGCACCCTGGCACTAGCCAAGGTGCCCCCACATTGTTCAGGGCCAATTCCCCGGACTTTGTGAGTGCGGGGACACCATTACACGCGTGCACTACATATAGGTCACTACCTATATGTAGCTTCACAATGGTAACTCCGAATATGGCCATGTAACATGTCTATGATCATGGAATTGCCCCCTCTATGCCATCCTGGCATAGTTGGCACAATCCCATGATCCCAGTGGTCTGTAGCACAGACCCTGGTACTGCCAAACTGCCTTTCCCGGGGTTTCACTGCAGCTGCTGCTGCTGCCAGCCCCTCAGACAGGCTTCTGCCCTCCTGGGGTCCAGCCAGGCCTGGCCCAGGATGGCAGAACAAAGGACTTCCTCTGAGAGAGGGTGTTACACCCTCTCCCTTTGGAAAATGGTGTGAAGGCAGGGGAGGAGTAGCCTCCCCCAGCCTCTGGAAATGCTTTCATGGGCACACATGGTGCCCATTTCTGCATAAGCCAGTCTACACCGGTTCAGGGACCCCTTAGCCCTGCTCTGGCGCGAAACTGGACAAAGGAAAGGGGAGTGACTACTCCCCTGACCTGTACCTCCCCTGGGAGGTGCCCAGAGCTCCTCCAGTGTGCTCCAGACCTCTGCCATCTTGGAAACAGAGGTGCTGCTGGCACACTGGACTGCTCTGAGTGGCCAGTGCCATCAGGTGACGTCAGAGACTCCTTCTGATAGGCTAGCAACACCTGAAGGAGCCTATCTTCTCGCCTAAGTAGCCAAACCCTCTTTTCTGGCTATTTAGGGTCTCTGCTTTGGGGATTTCCTTAGATAACGAATGCAAGAGCTCATCCGAGTTCCTCTGCATCTCTCTTTTCACCTTCTGCCAAGGAATCGACTGCTGACCGCGCTGGAAGCCTGCAAAACTGCAACAAAGTAGCGAAGACGACTACTGCAACTCTGTAACGCTGATCCTGCCGCCTTCTCAACTGTTTTCCTGGTGGTGCATGCTGTGGGGGTAGTCTGCCTCCTCTCTGCACTAGAAGCTCCGAAGAAATCTCCCGTGGGTCGACGGAATCGTCCCCCTGCAACCGCAGGCACCAAAGAACTGCATCACCGGTACCCTGGGTCTCCTCTCAGCACGACGAGCGAGGTCCCTTGAATCCAGCAACTCTGTCCAAGTGAATCCCACAGTCCAGTGACTCTTCAGTCCAAGTTTGGTGGAGGTAAGTCCTTGCCTCCCCACGCCAGACTGCATTGCTGGGAACCGCGACTTTTGCAGCTACTCCGGCCTCCGTGGACTTCCTGTGGAAATCCTTTGTGCACAGTCCAGCCTGGGTCCACGGCACTCCAACCTGCATTGCACGACCTCCTAAGTTGTCCTCCGGCGACGCGGGACTCCTTTGTGCGACTTCGGGTGAGCACCGTTTCTCTCCACTTCGTAGTGCCTGTTCCGTCACTTCTGCGGGTGCTGCCTGCTTCTGAGAGGGCTCCTTGTCTTGCTCGACGCCCCCTCTGTCCCCAGACGCAATTGGCGACATCCTGGTCCCTCCTGGGCCACAGCAGCATCCAAAAACCCTAACCGCACGATTTGCAGCTAGCAAGGCTTGTTGGCGGCCTATCTTCAGGAAAACACTTCTGCACGACTCTCCGCGGCGTGGGGGATCCGTCTTCCAAAGGGGAAGTTCCTAGCCCTTGTCGTTCCTGTAGAATCTCCAGCTTCTACTGTCCAGTAGCAGCTTCTTTGCACCCACAGCTGGCATTTCCTGGGCATCTGCCCATCTCCGACTTGCTTGTGACTTTTGGACTTAGTCCCCTTGTTCCACAGGTACCCTCGACTGGAAATCCATCGTTGTTGCATTGCTGATTTGTGTCTTTCCTGCAGAATTCCCCTATCACGACTTCTATGCCCTTTGGGGAACTTTAGTGCACTTTGCACTCACTTTTCAGGGTCTTGGGGTGGGCTATTTTTCTAACCCTTACTATTTTCTAATAGTCCCAGCGACCCTCTACAAGGTCACATAGGTTTGGGGTCCATTCGTGGTTCGCATTCCACTTTTGGAGTATATGGTTTGTGTTGCCCCTATCCCTATGTGTCTCCATTGCATCCTATTGTAACTATACATTGTTTGCACTGTTTTCTAATACTATTACTGCATATTTTGGTATTGTGTACATATATCTTGTGTATATTTGCTATCCTCATACTGAGGGTACTCACTGAGATACTTTTGGCATATTGTCATAAAAATAAAGTTCCATTTATTTTTAGTATATCTGTGTATTGTGTTTTCTTATGATATTGTGCATATGACACTAGTGGTACTGTAGGAGCTTCACTCGTCTCCTAGTTCATCCTAAGCTGCTCTGCTAAGCTACCATTATCTATCAGCCTATGCTGCTAGACACCCTATACACTAATAAGGGATAACTGGGCCTGGTGCAAGGTGTAAGTACCCCTTGGTACTCACTACAAGCCAGTCCAGCCTCCTACAGGCCTATACTCAGCTTCATCTTTCTAGGGTCTGCAAGTTGATGACTCCAGTCAGCTGTGAGAAAGAGATTCTCTACCCAAACGGGAGACGGGCAACTGACGTCTAGTTCCAGTCTGAAGTCAAGCAGATTCAAATCTAACTCACTGTAGCCCAGAGTCATCCTTAAAAGCAAACTCTGTGTGAGAGCCGAAGAACCTTGGAGAGGGGCCAATTCTCCTGAGCTCCTCGTTCTCAGACTGGATTGCGAGGTAAACACAAAATCTACGTACTCTTATCAGCTAGGGTCTGGTGTGAAGAAAACAGCTTGGTCCATCTTGTGGAAAAACACAGCTTGGAAAAAACACAGCTCATCTGCGATGTCTCAACTGCAATGTCTATCCCCAGGTTAAAGCCAATAGGCAGCTAACCTAAATATCAAATGTAATGTCTAATATCCTGTCAAAGCCAATAGGCAACTAAACTGAATACAGAATGTAATGGCTAATGCCATGTCAAAGCCAATGGGCACCTGACCTGAATTCAGAATGTAATGGCTAATGCCATGTCAAAGCCAATAGGCGGCTAAACTGAACAAAACATATAATGTGCTACTGGTGAACATTGAGCAACTAATATGTGCAGTGGTGAAACAGTCATTGGTCAAACACAATTAATAGCATCACAGGCTCGCAACACTACCAATTTGCGGTCCTTCCTTTTGGTCCTAATTCCGCACCTCGAGTCTTCCCGAAGGTGATGGAGGTGTTTGCAGCAAATCTCAGAAGGAAGGGAGTATCTGTAGTCCCTTACCTGGGCGATTGGCAGATAAAAGCCAAGTCCCAAGAGCTTGTGCTGCATCACCTGCAAATGACAACTCAGTTGTTGTTCACCCTGGGCTTTACAGTGAACGTGCCAAAGTCTCCCCTGGAGCCCTCTCAGCAACTCCTGTTCATAGGGGCAGTACTGGATACCACATTGAATCGGTCCTTTCGTCCACCTCAGTGGATCCACGACATTCAGGCGTCGATTACAATGTTTCAAAATGGAGCGGTTGTTCCAGTCCTCTAGGCCCTTTGTCTGCTCGCTTCTTGCATGCTGTTGGTCTCTCATGCACGTTGGCACATGGGGCTCTCCAGTGGTGCCTCCGCAAACAGTGGTTTCAACACAAAGGGGCTCTTGATGAGGTGATAACGATCTCCAGAGATGCTGCAGCGGATCTACGAAGGTGGGCTGTGGATGGCAACCTTTCCCAAAAAAAGGCGGTTTTCTCTACCACCACCGAAGGCCACGGTCATAACAGATGCTTCTACTCTAGGGTGGGGAGCTCATCTGGGGGACCTGGAGATCAAAGGTCTCTGATCTCCAGTGGAACAGATGTTTCACATCAATCTGTTAGAATTGCTGGCGATACGTCCGGCTCTCAAGGCTTCCTCCATCGTGGTCAGTCAGTTCAGGACTTGACGGACAACACTTCCACGATGTGGTACATCAACAAGCAGGGAGGAGTAAGGTTGTATCTTCTCTGCAGAGAGGCTCTGCGGCTCTGGTCCTGGGCTCAGAACCATCGGATTTGCTTAGTAGCAAACCATCTGGCTGGGGTTCTCAACGTTTGTGCGGACAGTTTGCCGGCATTTCTCGGCCGATCACGAGTGGTGTCTCCATCCAGACCTGGTCCTTCACATCTTCCAGATGTGGGGCTTTCCACAGATAGACCTGTTTGCCACTAGGAAGAACGCGTACTGCCCGTCGTTCTGCAGACTCCAGTATCCGGTGCAAGGATCGTTGGGGGACGTGTTTCAGATGTCTTGGTGCAACCAGTTACTTTACGTGTTTCTCCCCCCATACCCTTGATTTCTCGGGTTCTGAGGAAGATTCACCAAGATCGGGCTCAAGTCTTTTTAATAGCTCTGGATTGGCCAAGAAGGGTATGGTACTCAGACCTTTTCCAACTCTCACTGTGCCCTTTGCTCCATCTCCTTCACAGGGCAGACCTCCTCTCACAGTCGAAGGGGCAGGTTCTACATCCCCACCTCCAGAACCTGCACCTACATGCTGGAGATTGAAAGGGGCAATCTGAGTTCTGTTTCTCCCCCTCCAGAAGTGGTGGATGTTATTTTATCAGCCAGGTGACACTCCACAAAGACTGTCTATGCCAGCAGATGGGCAACATTTGTTACTTGGTGTGGAGAGAGGCACATTGATCCCTTAAAAGACCATTTATCTGATGTTCTGATGTTTGCCCTTACTTTAGCACAGAAGGGTTGTGCAGTTGCGACTGTCAAGCGCTATTTATTGGTGCTGTCTGCCTTTTCTGTGCCTTCCTGATCAACCTTCCTTGTTTACATCACCTATAGTTGTTAGGTTCTTGAAAGGCCTGACTAATAAGTTTCCTCCCACTTCGTTTCTCATGCCTCAGTGGGATTTAAATTTAGTTTTAACTTTTTTAATGGGTTCACCGTTTGAACCTATGCATTATTGTTCATTAAGACTGTTAGTTTTAAAAACAGTTTTCCTTATAGCTATCACGTCTGCTAGGCATGTCAGTGCTCCAGGCTCTTAGTGTCAAACCTCCCTTTACATAATTTTATGCTGACAAGGTGGTGTTGAGAACCAGGGTGACTTTCCGTCCTAAGGCTGTCACTCCCTTCTATATGGGACAGTCTGTTACTCTTTCATCCTTCTATCCTCCTCCTCCTCCTCACCCTTCAGAAGAGGAAGAAAGACTTCATCATCTAGACCCGAGAAGAGCTCTGAGGTTTTATGTTGAAAGAACAAAAGACTTTCGTGTGGATGACCAACTCTTCGTTGGATATGTGGGCAAGATGAAAGGCAAAGCTGTCCATGAGAGAACTATATCCAGGTGGGTCATTATTTGCATAAAGATCTGTTATTCATTGGCAAAGAAGGTTCCTCCTGAGGGTATTAGAGCTCATTCCACTTGGGCTTAGTCTGCCACTTCGTCCTTGGCTAGAGGGGTTCCGGTGGTGGATATTTGCAAGGCAGCAACTTGGGCTTCCCTCCACACTTTTGCGAAGCATTATTGCTTGGATTCGGAAGTTCGGAAGTTAGGAGGGTTGGCCATTTTGTACGTTCTGTGTTGCAGGATTTCTTGGTGTTACCGGTCATGCACCCACCTCAGAGTGCGGTACTGCTTTGGGACTCATTCATAAGGTGAGGAATCCACAGGTAGTTGTATCCATCAGAAGAAGTTACTTACCTTCGGTAACACTTTTTCTGGTGGATACAGTGGATTCCTCACAGTCCCACCCGCCTCCCCGTTGCCTGTCTGGTCATACCAAGACTTCTTTTAATGGTTTTGTATATATGTTTTTGGATATTTTTATATAAATAAATTTTGTGTTCATATTGTATTTGGACTGATATATATATATATATATATTGTTTTCGTGAGGTCGGTTTTTACCTGTTCGTCTCAAAGGTACGTAAAAAAGGGTGAAACTGACGTCAGCACGCTGACGAGGACCTTTTATTGCCACGATGACGTCAGACAGTCTCGTGCGGAGCCGTGCAATTGTGACGTCCTCGCCAACGTGAAGAGCTGGGAAGAAAGCTTCTGTTGAATGCTGGCGCATTGGGAGAATTAATAAGGTGAGTAATCCACAGGTACCTAATGTATCCACCAGAAAAAGCGTTACCAAAGATAAGTAACTTGTTACTTAGGAGATTTTCATTACTATGACATGAAAAACGTAAAGGTCCGTGCCCTGCCTTTTGCTTACAAGGCACCCTGCCGTATGGGCTTCATAATGCCTACCTTAGGGGTGACTCATATCTTAGAAAAAGGGAGGGTTCTGGGCTTGGCAAGAGGTTTTAGATGCCAAGTTGGGTGGCCTTGAGAATGCACACTTAGGCTCGGGAGTGGCAGGCCTGAGACATGTTTTCAGAGCTACTTAAGTGGTTGGCACAATCTGTGCTGCAGGTCCACTAGTAGCATTTAATTTACAGGCTCTGGGTATATGGTATACCACTTTACAAGGCACTTATAGGCAAATTAAATGTGCCAGTTGTGGATTCACCAGTGTTACTATGTTTAGGGGAGAATCACCCTTCAATTCGTCCTACTCCTGAAATTGCGATCTGGCAGCATACAGCACTACCAGTGTAGTGCTATATAAAACGACAAATTAATGAACCTTTTAAAAACAGTGACATTGGACTCCTCCTTAACGCGTATTTGTGTTTTTGTTTTTTCAAGTGAAATTCTGACATTGATATTCTCAGATGACCTTCTCTGCTCGTGCTGTGTTCGATCACGTGTATAGGCAGGCGTGGCGGGCTTGTTGTTTTATTGCATTGTAGTAGAAGTAGGTGTGTATGCACACTATCGAACTCGGGATGCTAGCGACATGAGATGCTTGTGAATGGGTGGGTGGCTTGTTGTGTGGAAAGTGTTCTCATGTCTGCCCTTGTGGGGTAAGGAGCAGATGTGGAATGTAAATAATTGTTAAGATGTAAAAAGGATCTGTAAGCCCGAAAAACTACCAGTTCTTTTTCTAGGATGTTTACACACCGCGTTATGGGCGGGCAGAGATGAGACTGCACCGGACGCTTATGTCTGCAGATATCTGATGCTGCCCGGAGGAAGCGGTGACATCATTGTTTTTCTGCAGTGAAGAGGAGACGGCATTCCCTTGCCATCCTCCTCTCCCCCGTTTCCTCTTCTCCCCTCCCGCCACCACGCAGCCATACCTTCAGGTTGCTCTGTGACGGAAGGGGGTTGGGGGGGGCGGCTCTTAATTAGACAGGAGGACATATTCGTCGCTGTGTTTGCTGCTTGTTTAAAAGGCACTCCGCGCTACGGATGGCAGTATTTGTATCTTTTTACATGTGACCTCTTCAAGCGCCACACTCATGTCTCCCACATGTCTAGGAACTTTGCTTATGTTTTTCTTACAACTATTTAGCGTTCTTCGGTCGAACTGAGCTGAATACCTCATTTTCCGGTGCTGTAATCTCCTGCCACCAGTTCTCGTCGGTGCAATCCACTTGCCTTAAATAATTGTAAAGGGTTAGCATTCCTAGAAGTGGCACAGAAAGCAGCACTCCTGGTGAAGACGGTGCTAGAATAGCCGTTTCCGTGGTAACAAGCATCAGTAGCGTCTCTGTTGCTATGCAGAGCCGGGTGTTAGGCCATTCCATGTGTGGAGATCGTGCGGCTGCGTTTGGAGGAGCAAAGATGGGGGTGTTTGGCATACACAGAATGACCCTTATGGATTCGGTCCATAAGCATTGCTGACAGTGGACTGTGACCGCTGGAAAGTGACCAGAGCTTCCTGCTGTTTGGAGAAATGGAAGAACCTTTCAACTTGAAATAGAAAATAAGAGGTATGCTGGCCTACCACAAACTGCTCTGCTGATGGGGGAGAAGAAAACACCTTCATGTTATGAAGTGCAGGCTTGTTAGGAGAGTTCTTTTGTAAACTAACTATCCGGACCATTAGTTTGCACGCAGTCGGTAGAAAGTTGATACTGTCTCGGCAAACAAAACACCTTTGGGAGCAAAAAATAGCACACGCCAAACCTTTCGCTAGTCTATAGGAAAGATTTTCAGACCTGTGAAGGGGACTACTGCTGCACCAGACAGAGGGGCAGCTGGGGGACCAGAGTGTGGTGCGTGAGGCCGGCTGGGTGGGGCTTTCTCGATGATGATGATGACGGCAGCGGTGGTTGTGGTGGTGGCGGTGGTGGTGGCGGCGGCTGTGGTGGTGGTGGCGGCGGCGGTAGTGGCGGCGGCGGTGGTGGCTGTGGTGGCGGTGGTGGTGTGGTAACAGTAGGTTGCTTGAAGAGACGGACCTGGGTTCTCTTCTGGACAGGCGAGGAGATCGTCCTGGGCTCTTGGCGGGCATTGAGTGGGATCACTCACACTCACTCTTTGCCTGATCTCTAGTCCGGAGATGCTGCTCCGTGGTGTGGTGCACTCCTCTTGGGTGCCAGATTAGGACTTGCACTTTTCACTCGGCATCCCGTGCTCGCCTCGCCCCACCCGGCAGGGCACGCTCACCTTTCTGAGGGGTGACTCACCCCGGGCAGTGCAGGGGACCCCCATCACTGGACTGCGGGCCCTGCACCTCCTGGTAGGTGTGCAGGGGACCCCCCATCACTGGACTGCGGGCCCTGCACCTCCTGGTAGGTACATTCAAGCTTCTCCAAGGTTGAACGCTGTATCCGCCGCGGTGGTTGCCATTTCGTGGTCCAGCACACACGTGCAAGTCTCCTTCCTTTTGTAGGGCCTAGTGCCGGTCTTCCTTATTTGTAAGCACTCCCAGCTTTGCAGGTGGGTGGTGGCGACGCCCTGTGATCGTCCCTCTGGAAGCTCAGTGCTCTGGGGGTCTGCCGGGGCCTGCCGTGAGAGGGACTTCAGGCACCAGTGAGGTAGTGCCGAGCTGCGGAGGATATGCTCTCCCTGGGCGGGGGCCTCGACGAGTTTCCAGCAGGCGGGGGAGGGCGCTGAGTCACATCAGCCGGGGCCAGATGGAAGCCAGAGGCGCAGCTGGGAGGCCCGGCCTGGCCGAGCTTGTGTAGCGCAGCTCCGGGTACTGCATGGCCGCTAGGCGCTTTCCGGATTAGCAATGCGCGAGGCTTTCCTTGAAGGCTGGCAGGACAGGGGGCTGATTTTGCTCACTGACTTTAGTACCTAGTTACTGCCAGCGGCCGGAAGCGTTGGGTCGTGATGTGGTAAGTAAACTTTATCTTTACGCTTGCAGCCGCTGTCGTAGGTTTACCTTTTTGGGCAAATCTTCTGTTTTAACTGACTTAAATCCTGTATGTGATGCCGATCCCGTGCATTTTATTGGAATGATCTGTGTTGGTTTTAAGTAAAGCAGCTGTTTATTAAAATTACACTGATTGACTGCTCGGTTACCCAAGTTACTAATAGTGTGTATCTTCTCAAGGGCTCCCGGTTATGAGACTTTTCTCCGGACACGTTGTGGCAGACAGGCATGTGAATTGGAATCTGCGACGTAGGGAGCTGGTCGAAGGCTGATGTAGGCAATGAGATGGGTTCTAGTGGCAATGGAGTAATAGATATTACTGTAGATTTTGGGATTTCTTGCTGTACTAAGTGTGTGATCCTGGGCAGGTTAGGTTTTCTGAATGTGTTTGGGTTCCATTAACTGGCAGATACGCACAAGTGCCAATGCTTACACAGACTGTCACGCCACACGTGACCGTCTTTTTGCATTGCATTAAGAATGAAAGCATTCGAAACTTGGCAACGTACCAGAAAACTTAAACAAAAACAAAAAAAGACCATGTCCGGTTAGTATAGTTCATCCGATTTCATTTTTCGAATTGCTTTTACTACAACAATACTGTTTCCTACCAGCGTAGCCTAAATGTCTTTATTTTCCCAGCCGTGACTTGAAGCCTCCAGCACCTGAGCTGGTCAGCTGCATTTGTGGAAGCAGTGGTCTGGAGGTTGCCAGTTTCTAGTGCCTAGCAAAAGTACCCATACTGAACTGTCTCACATGCCAACAACGTCTGTTTCTACAGTTTTGCATTCTCTGGGTGCATTTTATCTCCGATCCCCTGTGTATACCTCAAAACCTGCATGAAACATTGACCTCGATTTACAGCGTCCCGTTGCTTCTCCAGTTTTGTTTCGAATGACTCCACTTACTCTGGTCCTCTGAAAACCTCTTGTCTCTGTCCTCTGAAAGCCTCTGTCCTCTCTGCAAGCCTCATGTCTCTGTCCTCTGCAAGCCTCATGTCTCTGTCCTCTGCAAGCCTCATGTCTCTGTCCTCTGCAAGCCTCATGTCTCTGTCCTCTGCAAGCCTCATGTCTCTGTCCTCTGCAAGCCTCATGTCTCTGTCCTCTGCAAGCCTCATGTCTCTGTCCTCTGCAAGCCTCATGTCTCTGTCCTCTGCAAGCCTCATGTCTCTGTCCTCTGCAAGCCTCATGTCTCTGTCCTCTGAAAGCTTCATGCCTCTGTCCTCTGAAAGCCTCTGTCCTCTGAAAGCCTCTGTCCTCTGAAAGCCTCTGTCCTCTGAAAGCTTCTTGTCTCTGTCCTCTGAAAGCTTCTTGTCTCTGTCCTCTGAAAGCCTTTGTCCTCTGAAAGCTTCTTGTCTCTGTCCTTTGAAAGCTTCTTGTCTCTGTCCTCTGAAAGCTTCTTGTCTCTGTCCTCTGAAAGCTTCTTGTCTCTGTCCTCTGAAAGCTTCTTGTCTCTGTCCTCTGAAAGCTTCTTGTCTCTGTCCTCTGAAAGCGTCTTGTCTCTGTCCTCTGAAAGCGTCTTGTCTCTGTCCTCTGAAAGCTTCATGTCTCTGCGTGCCAACAAGTTGCATGCTGTTTGCCTTAGTCTCGATTATTGTAGTTCTCCAAAATGCCCACACCTCATTTCCAAGATCACAGCCTCTCCTGTGAAACCAACCCCTGCAGTCTAACAATACCTAATCTCCTCTAGCCTGTCTGCTGATATCACCAGCCATTTGCATGAACTCGCATGGCCACCACGAATGAGCACTTCTATCAGTTTAATCTGCCCCAAAGGAACTAAGCACATATATGAAATGATTGCTTTGCGAACACAAGATTAATCTCGATCATCTGTTAACCACTGGATTAACCAATAACTTTGGGGATCCAGAGCAGCATGCTACCAGCGAAAAGCACTTCAGTGCCTCGTCAGGGGTAGCTGGCACTACATAAATGGAATTACATAGCTAATCCGGTATACACGGCTGTGGATCATTTTGACACTTAAAAGCGCTGTTTAGAAAGGCCTCCTGTGTTGGTGCAGAGACACAGGAGATGCATCTGCTTCGGAGTGATTGGTCCATGGGAGGGTTTCTCACTTGGCTTCCCAGGGCTCAGCTATGAAGTCTTCATTTTCTACTTTTCTTGCAGCCTTTCTCGCCCTGCAGTAGTTGGCTAGCCAAGGGCCGCATATACCTGTTTATTCTCTCACTGTCAGTGTGCTAACTCTCAGAAAGTTCACTCCCTCACAGACTACCACATAATCAGGACATGGATTCTTATCGCTCTTAATCCAAACATATCCCCATATGAGAAGCACTAAACTGCTGTAGTTGCATACTTTCTAATCCAGTCCGTACACTAGCAAGTGCCACCTTTACACCTACCTGACGCCTAAATGCATGCTGATGAACCTGCAGTGTGGATTCCAGCTCCATTTCTAGGGCAGACACCGTTCACTTCACTCTTGTTCTGTTGTGTCCATGCTAGCCCTACTCCTGGGTCCTTACGGTCTATAGCTCCTAGAAAAGAAGGTTTTAAGCTCCACGTTCCGTTTCGGAGCCCTGTGACGGCTGTAAAGTAGACAACACACTTAATGTGCATTAGGTGCATCCACCTTCAAAGAGAGCAACCCAGAGAGGAATCTTTGCCTTGTCAATGCTTTCCGAGTCTTGTGTAAAACAGCGCATACCTTGTTTTCATCTGTTTGTCAGCTTACAGGGGGCTTGGAGCCCACCCTTTCCTTACCAATGGTTGGCTTCATCGTCACTCATGTCTTTGCTTCTATTTGGTCAGCCTCTGCCAGCTTCATTTCGTCTTCGTGGGATTGTTGCTAACCTGAGACTTAGCCCCAGTATCTCTTCATTGTTCCAGTGTCTCTTTCCACTGCTTGCGCTTTTGGAGGTACTTCTTTTCTTGTTGGTTGCTTGGCCAATGTTGTTGCAGGGTTGTTGTTACAGGGTTGTTGTTACTTGCCCTTTCGTCGTTGCCCTGCTTCCCTCCTGTGCTGGTGCTGTTGTGCTCTCCCTCGCACATTCCTTCCACATTGTTTGCCTTCTCCCATCCCTTCCACTCCTTCTGTGTTTCCCCTTCTGTCC
The DNA here is from genome assembly GCF_031143425.1 of Pleurodeles waltl. Lineage (NCBI taxonomy): Eukaryota > Metazoa > Chordata > Amphibia > Caudata > Salamandridae > Pleurodeles > Pleurodeles waltl. Next base: position 1,274,897,289 of record NC_090437.1, read on the forward strand.
CTCTCACTTCCTCCCCTGGGGTGTCGCTTCTCCCATTCCTCCCACTCCACTGTGTTTCCCCTTCTGTCCCTCTCACTTCCTCCCCTGGGGTGTTGCTTCTCCCATCCCCCCACTCCTCCTGTGTTTCCTCTTCTGTTTCTCTCACTCCCTCCCCTGGGGTGTTGCTTCTCCCATCCCTCTCACTCCTCCTGTGTTTCCGCTTCCCCCATCCCTCCCACTCCTCCTGTGTTTCCTCTTCTGTTCCTCTCACTCCCTCCCCTGGGGTGTTGCTTCTCCCATTCCTCCCACTCCACTGTGTTTCCCCTTCTGTCCCTCTCACTTCCTCCCCTGGGGTGTTGCTTCTCCCATCCCCCCCACTCCTCCTGTGTTTCCTCTTCTGTTTCTCTCACTCCCTCCCCTGGGGTGTTGCTTCTCCCATCCCTCTCACTCCTCCTGTGTTTCCGCTTCCCCCATCCCTCCCACTCCTCCTGTGTTTCCTCTTCTGTTCCTCTCACTCCCTCCCCTGGGGTGTTGCTTCTCCCATTCCTCCCACTCCACTGTGTTTCCCCTTCTGTCCCTCTCACTTCCTCCCCTGGGGTGTTGCTTCTCCCATCCCCCCCACTCCTCCTGTGTTTCCTCTTCTGTTTCTCTCACTCCCTCCCCTGGGGTGTTGCTTCTCCCATCCCTCTCACTCCTCCTGTGTTTCCGCTTCCCCCATCCCTCCCACTCCTCCTGTGTTTCCTCTTCTGTTCCTCTCACTCCCTCCCCTGGGGTGTTGCTTCTCCCATTCCTCCCACTCCACTGTGTTTCCCCTTCTGTCCCTCTCACTTCCTCCCCTGGGGTGTTGCTTCTCCCATCCCCCCCACTCCTCCTGTGTTTCCTCTTCTGTTTCTCTCACTCCCTCCCCTGGGGTGTTGCTTCTCCCATCCCTCTCACTCCTCCTGTGTTTCCGCTTCCCCCATCCCTCCCACTCCTCCTGTGTTTCCTCTTCTGTTCCTCTCACTCCCTCCCCTGGGGTGTTGCTTCTCCCATTCCTCCCACTCCACTGTGTTTCCCCTTCTGTCCCTCTCACTTCCTCCCCTGGGGTGTTGCTTCTCCCATCCCCCCACTCCTCCTGTGTTTCCTCTTCTGTCCCTCTCACTCCCTCCCCTGGGGTGTTGCTTCTCCCATCCCTCCCACTCCACTGTGTTTCCCCTTCTGGCCCTCCCATTTCCTTCCCGGGGTGTTGCTTCTCCCATCCCCCCCCCACTCCTCCTGTGTTTCCTCTTCTGTCCCTCTCACTCCCTCCCCTGGGGTGTTGCTTCTCCCATCCCTCTCACTCCTCCTGTGTTTCCTCTTCTGTCCCTCTCACTCCCTCCCCTGGGGTGTTGCTTCTCCCATCCCTCCCATTCCTGTGTTGTTTCCTCTTCTGTCTCTCTCACTCCTCCCCTGGGGTGTTGCTTCTTCCATCCCTCCCATTGTCCTCACATGTTGTAGTGCTTGCTCCGTCCCCCTCCCACATTGTGTTGCATGCCCCATGAATAATTTGCCAGATAAAAGTTCGATGGCGCGATCTAACTTTTAGCCATATTTCACAGGTGCTGTACAACACGACTAAAATACTTTGGCAAAGCCAATAGCTCTTGCATTGATGAGACCTACTGGCTTTGCCAACACGTACTGCATTATATTCCTATCTTTACTATTAGTGGTGAGTGTGAGAACTCAGTTTTTTCTTAACACTTCCTTTAGACTTATCAGTGTCTCACTAACTTTTGAATAACTTTCTTTTAATGCACTTTATCACGATTTTGTGCATTGGCATCTGGACCTTACCGGGCTACTGTGTTGAAAAGGATGCTTCCAGGTTAGAAGAGTAGTGCAACTTAATCCCAGGCATCCACGGCTCCTTACCTAGCGGTTACCACCCAGCTCTGTTCTGTGAACTTTAACTGTGTGGCTGGAACATGACCCCGATTTTAGTTTTCCTTACCGTGCTGGTAAAGGAGTAATGTCCCAAGATCTTTGATCTGGGTCTTCACTCTGTCCACCCCGTATCTTCTCTTTCTTATGGATATAATCGACCAGTGTCCCCGCTTTCCTCGTATGGATATTGAGACAAAATACATTCTGCAAATTCACTGTCAAAACCTAATTGAAGCTTGTGCCCAGTAATGTGATTTATTGTAATGCAATGGATTCACAAAGCACTTTCAGCACCTGCCTTCCTCACTAGCGCAATTGCAGTCATTCAGGTAGTGCCTACTAGCACAGCTATGCCCACAGTCCCTCTCCCATCCCTGCCATGACAAATCAGGACTCTCCAGATTAAGCATTATTGAGGTTTAACAAATTGATCTTGAAATTATCTGTCATCAGTTGAACATTGATCCTTCGTAGTGAGGAGTCTGCCTCTTGATGGTATCTGTCTCACCCAAAGGCATAGGTTGCCATAACGATATTCCATTTAGCTTCCTGCCTTAAATGCCTTTGCCATCATACTTCATACTCTCACTAAGAGCTGTAGTTCTATTGACAGCACAGTTTCCTCAATCACTTGGTTACAAAATTGTAGATTTTCTTAGGAAAGGGAGCACACTTGTTTGCAGGAATGAGTGGTGACTGCATCTATGAATGTGTTCAGTAAAGGTTGCTGCTCACTGGCCCTTGGGTAATCCATCTGTTTCTCTAATATTGTTTTATCCACATCCTTGCCAGCCTAACTCCCTGTGAAGCACATCCCTTAGTTTTCAACACACATCTTGAATGCTTCTGTCCATAAACAACACACTTCTTGGAGGCTTTGGTCCATACACAGCACACCGATCTTGTGGGTTTTGGTCCATATCACAAGATGCTTCTGTCCATATACGAGTCTTCGAATTTTGGTTGCTTTGGTCCATGGACAACACACACATCTTGGATGTTTCTATCCATACACAAGGCGCATATCTTGGATAGGTTGGTCCATACACAATATGCAGACCGTGGAGCCTTCAGTTCATACGCAGCACGTAGACCGTGGATGTTTCAGTCCATACAAGAGACCCAGATCTTGGATGCCTTTGTCCATATGCAGTACACAGATCTTGGATGCTTCTTTCCATATACGTTTGCCATGAATGTAGGCCTCTGGCATACCTGAGGCACCTACCTTCTCGCTTCAGTGGGTGTTTTTGAATAGGAAAGATGCTTCTCATCTGAGTGAGTGTAGATGGCACAGTAAATAGCTCGCTCAGTAGAACCTTTCACCTATTGGAATCCTGTATTCAAAAACGAAATTTATGTGGTGCACAAGCCACATTGGACAAGTGGCGGATGACGCTCCGTGGAAGTAGGATCAGGATAAAAGGTACCTGTTTTAAGTCTTACAGTAAAAGTTAAATATTTTGTTAAATGTTTATAAACAGTAGGCATTCAACTCACATCAGTGATATGAGTATTTTATTGTCTTCTTTGTGAATATGTCAAGAATTTATTACATTTTAGTGATGTTTGGTGTCACGTAGTTAAGGGCATCTAATGAAGAAAAATGTACATGGCGTCCTCAGTTTGGTAACTCGATAATTTCTCACCAAATATACTACTGTACTGTATTAGGTAACTTAGTTAAGTTTCACACCTTATTTGTTGTGGCTCGGGGAACATTACTAGCCTTAAAGAAAGCGCCACATTGCAGTCCGCTCCACTCTTGTCCATTGTCTGTGATCTGTAGTCCCGCCGATTTGATGCCCAGCTATTCTTGCTGCATTCACAGATCCGGTGGATATGTAGAAAGCAGAAACCAAGATGCACAATAAAGAAAGAAAATGTGAGGAAAGGGAAAGTTAACTTAAACAACACAGTGCCATAAGTGCAACAACTGCCAACATGAATGAAAACCAGCTTTGGCAGAGCCAGAGGTCTGGTGTTGGCTGCCAGCTTTTTAACCTTGGGAAGTCTTTATTTGTTCTGTCAGAGTTTTTAAAAAACGTTATTGTTGGGAATGCTGCCGAGCCCTCATCAATCTAACAAACAGCGAGTAAAGGAAAATAAATTATATTTTTGGTCCAAAAACACGCAATTTTAGTAAAATCAAAAGGTCAGACTAATACCGATCTAAAAAGCCAATCAATCTCTTTTTGCCTGCTTGCTTCTTGAATTTTTTTTATTTTTTTATTTTATGATTTAGTAAATATTTTTTTACAAATATAGAATGTTGAAAAGATAGAGGGGTTTGCAAAGACTGAGAGGGATAGATGGAAAGATAGCTAGACTTGCATAGATACGATGGATACATTGATAGAATGACATACATGGATAATTAGATAGATTGATTGGCTTGCAAAGATAGATTGGCTTGCCAAATTGCCAAAATAGATTGGCCTGCCAAGATAGATTGACTTGCACAATTGCAAAGATAGATGGACTGGCAAAGCTTGTTAAGACTTGCAAAGCTAGGCAGATTGATGGACTTGAATAGGTAGCTAGATACCCTTGCATAGACAAAGAGATTGTTGGACTTGCAAAGGTCGATAGAGACAGAGATTGATAGACTTGCATAGAAAGAGGGATTGATGGTCTTAATTAGCTAGAAAGATGAATGGACTTGCATAGCTAGAAAGATTGATAGACGCACAGATATAGAGAGATTGATAGACTCGCATAGATACCCAGCTAGAGGGCGAGAGAGGTAGACTTACAGGTGATAGGGTTGCTAAGATAGATAGATAAATATCACAGCACAAATTCAGTTAGTAATAGAATAGTTAAATATCTAGAAGCACAACATCCAGAAGTACTGAAAGTAAACTTGAAAGATGCAGAAGAAGGACATACAAACTAAAGTGGCTCACAAGTATCTGTGTAGTCCTCAATCTTCAATTGAAATAAATTCATACAAGAGTGCAATTATAAATACATTTCATTTCATTGCAGGCATTCTTAAAAAGAGGATTACTTTATAAAGAATAGATTCAACTGGACACAATCTGTTATACTCTGAAATAGCAGCATTCAGATAAAAAGGGCAGCTCCAAAAGGAAGTTACAACATCATTAGCAGTAGGTAGGAACTGATAAAGCTGGAATGTGTCCTGTGCTGTGAAGAGCTGATAGAAAGCGTCCTGCTATCACATTATGCTCTAAACACATGCAACACTATGCTAATAATTAAGTACAAGCAAAAATGTGAACACTGAATGGAACTACTTTGCTTGCAGATGTGAGTCTTGTGAAAGAGCAAAATGCGGTTGTTTAAAATGAAGTTAACCAGTGACTGAAGAAGGCTGACTCATTGCCTCATGCTGCATGCTGCATGCTGTAGTGGGTAGAAGCAAAATGTTAATGACTCAACAGACCAACGGATGAGGAAGGCTGGCTCAAAACCCCTAAAATCGAAATTTCTTGGCTAACGCCAGAACTAACATTAAGAGAAGCACCTGTCCAATATCTTTTTGATATATTATGGGTCCCAGGAAGATGTTCTATAGCATGTTTTCATCAAATATCATCCCTCTAATGAGCCGCTACCCTTCAGGATTTTCATTCATTAGAAGCTGAGAGTGTAAAGTGTTTGGTTTTCTAGGCCCTGTGGATTTAGTACACTAAGAATTATAACTTGAAAGATTAACATGATTCTAGCCTTTCATTCAGTTGGGTGATAGTAACACCTATTATTTACAGAGCATAGACGGGGAAGAATGATTTGAAGCACTATATAAAAGCAAGATATTATTTATAAGCAGTTTTTTTATAGCACTGACAAAACCCATAAGCTGACCGAGCACTTTACTATTTAAAAAAAAAAAAAACAGGGATGTGTAGCTCCTATTGCCCAGTGCCAAGGATATATTGTTTGAGGTCAAGGGCCACAAGTTTCCTTGTTTATTTTTTCCTTGGAACAAGTAGGCCTAACCCCCTGCAGCACAAACCCTTTGGCTGCCAGTTTACAGAGAAGGGAACTGTCTGCAGTTGAGTTATGTGTGTACATATGTTAATGCTGTTCGAACTTGTGTTTATGGTTCATTAATGAAAAGCCTTCATTATTGAGATGAGCGCTGTAAATAACCATTAAGGTCACACTGCACTACTGACAGTGGTTCCAGTAACAAAAAAAAAAAACAAAAAAAAAACACGTACACACTCGTTTGAAAAGTTTAACAATATGAGGCTAAGTATAATCCTCCCAGAATGCTGTCTGATTAGATGCATATGTTTGGAGAAGTTTGTAAGCAAGAATGTTGATTCATTGCTTTCAGAATAAAATGTTCAGAAAAAAATGCGAGGAATAAAAACCTTTCCCTACTATGAAATTTTAGGTGCTTTTACTTTGAAGCATCATTTAGTAAAATGTGTTGATGCGTGCTAGTATTTCCCAAAAATATTCCTTATGGAAAATCAATGTAACCATTTTCAAAAAGATTATGGGAAGCATGAAAATAAACGAGCACTGGCAAAGCCAACCAACCCGTCGTTTGTTTGAGTCTTTTGGTTTCGTCAATGCTTGTCTTGTTTTCACATGGCTTTTGTAACACTTAAATGTTGCGGGAGCTGCCAGGCCCACACCATTGTAACAAACACAGGCAAAAAAAGTTTTTGGTCTCAAAAAGAACACATTGCCATTAGTGGTGTAACAAAGACCCTGCTGCCCCCTCCAGGGCCCCCCTCTGCATAGCACCATCCCTAAGTGAATCTGGAGGGGGGGGGCTTCTTGTTCTTTACAGGGGGCCCCATCCAGTTTTGTTATGCCACTGATTGCCACAGTAGTTCCTGGCACTGAACAAAACTTCTTTGTGTGACAATAGGCTCCTTGTGGATGAGCAGAATGCGATCACTCACAGTAAAGCCAGACGATACATAGAGAGAGAAATAGAAGTTTAATAAAAACAAAATGTCTTTGTTAATGCCAGACATAATTCGGGATGGATTCTTAAAGAAAGTCACAAAGTGCACCCATGGTATAGGTCTTTGATTTAGTGACTTAATTGAATTCACAAGAACTTACAGAAGTAGACCAGAAAATCGTTCTAGTTGAAAATATTTGTGAACTGTATTTTAGCATGATAAACTTCTGCCATTGTCATGAGTAAATTTCCATCCTTTCTCATGGAAAAATATTAGGAGAAGAGCTGGTGAAAATCCTTAAACATGCAAATTAGTAAGTTTGCTTACTCAAAGGCATTTCAGCTCTGGAACTATTGCTTACTGCTTCTTCCAACCCCAGAATGTAGATCTGTGGAAAGGTGGCAAAATAACAAAATTTCTATAATATTTAAATTGTAAATATTCAAGCCCCACTCTAGTAGTAGCCCTGGCATAACCAGAGAGGCTATTTTCATAATGAGATTACTGCCGTAAGTTGTCGCCGCACTACATCGCACCAAAGGGACAAGTAGTTTAGATTTAAGAAGCAACCTGTCCCATGGACAAGTAGATATTTTATAAAATTCCACACCAATGAAAAAAGCAGTTTCAGTGCTTTGGTTTGATTTGAATCCTGGTTGCAGTGTGTATAGTAGTTTTTTTTCATCATTGAAATATTTGTTGTATCTTTTCCACACAACTCTCTGGGACTTTTGCCGGGAAAGGGAGTTTTGAGAGTTGGTGAAAATTGTTCAGGTCTGCGGTGACACCCATGATATTTTATTAAAGGTAGGATGTGTCTCAATTTCAACCATTTCGGGACCCTCCCTTGGTCAAAGGGTGAGTTGATCAGATTGCACCAGTATGAAATAACACAAGGGGCTAATTACCTTGAAGTTTTGTGGGAATAGTCTCAGTAAAGTAGGAGGTATGTATTGTTTTAGTAACTTTTATTACCAATTCTGTCTGGAAGGTTCTTGTTGAAGAGGCTATGGTTTTTTTTTATGGTTAATTTGTATTCTTGTGCTTTTAAATTTTTTAAAAGGGAGAGTTCAGTCGTATTCCATTTTCTCCACAAAAAATGTTGAGAACTCTGTATGGTTTTGGGGTGGTGTACTGTTTTCCTGTGTTTGATGGCTTTTCTTGCAGTTTGTAGCCTGGTGGATATTCCTTTATTGTGTGTAGATGAATTCTTAAGTCCAATTTTAGCTTTGCTTCTTTCACTGGAGTTGGGTTTTTCTTACAAGATCCGTCTGCTGTTCTGAGAGTTTCCTCGCCTCCAAAAACTTTTTTTTGCCTCGTGTCCACATACGGAGGCTAATGCAGGCTGATATCAACCAATAAGCTGACATTGGCAATATCTTCTAATATATAATGAGACTGTGGCATTTCAGGTACAGTACCCAGTTTGAACATAGAAACCAAAACCGTCAGCAGAGATGGTAAAATGTTTACCTCGCCACAACCTAAAAATTGATTGAACTATAAAAATAAAGTAAATAATCCAATGAGACAGCCCCAGTTTGGTCGTTAAGGTATATCTTAAATCAAGATACCCTGTTTTCTATATATTACTCATTCAAACTTTAAAGCACCTTCTCTCCCCCCCCCCCCCCAATAAGATATCAGGCCCATGAAGGTTCACCCTCTGAAATTGACTCTATACCATTTTCTCTCCTGTTCATGAGCATCATTCATTTCAGGAACCTATGTTTGTAAAGTACCATGGCACTTCTTCAAGCCTGTATTACAACAGATATGGGAGAGATCAGCATCTTCAGTATAAGATGCTTACCTTCAATCTGTCACTCAATGGGATAAGTCTTACTAAGCAAAATGTGGGATTTGTTATGTCCCCTCAAAGTGTTTCCAGAACCTGTACTTGAGGTTAATCACACCAGGGTCGCTAATTCTTCACTTAAATTAGGTATAAAGTCATTCATAGTAAGGTGTGCAAATATGTAATCATCAGACTGTGTAAAAAGTGCACAGATGTGCTGAAAATTTTAACATTCCGTCATGTTGGGACAACAAGTAAGGAACGACCAATGCCACACTTATTCTAGTTCATTCTTACAGTTGAAATGCATGTGCTTTACCTTGGAACAATGTACATTGTATCCTGAAACGATCATGAGTACTGCACACAAAATGCATTAGGAAATGAATAATAGCATTATGCAGTCCCTGCTAGTAAAAAGCTCCTAAGTTCAATTCGCAGAAATCCGTCTTAAAGTGCCATTTCAACCATCCTAAAATGCAGAAGAAAATCAGAAAGCACGGGTTCTTATAAAATGCATAGGTAAAAATATTAGGTATGTAAGACAACACATGAAATTCATTAAAAGCAAAAAGACATCAGAAACCAAGGGTTCTTGGGGAGTGCATAGATGAAAATATTCACTAGTCATGACAGCACATGAACTTAATTGAAGGCAAATAAGGCACAATGCTATATATCAACATGAAACCCAGCATAAGAAATCAAAGCTCTCCTCTGTCCGAAAGTGCAGTATGCTTTCTGAGAATCCTAAAGTGCAAAAAATCTAAAAATATCACAAGCTTTTATGACCTGCATATATTCAACACTCAAGACAACATACAGTATTTGTCAAGGACGCTTGTGTTATAACCTGCATATATTTAACACTCAAGACTGCATACAATATTTATTAAGGACCAAAAGAACACAGTTCCATATGTGAACATGAAGCTCTGTGTCTGTATTTAGGCCCCGGGTGGGAGGGGTCTCTGTGCCAGTTATGATAAGAAGATCTGAATCAAGATAGATTAAGTCTAATTTCTGATCACCACCTCTGGGTTTATCCTGTCCATGCTGAATGCCATAGAATTGTAAAGCACTCTTGTCTCAATTGTGTCTCTCCCAGATGTGTTTTGTCATCAAGTAAGTATAATGCTTATTTGTTATGACTCTCAAATGCTGGGATATGCCAAGTTTTAATTTCCTGACTGTACTCCAACATACTTATTGCTGCATCCACATTCCATCACGTAGACAACATTCTTCTTTATCACCGTGTATTTGTTCTTTAACTACTTTTGCACGTCTAGCAAATAACTCAATGTTTTATTTTGGCCATGCGAGCAAGCTTTAATTTTCTGTCATTTATAGGATGCATACATTTTTGCTGTCAGCCAGGTTGATGGTCCTCTTTTCTGACTTAGCATATAACTTTTTACCAGGAGGTCACCCAGTGATGCTATTTTCCTGCAAGTGATGTTTGGATGGCCAGATAGGAGATCTTTCAAAATTTCATCCCTTTTCAAGATGTTCCAGCTATTGTTAAGCAGCTTTTTAATTTCTCTATTTGAGACTTAAAGTCCATGATGTACCTGATTATTGTTTCCTCTTTATTATTTTAGAGTTTTTGTGTACCAATAGTTCTTCTCTATTCCTGTCTTACATCTTTTTAAGACATCTTCTAGCATTATTATAGGGTAACCCCTTCTCCTAAATCATTAGTACTTTTTGTGTGCTTGATTCTCAAATTCACCATTTTTAAAACAATTTTGCATTGCCCTTAGGAATTTTCTGTATTGCACACACCACTTTAATGCATTTAGTTGTCCACTGTTTGCATGCAAGATGGTATAACTGATTGTTTTCCTACGTATTTTTGTGCACATCTTGCCATTCTCAATGTAGATTCCTATATCAGGGTAATTGATCCTGTTTGCACTGATCTCATATGTAAATTGAAGTCTCTGTGGGCTATTAACTGATTTTATGAAGGCTCCAAGATGTTCGCTTTTTTTTTTCTCCCCTTCCCAAGTTAAAAACAAATGATCAGCGAAACATACTCACAGAATCACATGATTCAATACGTCTGCATTATGCTCCATCCAAACTGTCTCCGCCTCCCACCACCCCATCGTTGGATTGGAGTACGTTGGGGCGAAGGATGTGCCCATTGCTGTGCCTTGTCTCTGGATATAATATACTTCAATAAATAAGAAGACATTATTTCTTAAGCAGAACATATATATTTGTTTTTTTACTGAAAAAGCCAAAGGTTACAGGGACCTTGTAGTTGGGAAATGGAATAAAAAAATAAATAAAAAAAAGTCCTCCTAAATGTGTTTTATTTTTATTTTTCCCAGTGAATATCTATGGTTTTCTTTAATTATATTTCCTAACTATAACGTCCCCGTAACCTTTGTTTTTTCGGTGAATATCGAGGGCTAATTTTTATTACTATGTTAATCCAACCACCACACATGGCCTTTAGCTGTGCGCAGCGTTTGGTGGCCACAGGGCCTGGCCTCCAGCTAGGCACAGAGGCCACCCCTCTATAAGCACTGAACCCTGCACCGTACACAGCCTTCATCCGTGTGCAGGGAAGGTTGCCCGCAACATCTAGCCTGCAGCCAGACCATGCGGCCAGCACCCCCTAACCATCCAACCCCATGCTGTGCACGGGCTTTTGGCCAAGAGCGGCGGGAGTTGGCCGTGGCCTCTGAATGTGCAAATAGATGTGAGAGGGTGTATTTGGGGGTGAGAGTGGCTGTCAGATTGTCTGAGCGTGAGAGTGCGTTCATCAGTATTTTAGTGGGTGTGTCAGTGTGTGCGTGGATCTTTGAGTGGGTGCATAAGTGTCTGAGTGGAAGAAATTGACTGAAAGAGAGAAAAAGTGAGAGAAAGTGTTTTTTTTTGTAATTTTTTTTTTTAGACTTTAATATCTGTTAAAATGAGCTTTGTTTCAATTTAAAATACATTTTTTATTTATTTTAAGTAAAATCATTGTTTATGTTAAAAAAAAAAAAAGGAGAAATTAGTTCAGCTGGAACAAATGATGGTGTTTGTCCAAGTTTAAATGATTTTCAAATAGTCATCAAAAAAAAGTGACAATTCCTTTTGTTGGCGATTTCCACAATTCTTGAACATTATGGAAGTAGCCCATAAAAGGGCACCAGGGAGTGTGCAAGATTAAAGAAAGATTAAGGGGTTCATACTGGTAGCCAGGAATGGACCTGCAAGTAGAGACTAAAACAAGGGTCTATTTTCATTGTAGATAGTGACTGGTGCAAGAAAGTAAGAAGTGCTGCTATGGTCTGTAGGAAATTATCAAATGAGCTATGCGATGAAGTGGCTTTTGATATAGTGTGACGCTGGCCAGCAGGAGCAGTACGTGTGCGTTTATTAATTTTGATGGGCATCTTTTCTAGGTGGCCAGTGGTTGATGAAATTATGAATTCTTTTGCAAGCAAATTTCTCTCAGCTATCTTTGGCGGAGAAAGCAGACAAAAATGTTTACTGTCTGATATTGGAGCACAGCTGACATCTGGAGAAATAACTGAATTCTTAAAGGGTAGTGGAATAACCCATGCGCGATGTCTGCTGTATCAGCCACAAACAGATGTCTGCCGTACCATCCTCAAACGAATGTTTGAAAAGTTTAACACGACCTATCCAGTTATCTAAACTTATGAGAAAGAATTGGGAAGCTATGATCCTGAAATAGTTGGAGAAGTATAGGTGTTAAACGGCATGTGGCTGTAGATACACCTGCTCTGCATACTCCTACCATCTGGTGTTTGGTCCGGAGTATTGCAAGTTGTTTTTCTTCGGAGCAGTGTTCAGAGTCACAAGATGGAGTGATTCCTACTCTCAGTTGTATTGCGCATGGGCATAGACTCCTTTGTTAGATTTTTTTCCCTCCGTCATTTGATTCAGATGTGTGTGCCCCCCCATGTCACGCATACATGGGAATATCACGGAGGGGTTCCCCACCATCATACACCTGGGGCTTAGGGTGTCCTCAAGATAATACCGACCCTTGAGATCCCTATGACTCTGATCCCATTCCTTCCAGTAACCCTGACCTCTGTCCTGCATGCCCCTCCCCACTAGAGGACACTACCTCTTAGCAACAGATAGTTGCCAGAGCAGCCACGTTTCTCAACGTGGAGCTGCTCAAAGATTCTGTTGAGCAGGATGGCCTGTTTGACACCCTTGCCACCACTCACAGAACTCACTCACAGTACTTCCTCATTCTACCTGACATAGTTCAGCGTGCAGAAGACATATTTAAGGAGCCTGTCCACTCTCGGGTAATCACGCCACGGGTGGATAGGAAGTACAAGGCAGCCCCCTCTGACCCTCTTAATGTCAGGGCACAGGTACCACCAGATTGTATAATGGCAATGGTGGCCCATAAATGGGCTAAAAACCAAGCAACTGGGGACTCTCCTCCCCCAGTGAAGGAGAGTAATGGAATTGATGCCGCTGGGGAAAGGGTAGCTGCACAGGCTGTAAACCACTTGCACATAGCCAACTCCTAAGCCCTTTTGGCTCAGTACAACTGAGACCATTGGGATGAGATGGAGGAGCTCCTACAATTCCTTCCCGAGGAGCATTGCGAGAGGGTCCAGCAGATTGTTTCGGAGAGTGAGACTGTCTCTAACAAGTCTGTCAGCAGCGCCCTTGATGCTGCTGATACAGCAGCCTGCGGCATAAACACCAGTGTCATTTTAAGACAGTATGCTTGGCTGCATTGCTCAGATTATAACCCTGAGGTCCAGTATGCAGTCCACAATGTGCCCTTTGACAAAGAGCACCTGTTTACGCCACAAGTAGGCACCACATTAGAGATGCTAAGAAAGGACAACAACACTGTCAAGGCCATGGGTGCCCTTCAGACTACAACACAAAATGGGTCCCTTTTGCTGCCCTGGGTTCAGGAGGGTCATGTAAGTCATCCACATTAGAGGTGCCTAGCTCACACTCTAGACATTCCATCCACCTACACCAGAGGTTTTTACTGAAGCATTCACAGCTGGCCTAACAACAAGGGGAGAGGAAAAAGCACCGCCACACGTGGGTCACCCTGGGTGGGTCACCCTCATGTCCCTTTACTCCTAACCATCCCTAAACCCTGAAATAACTTTTTTTAAACATATAAGTATGTTATTATAAAAATACTTCTGTTTCTGCTAATCAGTGTCTGCCTGCTGAATGGTAGTAGCATTTCAACTCCACTAAGGAGTAGGTTCAGGGCAAGGTAAGGAATTTGGTAGCATTTGACTTTAATTTCACATCATGTTCCAACACTGAAGAGTTAAAAGATGTGTATAGGGGAGAGCTCCAGTATGACTGGAGATCGTTCGTGTCAGCTGCTGAGCTAATAGGAATTGAAGGGCAAGATGAATGAGGGTGTCTGCAGAAAGAGGGCCTGTGGCACAGTACACACCAAGGTGATGATTCACCAAAAGGTAAACTTTGGTGGCCAGCAAGCTAGTCTACATGATCTCCTGTGGATAGAGGTAGAAGTTGGAAATCCAAGTTTTGTTTAGGGCTGTGCATTCTATAAGTCCCCTGGCTTGAGAAGCTCATTTCAGAACTGCTTACTGTTGGCCATTGTCCATTGTCCATTTTGCCTATTAATGTTAAGTATTTTTAAAAGTGTTACATTTTCTTTTACTCTTGACAGCCCTGTGTTTCTCAGTTGTGTTGAACACGTTTCGCGGTATTTTAGTTACGCACCAACTTCAGCAGTATATTTTCTAGCACCCCATCACTGTAGGTTGTGTTAAAACGACATGCAAGGCTTTTTGATTCCCCCTGCCTAGGGCATTTTGTACTCTATCTAGAATGGGTCTCTCTACCTAGCTATTTTAAAGTGTGTTGAAATACACAACACAGGATAATAGAAAAAACCACAGGAGGCCCCAGAAAACCCCTGAAAAGAAATCTGTACATTTGAGTGTCACCAGCTACAGGAAGCTGTGGACTAATTTGATCCCAGTTTTCGTCCTATATCTTCCATATGTGGGTAGCAAGAAATGGATATTAATACGAAAGTGCATTAATTTGGTGAGGAATGGTTTACTTAATAACAGTTGATCTGTGCGGTGAGAAAAAGATATTGTCGAATGCTACCTTACGAGTTCTGATCAAGTGTGGAAAAAATATGAATGTATGTTTACACATGTTTTTGCCCTAGTCCTCTCTCTGACAAAACAGACTATCCACTTAGAATTAGAATGAATGCAGGTACATGATCAGTGAGCCCAAAGGTCTAGTGAACTATGTTAACTTTTCCATACTCTTCGGGTGTTGTATCAGGGCATTTGATTTCAAACTTAAAGGGTTATGTTTTACAAGTTTAAAGTATGAAAAGGCCCCTCAGTGTAGTATATATTGAACTGAAGTCCAAGGTGTAAACTTGCATATGTCGTGCATCTGTCATAAACTTTCCCTTAATGGATTACAGAATTTTAAAGCCTGTGGCATAGGTGTGCACTTGGATATCTGTCAATGACTTTCTTCTGCATGCAGCTCCACTTGTCTTCTAGTATAGTGTTCATGTCAAAATTCTTCATTGGCCACTCCAGAGCATCTTGTATTAATCTAGTTAAAATTAATTTGTCAGTTATTAAATCTATAAGATGAACAAGGGAATATTAAATATAAAGACAAAATGTAATTGTAAATATAATTCAATATATTGGTATATAGTTAAAAAAACAATATATACAACTGTGTTAATAAATATATGTAAACTAATGATGTGAGTCTTAAGAATAGCAAGAGCATTTTAAGGTTCAACGACTGCCAGTTAGTAATGGGTTGTTTAGTTTGTTAGGGTACAGTGAGGAGTAGTTTATAGTTGCAGTAAGACGTTTTCTGGATCAGAGTGGGTAGTGTATAGGAGAAATATGAAGTTTTTAGGGTTCAGGGATAGGTAATGCCTAGAGAGATAGCAAGAAGTCTTTAGTATTCAGGGATGTGTAGTGTATAGAATTAGTAAGGAATGTCAATGTGCAGGTCCTGCACCCAGCTTCACATTAAAATATTGTAGATGAGTGGCCAGGTATAGTAAAAAGGCGCAAACACTTCTGCACCAAAATAAAGTATAGTTGAGAAAGTTTTGTTAGGTGCTCAAGAGAGGATGAAGGGGCCACCATAAACTTCGTATTGAAGCCAAAGGCTTCTTGTCAAAATTTAAATATCCCCCTGAGCAACCAAAACTATATTAATCAGTAGATTGCCCATATATTCCAGAAAAGTATTTTATTCATAGTCCTCATGTTCTTCAATCAAACCAATTGTAACAATGTAGCCAACATGTGTTTTGTCGCTGTGGTACAATAACCAACAACTTTGTCAGTGCAATGATCTATCATCACAAATTCTGTCAAGATAAATGTTAAGTATACCTATCCATTCCCAAAGAAGTAAACCATGAATATATATTTCAAACGGAAGTATGCAAGCCTTCACGTTATCTTAATTTCCTGTAATCAGAGATGTCTGGTGCACACACAAGGTGTTTGGAATACCCTCCTCTCGAAATTGTCATTGCTTGAGGCTTTTTGACTACTGGAAATTTAGATAATATGAAGACAGCGACAAAACGTGTTGGCTACATTGTTAAATTTGGATTGATTGAAGAATATTTGGATTGATTGAAGAATATGAAGACTTTGAATAAAAGAGTTCTCTGCAGTTTTTGGACAATCCATTGATTAATATACTTTTGGTTGATCAGACAGATATTTGAGCTTCTCATTTAACTCAGAAGTACGCGCTTAGTCACAATGACCACTAACAAGATTGTTTGGAGATGCCATGTGGATAATACTGGTGTTCACTACTGTGCGCATACCACTGTCCCAAGCGACCTGGGAGCGAAATTGTGAGACACTGGTTTTATTCGCAATAATTAAATACAGAAAAGAAAGTAGGGAACGCTGGGTAGTTCCCAAGTTTAGGCATAAAGCAGCCGCTTTATATGGAGCACCCCGCAGCGACGCAGACACTCTGAATCTGCTCACCTAACAAATTTATATATACATGTATGACTATGTATGAACACCCACACATTTTTCTTTACTTTTAAGATATAGGGTGGCCACGTACCACTAATTCCAAACCTCCCTTGTGAGGAAAAAATGACGGACGCTCGTGGGGTGTTAAACTAATAGATTTAATCGCTCTTGCAGCAGAGCAAGCAGATGGTTTTGGCACTTCGCCTTAACAAAATACTTGTGTGATTATTATATATATATATATATATATATATATACACACACACAGGGAGTGCAGAATTATTAGGCAAATGAGTATTTTGACCACATCATCCTCTTTTATGCATGTTGTCTTACTCCAAGCTGTATAGGCTCGAAAGCCTACTACCAATTAAGCATATTAGGTGATGTGCATCTCTGTAATGAGAAGGGGTGTGGTCTAATGACATCAACACCCTATATCAGGTGTGCATAATTATTAGGCAACTTCCTTTCCTTTGGCAGGCTCAGAAAAGTCAAAAATAGTGAGTTATCTTGCAGAGGGATGCAGCACTCTTAAAATTGCAAAGCTTCTGAAGCGTGATCATCGAACAATCGAGCGTTTCATTCAAAATAGTCAACAGGGTCGCAAGAAGCGTGTGGAAAAACCAAGGCGCAAAATAACTGCCCATGAACTGAGAAAAGTCAAGCATGCAGCTGCCACGATGCCACTTGCCACCAGTTTGGCCATATTTCAGAGCTGCAACATCACTGGAGTGCCCAAAAGCACAAGGTGTGCAATACTCAGAGACATGGCCAAGGTAAGAAAGGCTGAAAGACGACCACCACTGAACAAGACACACAAGCTGAAACGTCAAGACTGGGCCAAGAAATATCTCAAGACTGATTTTTCTAAGGTTTTATGGACTGATGAAATGAGAGTGAGTCTTGATGGGCCAGATGGATGGGCCCGTGGCTGGATTGGTAAAGGGCAGAGAGCTCCAGTCCGACTCAGACGCCAGCAAGGTGGAGGTGGAGTACTGGTTTGGGCTGGTATCATCAAAGATGAGCTTGTGGGGCCTTTTCGGGTTGAGGATGGAGTCAAGCTCAACTCCCAGTCCTACTGCCAGTTCCTGGAAGACACCTTCTTCAAGCAGTGGTACAGGAAGAAGTCTGCATCCTTCAAGAAAAACATGATTTTCATGCAGGACAATGCTCCATCACATGCGTCCAAGTACTCCACAGCGTGGCTGGCAAGAAAGGGTATAAAAGAAGGAAATCTAATGACATGGCCTCCTTGTTCACCTGATCTGAACCCCATTGAGAACCTGTGGTCCATCATCAAATGTGAGATTTACAAGGAGGAAAAACAGTACACCTCTCTGAACAGTGTCTGGGAGGCTGTGGTTGCTGCTGCACGCAATGTTGATGGTGAACAGATCAAAACACTGACAGAATCCATGGATGGCAGGCTTTTGAGTGTCCTTGCAAAGAAAGGTGGCTATATTGGTCACTGATTTGTTTTTGTTTTGTTTTTGAATGTCAGAAATGTATATTTGTGAATGTTGAGATGTTTAATATATATATATATATATATATATATATATATATATATATATATATATATATATATATATATATATATATATATATATATATATATATATATATATAATCACACAAGTATATGTGTGTGTGTATGTATATATATATATATATATATATATATATATATATATATATATATATATAATGAAACTCGCAATGAAGCGAATTGCAAAGTAATTACTGATATTAGTAGCAGCCTGTTGCTTGGACGGAACCTAGGATAACAATGCTGCTGTATAATATGGAGATCACATCTCAGCCGTCTGCCCGACTCACTGTTAAGTGATTGAACAGATGAGTCTTCGAACTTTATTTTTGCATTTCTCTTAAGAGCATCAATTGACTGAAAGTGGTTTGATACGTGCACCTTTGCCTTATTTCGTGGGATATGTGAAAAATTGTCGACATGAAGGTAGCGCTGTGTAACGTCTACGTTATTTTAACTTAACTACATGATTTTTGTGTCGGTGTGTTTTCTAAATGAATATCTAGAGCACACTGCTACAGGATGCTTATGTAAAGCAACCAATATATTATGACAACATGTGAAGTGTGTCTGCATCAGAATTATGAGGGATATAATTTCGAAAAAGTCTAAGAACAGGTTCATAAATTGAATATAGGGATTGTTAAAGCCTTATTATGTGATTGATGTGTATACAAGTAGGTATTTTCAGCAACATCATAAGAGTAGTAGAAGTTAAAACACACACACCCTTCTGACGAACGATTTCATGGAAAAGCCCCTTAAATAATTTGAGACACAGAGAATCTCTACTTGTGTGTATATATATTCACGGGCCAGAGACAGTTTATTACTACAAAATCTCTGGCAAGAAAATGTATTTATAAAAGTTGCTGTGAGCGTACAATACCTAAATTCAAACATTTTTCCTGTCGGTTTTCTGTTATCTAATTCTTACAGTTTATTTAAATGTCAAAATAATTATTAATCATTGAAACAAAGCTGACATACAGAGCCATTATAACATGTTTTCCTCCAGGGTGACAATCCTTTCCTGTGGTTTTGGAGGCGCCTCACCATTGGCGACAGAAAGGCCATGGGTTTTGTAAAACTTTCAGGGAAGTCTGCTCCTCAACAAACAAAAAATACATTGATCTCTAAAAATTGCTTAAAGCAAAAATATATATTTTTTCAATTGCAAACATTGCATATTAGTCCCTGGCATTCAATTCAAAACAATCTTTATTCGGATTTTACTCCATAAAAGAAAAACAATCACTTAGAAAAATAAGAAAATTATACAATAAAATGTTCCCAGATACATAACAAGTATAAAAAGATAAAAGACTTAGTTGCAACAAATTATGCGGTTATTCATTCTCATATCTGAGTTTTTCTAAATAGGACAGCTTTTTCCTCTGTTCAATTGCATGTAGGATACATTTTATCACTGCTTCACATTTCTCATTCGTATCCAATTTAAATAAATAGTTAAAAGCTTCTCTACAATAAAATAACTTATTAATAGTAAATAGTGGTTTTAAAAATTGTTTCCTAATATCATGATAAAATTTACAGGATATAATAAAATGCATTGTAGATTGTGCAAAACGTCCCACGCAGGGGCACTTCGCTAGACTTTTACTCCAAATTCTCATTTTTGGGAAGGCTACCAAAAAATGCAACATTCTAAAACGTAATCGGGTCAAATAAAATCTATGCTGAGTATTTACAACTGTCAGTAAATAATTTGATATTACCTCGTTGTTTTCGGTCATGTAGAGAGCTACCGTTGACTTCATGCGTTCTCTATTTTCTCTGTCACTAACCCTCCAAGCCATTAAATGATTTTTCAGTTCTTTCTTGCTAAATTGGAGAACTATACCTGGGTTGTCTAAGTTGGGTGTTAGATTTATACCTCTCAACAGATCTTTTAGGTGCATGAACCATGGGATTCTATCCCGGTGTTCTAATGTAAGGCAATCTTTAATAATCTTTCGGGTAAGATGCGTCCCTTCTTTTGACCAAATACCATGCCAAGCCGACAGCGCATTTGTATATATTAGATCCACCACGTAGGGACTGCCCAGTACCTTGTGTACCATTTATGTGGAAGTGGTATTTTTTTGACTGCAAGTAATCTGTTAAAAAATGTATTCTCTAACACTTGTAATGAATGGATCTCGGGCATCAAACCCCAAAGGGCAGAACCATATGTGATGCTGCCGATTTGATTTACTTTTGTAAATTTGCAGCATTTCCCTTACTGGTTTATTACCAATTTTTTGGGAGAATCTAAAGACTGCCTCAGTTGTCCTAATATACTTCATTTTGGTAATTTCTAGGTGTTGATTCCAGTGTCCCATATTAGAAAATTGTACACCCAGGTATGTAAATCCATTCACCTCTTCACATTTGTGGCCCTTAATAAAGTAAGTTTTCTTCCTGGCCTTTCCCTGTCCACAAGTCATTACCACTGTTTTACTCATATTCAACATCATATCTCTTTCCTCCATAAATTCCATGAAGCCTTCCATTAGTTGCTGCAACCCATTTGCAGTTCGTGACAGCAAAACTGCATCATCTGCGTATAAAAGGATTGGGATAGGACATTCTCCTATTTTAGGACTGTCAATTTTTAGATTTTTTTAAATGGGCATCTACACCATTTATATAAAGAGAAAAAAGGAGCGGCGCTAAGACACAACCTTGGCGTATTCCTCTCCCTATCCTAAAACCTGGCGTACATTCTCCATTTCTTCCATATCTCACCCGTGCTGTTAGATTATTGCATAGTTGTGCCAAGAAGCTTATTATATCCGAGGGAGCACCCATATCTGTTAAAACTTTCCGTAACTTAGCATGATTCACCAAATCAAAGGCACTACTAAGATCTGCAAAACAGAGGAATACATGACCCTTCTTTGCCATTGTATACTTGCTTATTATTAAATTGAGGTTTATACATTGTTCCAGGGTTCCAACCCCAGGCCTAAATCCCAATTGAGCCTCTGTAAGTATATGATTATTAGTTGCCCACGTTTCTAGTCTTTCTACAAGTACTCTTCCCAGCAATTTGACAGAGGTATCCAGAAGTGAAATTGGCCGATAACATTTGGGGTCGCCTCTATGCCCCTTTTTAAAAATAGGGACAATTATACTTTCACTCCATGATGTTAAAATATATCCCTTTGTCACACTCAAAGACTTGGGTCAGGATAGGACACCATAAATCAACGTATGTCAAATAGGCATCAACTGGCACCCCGTCAGGGCCCGGCGCCTTCCCTTTCGGGCATCTTCCCATGGCAAATTTCACTTCCTCTAGACTAACTGGTTTCAAGAAGGGTGGATTAATCTCAATTATCCCATTGTTTGACGGGTCAATAGTCGGGTTCTCTGGATTAAAAATTGAACCAAAATGAGAAAGCCATTCCAATGAAGGAACATGTACTGTTATTTCGGGTGCATCACTATTTTTTAGGAAAGGTTGGTTGATTGTTTTCCAAAATAAAGTACTATCTCTTAATGTCGTTGCTTGCTCAAGATTAGCCCATGCCCTAGCTCTCAATTGTGCCTTCCTAGTTTCTAATGCGTGTTTATAATTAGAGCGCTTGATAATTACTTTTTCTCTGTTTCTCGGTCGGGCCTGCAGGGCTTGTTTTAATTCCTGGCTGACTTATGAGCAATTGTGATCAAACCACCCCACTTTACCGCTCTTTTTTCCCCCCGATGCTCTCACTAAGCTTCCTGCAATGGCGATTCTAAGTTGGTTAAAGGATCCTAGGATCGTGTGTGGATTTTGATTATATTCTGTACATATGATGATTTCTTGACGGTGTTGTGTCCCAACTTTATTCATCACATCTGTTTCATTTATCCCAGTCCATTTAATCGCAAATCCGTTTCCGCTTCTTATTCCTATATCCATTGCTAATCGTTCATCTATATTAAAGGGTTTAGCTAATCTCATAGTTAGTATCAGGGGATAGTGATCGCTATAAATAGTGGGCTCAATCTTCAATGAAACGACCATATCCATATGGCTCTTTGACATTAGTATGTGATCAATTAACGAGAAATGTCCTCTTCCTACAAATGATGGAAACTTCTCTCCTTTATACCCATCTTGCTCCATCAACTCTAGGTCATATCTTAATAGTATTTCATTCAATACAGTCCCATAGTTATTATGTAAAAAGTGCAATTGAGTACGTCCCCCCTCGTTGACGAATCCACATGTCTCCCCTATAATATTCTTGCATATCCATATATTAACATCTCCAGCCCATATTATTATGTAACTTGAAGTTATATCGTTTACAAAAGCCTGTAAGTCATCGTGGAGAGTCGATGCCACTACTCTATTAGTACCATCAAATCTATTGTTGTAATAGTTTATTAGTACAATTCCTAAGATCCCATCTATCCGAAAGTATAAAAACTGGTAGTAGGGGGAATCGAGGGAGGATTTCACCAATGAGTAAGGTACCAATGTTGAAATAAGGATTGCTAGACCTTCCTTTGCCCTTTCCCTGGCTGAGGCCGAGGCTGGTGTGGAGAGTGTGGCATAACCTTCCATGTAGAAGGATCCCGTATGCCATGTTTCTTGTAGGCAGATTATATGTGATGAACTTATTATAGTCTGCCATTCCTTCTCGGCTATTTTCGTTTTTACTCCAGCTATATTCCATGACATAAATATAATTAGGTCTCCTACTAGAGGTCCCCCATCTGACTCATTGTCGCCATTACCACTTGGAGATTTTGATATGGGCACTATAGTAGTAGATTGTGTTTTGTTATGCCTCAGAGTCGTTTTCCTACTCAAATTCTCCTGCAGTCAATCTTGATCCTCCATGTTACTCAGGGGGCAAAGCGGTTGGAATACTCCAGTTTATTATACCTAACCAAGATACTGGATGTATTCCCGGTCACCCCTGTGTCAATTTTGCCTGTGGTGTTCATCATTCTGTAAAAGTATCCTAGAGGAACAGCCATAATCTCCCTCCTCAGGCGTTTACATTTTTGATATCTTATATCCAAGTCTGTTAGTAGTTGGCCCACAAAGCGAGGGTTACGAAAATTGACCACGATACAATCTCCTTCTTCTTCCTCCAAATTTCCCACCCAGTCAACTCTCCTTGCATATAAGATCTCGCGAAATAGTATATCTGGTGTACATATATTCCCTGACATCCAGTGTATTACCTTGTTGGAATATCTGGCCAGGTCTCGACAATATTTGGGCCAAGTTTGGGAACATTTTTCAGAATGATTGTATATGGGGTAGCATCTGGTGCTAGTTGTAACACCTCTGTTCGATGGCATCTGTCGCTGTAGATACGCATGTTCTGCAATAGCTCGCCATCTGGTGTTGGGCCGGAGTGTTACAAGTTGTTTTTCTTCGAAGAAGTCTTTCGAGTCACGGGACCGAGTGACTCCTCCTTTTGTCTCCATTGCGCATGGGCGTCGACTCCATCTTCGATTGTTTTTTTTTCCGCCATCGGGTTCGGACGTGTTCCTGTCGCTCCGAGTTTCGGAACGGAAAATTAGCTAATTTCGGAAGATTTTCGTCGGTATTGTTGCGTTCGGGATCGGCGTACTTAGATTCCACACCGCATCGAAGATCGAAGAGCTCCGGTGCCCTTCGGGGTAGTTTTTTCGATCCTCCGTCGGGGCCTGGTCGGCCCGACCGCGTGCTGAAGAACGCCGATGGAACGGACCCCGTTCCGTTTCTGCCCCAAATGCCACAATAAATACCCCTACACAGACCAACACTTGGTCTGCAACCTGTGCCTGTCACCTGAGCACAGCGAAGACACCTGCGAGGCCTGTCGTGCGTTCCGGTCCCGAAAAACTCTCCGAGACCGTCGAGCCAGAAGACTTCAGATGGCGTCCGCGCCAACAGCCCAACGGGAGTTCGAGGAACAGGAAGAGGAAGGTACCTTCTCGATCCAAGACTCAGACTCCGAAGGATTCGACGACACACAAACCGTGAGTAAGACGTCGAAATCCACTCAGAGGAACATTTACAAGGCCCAGGGGACGCCACTGCCACCAGGCCATGGCTCGACCCATAAATTCGGTGACCGACCGTCGGCACCGAAAAAGGCCCAAACAGTGCCGAGATCGTCCGACTCCGGTCGAGACACCGGCACGCAGCCTTCTCGGGACCGAGAAAGTGCTGGAGACAAGCCTCGACACCGAGATGCCGGTGTGGACACGGCTCGACGCCGAGACAGCGGCACCGAAACAGATCGACGCCGAGAGGTTTCGGCCCCGAAAAGAAAAAAAGTCACCTCGGAGCCGAAAAAACACGCAGACAAAGTTTCGATGCCGAAACAAACTGCAACAGACCCAGCTTCAGGCTCTTATACAGAAGAGCACTCGCTAACCTCCCAAATGCAGAAGCATAGGTTTGAGGAAGAGCTACAAGCAACTGATGTGGACCATACGCAAAAGCGTATCTTCATTCAGCAGGGGACAGGAAAAATAAGCACCCTTCCCCCCATTAGGAGAAAGAGAAGGTTGGAGTTCCAGACGGAACAAACACCACAACCAAAAGTGGTGAAAAGAGTTACACCACCACCCTCTCCTCCGCCCGTGATTAACGTTTCACCAGCACAAACTCCATCACACTCCCCAGCTCACACCACCATGAGCCAGGGTGACCAAGATCAGGACGCATGGGACCTATACGACGCCCCAGTGTCAGATAACAGTCCGGAGGCATACCCTACGAAGCCATCTCCACCAGAAGACAGCACCGCGTACTCTCAAGTGGTGGCTAGAGCAGCACAATTTCACCACGTAAGCCTCCACTCAGAACAGGTGGAGGATGATTTCTTATTCAACACACTCTCCTCCACCCACAGCTCATACCAAAGCCTGCCTATGCTCCCTGGTATGCTCCGGCACGCAAAAGACATCTTTAAGGAGCCGGTCAAAAGTAGGGCAATCACACCAAGGGTGGAAAAAAAGTATAAGCCGCCTCCTACGGACCCGGTTTTCATCACTACACAGCTGCCACCAGACTCTGTCGTTGTAGGAGCAGCTAGGAAAAGGGCCAACTCTCACACATCTGGAGATGCACCACCCCCAGATAAAGAAAGCCGCAAGTTCGATGCAGCTGGTAAAAGAGTCGCAGCACAAGCTGCAAACCAGTGGCGCATCGCGAACTCCCAGGCACTACTTGTGCGCTATGACAGAGCCCACTGGGACGAGATGCAACATCTCATTGAACATCTGCCCAAGGACTTACAAAATAGGGCAAAACAAGTGGTTGAGGAGGGACAGACCATCTCCAACAACCAGATCCGCTCCTCCATGGACGCTGCAGATACAGCTGCACGGACAATTAATACATCTGTAACTATCAGAAGGCATGCATGGCTCCGAACGTCTGGATTTAAACCAGAGATTCAACAAGCAGTTCTCAATATGCCTTTTAATGAAAAAGAACTGTTCGGTCCAGAAGTGGACACAGCGATTGAGAAACTCAAAAAAGATACGGACACTGCCAAAGCCATGGGCGCACTCTACTCCCCGCAGAGCAGAGGGAATTACAGCACATTCCGTAAAACGCCCTTTCGAGGGGGGGTTTCGGGGTCAAAGCACACAAGCCAGCACCTCACAAGCCACACCGTCCAGTTACCAGGGACAGTATAGAGGAGGTTTTCGGGGACAATATAGAGGAGGGCAATTCCCTAGAAATAGAGGAAGATTCCAAAGCCCCAAAACCCCTACTACTAAACAGTGACTCACATGTCACTCACCCCCTCCACACAACACCAGTGGGGGGACGAATAAGTCATTATTACAAAGCATGGGAGAAAATCACTACAGACACTTGGGTTCTAGCAATTATCCAACATGGTTGTTGCATAGAATTTCTACAATTCCCTCCAAACATACCACCAAAAGCACAAAATTTAACAACACACCATTCCAATCTCCTGGAGATAGAAGTGCAGGCACTATTGCAAAAGAATGCAATCGAATTAGTGCCAAACACACAAATAAACACAGGAGTTTACTCACTGTACTTTCTGATACCAAAGAAGGACAAAACACTGAGACCAATCCTAGACCTCAGAGTAGTGAACACTTTCATCAAATCAGACCACTTCCACATGGTCACACTACAAGAAGTATTGCCATTGCTAAAACTACACGACTACATGGCAACTTTAGACCTCAAGGATGCTTATTTCCATATACCAATACACCCATCGCACAGGAAATACCTAAGGTTTGTATTCAAAGGAATACATTACCAATTCAAGGTACTGCCTTTCGGATTAACAACCGCACCAAGAGTCTTTACCAAATGTCTAGCGGTAGTCGCTGTACACATAAGAAGGCAGCAAATACATGTGTTCCCATATTTGGACGACTGGCTAATCAAGGCCCATTCGTTCATACAGTGCTCAAATCACACAAATCAGATCACACAAACCCTCTTCAAACTCGGGTTCACCGTCAACTTTACAAAATCCAACATTCTGCCGCGCAAGGTACAACAATACCTAGGAGCCATAATAGACACATCAAAGGGAGTAGCCACTCCAAGTCCACAAAGAATTCAAAATTTCAACACCATCATACAACGCATGTATCCAACACAAAAGATACAGGCAAAAATGGTATTACAACTCCTAGGCATGATGTCTTCATGCATAGCCATTGTCCCAAACGCAAGACTGCACATGAGGCCCTTACAACAATGCCTAGCAGCACAGTGGTCTCAAGCACAGGGTCACCTTCTAGATCTGGTGTTAATAGACCGCCAAACTTACCTCTCGCTTCTGTGGTGGAACAACATAAATTTAAACAAGGGGCGGCCTTTCCAAGACCCAGTGCCACAATTCGTAATAACAACAGATGCTTCCATGACAGGGTGGGGAGCACACCTCGATCAACACAGCATACAAGGACAATGGAACGTACATCAAACAAAACTGCATATCAATCACCTAGAACTTCTAGCAGTTTTTCAAGCACTAAAAGCCTTCCAACCAATAATAGTTCACAAATACATTCTCGTCAAAACAGACAACATGACAACAATGTATTATCTAAACAAGCAGGGGGGGACGCACTCCACGCAGTTAAGCCTGCTAGCACAAAAAATTTGGCATTGGGCAATTCACAACCAAATTCGCCTAATAGCACAGTTTATACCAGGGATCCAAAATCAACTCGCAGACAATCTCTCTCGAGATCATCAACAGGTCCACGAATGGGAAATTCACCCCCAAATTCTGAACACTTATTTCAAACTCTGGGGAACACCTCAGATAGACTTGTTTGCGACAAGGGAGAACGCAAAATGCCAAAACTTCGCATCCAGATACCCACACAAACAATCCCAAGGCAATGCCCTATGGATGAACTGGTCAGGGATATTTGCTTACGCTTTTCCTCCTCTCCCTCTCCTTCCTTACCTGGTAAACAAACTCAGTCAAAGCAAACTCAAACTCATATTGATAGCACCAACTTGGGCAAGGCAACCCTGGTACACAACGCTGCTAGACCTATCAGTGGTACCCTGCATCAAATTGCCCAACAGGCCAGATCTGTTGACACAGCACAACCAAAAGATCAGACACCCAGATCCAGCATCGCTGAATCTAGCAATCTGGCTCCTGAAATCCTAGAATTCGGGCACTTACAACTTACCCAAGAATGTATGGAAGTCATAAAACAAGCCAGAAGGCCATCCACCAGGCACTGTTATGCAAGTAAATGGAAGAGGTTTGTTTGCTACTGCCATATTAATCAAATACAACCATTACACACAACTCCAGAACATGTAGTGGGTTACTTGCTTCACTTACAAAAATCTAACCTAGCTTTCTCTTCCATTAAAATACACCTTGCAGCAATATCTGCATACCTGCAGACTACCTATTCAACTTCCCTATATAAGATACCAGTCATTAAAGCATTCATGGAGGGCCTTAGAAGAATTATACCACCAAGAACACTACCTGTTCCTTCATGGAACCTAAATGTTGTCCTAACTAGACTTATGGGTCCACCTTTTGAACCCATGCACTCCTGCAACATACAGTTCCTAACCTGGAAGGTGGCATTTCTCATCGCCATTACTTCCCTAAGAAGAGTAAGCGAGATTCAGGCGTTTACAATACAGGAACCTTTTATACAACTACACAAAAATAAAGTCGTCCTAAGGACCAATCCTAAATTTTTGCCAAAGGTTATTTCACCGTTCCATCTAAATCAAACAGTGGAACTTCCAGTGTTCTTTCCACAGCCAGATACCGTAGCTGAAAGGGCACTACATACATTAGATGTCAAAAGAGCATTGATGTATTACATTGACAGAACGAAAAACATCAGAAAGACTAAACAACTCTTTATTGCATTTCAAAAACCTCATGCAGGAAACCCAATTTCTAAACAAGGTATAGCCAGATGGATAGTTAAATGCATCCAAATATGCTACCTTAAAGCTAAACGACAGCTGCCCATTACACCAAGGGCACACTCAACCAGAAAGAAAGGTGCTACCATGGCCTTTCTAGGAAACATCCCAATGCAAGAAATATGTAAGGCAGCCACATGGTCTACGCCTCACACATTCACCAAGCACTACTGTGTAGACGTGCTATCCGCACAATAAGCCACAGTAGGTCAAGCTGTATTAAGAACATTATTTCAGACTACTTCCACTCCTACAGGCTGATCCACCGCTTTTGGGGAAATAACTGCTTACTAGTCTATGCAGAACATGCGTATCTACAGCGACAGATGCCATCGAACTGAAAATGTCACTTACCCAGTGTACATCTGTTCGTGGCATCAGTCGCAGTAGATTCGCATGTGCCCACCCGCCTCCCCGGGAGCCTGTAGCAGTTTGGAAGTTACCTTCAATTATTTATATATGTATCATCTCAACCTTAAATAGGTGCATACTTAGTCACTCCATTGCATGGGCACTATTACTACAATTCAACTCCTACCTCACCCTCTGCGGGGAAAAACAATCGAAGATGGAGTCGACGCCCATGCGCAATGGAGACAAAAGGAGGAGTCACTCGGTCCCGTGACTCGAAAGACTTCTTCGAAGAAAAACAACTTGTAACACTCCGGCCCAACACCAGATGGCGAGCTATTGCAGAACATGCGAATCTACTGCGACTGATGCCACGAACAGATGTACACTGGGTAAGTGACATTTTAATTCACGGGTCTATTCCTTGTCAGGGACTGGCGTCTGTGATTTCTATCCATGGGATCAATTTGATGAATCATAGGTGCCTTATGCTGAGGGGTTTCTTCCTGTGTGGGATGCCGGCATTTCATACTCCTTTTGTTGGGATCTGCAAGCCCTATCGTTGCTCTATTCCTTAAGACTGTGGCCTCTTGATTTTCTTTTAATATAAGATCACTGCTAGGAGATAGTTTCTGGTTTGGTCACTGAGCTAACGCTTACTTCTATTTTGGTTAAGCGTTCTTTTATCTCCTTAAATTCTGACAATATTTTTGTCTCTATATGATCTAACTTGCCATGTAATTTTTTAAAGAGGGTTTCCACATGTTTTTGTAGGGTGCCATCGTTATCTGATGATAGTGCTACTGCATGACCCCCATACATTTGAGTAATTTTTTTTTTACTCTTAGGAAGCTGTGAGTGTACTATCATGGATTTGGATTTGGTAATCTGACTACTTCTTTTTTTCTTGGGTGGTGAAAGAATTTGGTCATCTGTACTATTTGGTGAGTCAATTCCCTCTATTATATCTATAGGAAATAAGGGGCCTAAAGACGATCTAGAGTCTGGTCCAATAGATTTTCCATCTGGGGCTTTTAATTCAGAAGTTAAGCCTGCAGCCTCAGAGCTCACTTCAGCGATAGCCTCATGTAGAACATTTTTTGTTGCTACTAAACGTGCTTCAGCATTAATAATTTCTTCGTTTATTTTTCCCATGGCATCTGTAAGGTAATTGGTGATTGTATTAGTACTTCTCAGGGTTGTGGTATTCATACCATTCCCTATTTGGTTTTGCTTTCTTTTCCCCATTATATATGAAGGGTTAACTATGATAAGCACTCTTAGCTAATCACAGACAGGGTATATATGATTACTAAAAACAAATGACAACAAAGTGTGCCCAACCCAGCCTTCTCCTGCTCTGGTGAGCACATAGCAGCGGTACAAGAAACTTATTTTTGGCTTCTACTCTAGCCACAGCGCCAAAATCGACTACGAGTCTGAGTTCAAACGTCTCTTTATAGCCCTGAAGAGACCATTATCAAAGGGAGCCGGAAGAAGAGTATCAGGGGGGTGTCCCAGCCCAGCCTCTCAGGCGCTGACGGCCGCAGGACGGGCCCGCCCTTGGCCCGGGCTTTGCCTGGGCGCTGCCCGCTCGCGGGAACGCGAGGGTTCAGATTTAAAGGGCTCCTGCCCTTCAACAAGTGGCTGCCGCCGCCTCCCGTCAGGTGCGCGCTTCCCGCAGGGCGGGAACGCGAGGGTTCAGATTTAAAGGGCTCCTGCCCTTCAACAAGTGGCTGCCGCCGCCTCCCGTCAGGTGCGCGCTTCCCCTGGCACTCAATGAAACTACTTTGTGTGTGTGTAGTGGAGTGCCCTCCTTTACAGAGAATTTGGCTAGTGGCTGAAGTGAGCGGGAACATCGCTGTACACTGTAGAAAGCGAAAGGAAAATGTGAATGGCATAATAAACAATGGATGGTGATGATGGCTGCCTGAAAGCCTCCATACTTCTAATTAGAGTAAATCAAAAAGCCCTATGCCAACATCAGACCTAAAAAGTGCTCGTCGGAAGAGTGATTGCCTCACTGCTTTTTTATTTTCTTGGCCCAGAGATTCCTGTTCTTTTGCCCCCATTAAGGTGGCAAAGATCACTGTAGCTCGGCCATTTTAAATATCTATACTCTGCTAACAGATGCCCTATTGAGAATCATGTTTAGTGGGGTCAATGGTTGTCAAATTACATTGAGCTTATTGCCGAAAAGCTTTGTACGGATTGTGTAAGTAATCAAGCTGCGTACATTGCTGGTTTTCTCTAGTCGGGGAAAAAAGATTACCTTACAAATTCATGCATAATCGGGGAAACAGCCTAGGC
The DNA here is from genome assembly GCF_031143425.1 of Pleurodeles waltl. Classification (NCBI taxonomy): domain Eukaryota; kingdom Metazoa; phylum Chordata; class Amphibia; order Caudata; family Salamandridae; genus Pleurodeles; species Pleurodeles waltl. Next base: position 1,274,928,526 of record NC_090437.1, read on the forward strand.
ATTACCTGAATCAAAGATATGTAGATGTTTTTGTACATTTATAGAATTGTGCATCATTTCCAATGTGCAAAAGAGTGATCTACACTCATATCTATGTGTACATTTGGATGAACTATTTCAATATGACCTGCTAAACTGCATTTGCTTGCCTTATGCTAGCTAGGCCTCAGTTTTTAACGGTCCTGTTCAAAATAGATGCCTCACTCTGCACATTTACTGTTTGTTTATTTCCGAATTACGTTTTTCTCAAAGAAGACTCTCTTGCATGGGTTTAGTAAAGTAAATTGCCTTCACGGTTCTGTCTGCTTGCAGTATTGCGTTAATTAACCATGGTTCACTATTGTTCAATGTTGTTTTGTAACTAGGTTGTTCTGACAACGCCAGAGGGTATTAGCATGGAGGGGACTAAATCAATATCCCTCCAGTGGGACAGTGGTTGGGCTTTGACGTTCTTCATTTAAATGCTCTGATTTGCTGAAATTGTAGTTAATTCGCTCACACCATGATGATTCTGCACTTTGTGTTGGCCCGTGAGAATATTTCCTATATAAAAACCCTCGAATTTAGGGGTGAGCCCACAACTCTAAGATATTTCCAATGCTTCTAGGGATGCTGTCCGATTTCGTACTAATTTTGCTGCTCACTCGAGACGTAGAATATTTTAGATTTTGCCTGGTATTCTGTATTGCAGTATTACTCAGTGTCCTCATTGCAATGACTTAATGCATCTGCACTTTCAGTTTCTGTACAGCACACTTTTGAATTTTTGTAAAATACCTCTCTAAATTTCTAATTCCGCCCTAGACTTTACTTATTGAGAATGTCCCTCCTTATTTAACTGTATTTTTTATATGTTCTTACCCTGGGAGATATTGTCTCATGACACGGACACAGTTCCCAATCCACCCACGCATGGGTGTTATTTAGGTGTCTTTTTGGATGTAAGATTGTAGAAGTGTCCGACTCCCACAGCCAGCTGTACACAACTAACTACTTTACTTAAAATGAGCTGGACAGTCTGTCCCTCCCTGGAAAACATCCCAGCAGGAGACTCCGTATGTTAGTTTTTAATTAATTCTGTTAGTTATGCCATGATTTCTCACAGGACCCTAAATGGTTGATGGAACCCTGTAGGAAAGTACCGTCTTGCCTGGCATGGTACCCCCATATTTCACTGTATGTTGTTTTAGTCCTTGTGTCACTGGGACCCTGCCAGGCAGGGCCCCAGTGCTCATAAGTGTGCCCTGTATGTGTTCTCTGTGTGTTGACTAACTGTCTCACTGAGGCTCTGCTAACCAGAACCTCAGTGGTTATGCGCTCTCTGCTTTCCAAATTTTTCACTACAGGCTAGTGACTAAATTTACCAATTCACATTGGCATACTGGTACACCCAAATAATTCCCTTGTATATGGCACTGAGGTACCCAGAGTATTGGGGTTCCAGGAGATCCCTATGGGCTGCAGCATTTCTTTTGCCACCCATAGGGAGCTCTGACAATTCTTACACAGGCCTGCCACTGCAGCCTGCGTGAAATAACGTCCACGTTATTTCACAGCCATTTACCACTGCACAAAAGGAACTTATAAGTCACCTATATGTCTAACCTTCACCTGGGGAAGGTTGGGTGCAAAGTTACTTAGTGTGTGGGCACCCTGGCACTAGCCAAGGTGCCCCCACATAGTTCAGGGCAAATTCCCTGGACTTTGTGAGTGCGGGGACACCATTACACGCGTGCACTATACATAGGTCACTACCTATGTTCAGCGTCACAATGGTAACTCCGAACATGGCCATGTAACATGTCTAAGATCATGGAATTGTCCCCCCAATACCATTCCATGATCCCCCGGGTCTCTAGCACAGAACCCGGGTACTGCCAAACTGCCTTTCCGGGGTCACCACTGCAGCTGCTGCTGCTGCCAACCCCTCAGACAGGTTTCTGCCCTCCTGGGGTCCAGGCAGCCCTGGCCCAGGAAGGCAGAACAAAGGATTTCCTCTGAGAGAGGGTGTTACACCCTCTCTCTTTGGAAATAGGTGTGAAGGGCTGGGGGGGAGTAGCCTCCCCCAGCCTCTGGAAATGCTTTGATGGGCACAGATGGTGCCCATCTCTGCATAAGCCAGTCTACACCGGTTCAGGGATCCCCCAGCCCTGCTCTGGCACGAAACTGGACAAAGGAAAGGAAAGGGGAGTGACCACTCCCCTGACCAGTACCTCCCAGGGGAGGTGGCCAGAGCTCCTCCAGTGTGTCCCAAACCTCTGCCATCTTGGAAACTGAGGTGTTGGGGGCACACTGGACTGCTCTGAGTGGCCAGTGCCAGCAGGTGACATCAGAGGCTCCTTCTGATAGGCTCTTACCTCTCTTGGTAGCCAAACCTCCTTTTCTGGCTATTTAGGGTCTCTGCTTTGGGGAACTCTTCAGATAACGAATGCATCAGCTCACTAGAGTTCCTCTGTATCTCCCTCTTCACCTTCTACCGAAGGATCGACCGCTGACTGCTCCAGGACGCTTGCAAAACCGCAACAAAGTAGCAAGACGACTACCAGCAACATTGTAGCGCCTAATCCTGCTGGCTTTCTCGACTGTTTCCAGGTGGTGCATGCTCTGGGGTTAGCCTGCCTTCACCCTGCACCAGAAGCTCCGAAGAAATCTCCTGTGGGTCGACGGAATCTTCCCCCTGCTTAAGCAGGCACCAAAAGACTGCATCACTGGTCCTCTGGGTCCCCTCTCATCCTGACGAGCGTGGTCCCTGGAACACAGCAACTCTGTCCAAGTGACTCCCACAGTCCAGTGACTCTTCAGTCCAAGTTTGGTGGAGGTAAGTCCTTGCCTCCCCACGCTAGACTGCAAAGCTGTGTACTGCGAGATTTGCAGCTGCTCCGGCTCCTGTGCACTCTTCCAGGATTTCCTTCGTGCACAGCCTAGCCTGGGTCCCCAGCATTCCGTCCTGCAGTGCACAACCTTCCGAGTTGTCCTCCGACGTCGTGGGACCCCCTTTTGTAACTTTGCGTGGACTCCGGTTCACTCTTCTTCTAAGTGCGTGTTGGGGTACTTCTGCGGGTGCTGTCTGCTTCTGTGAGGGTTCTCTGAGTTGCTGAGCGCCCCCTCGGTCTCCTCCTCCAAAAGGCGACATCATGGTCCTTCCTGGTCCTCAGCAGCACCCAAATACCTCTACTGCGACCCTTGCAGCTAGCAAGGCTTGTTTGCTGTATTTCTGCGTGGGAACACCTCTGCAAGCTTCATTGTGACGTGGGACATCTGTCTTCCAAAGGAGAAGTTCCTAGTCCTCTTCTTTCTTGCAGAACTCTAAGCTTCTTCCATCTGGAGGCAGCTTCCTTGCACCTTCATCCGGGGTTTCCTGGGCTCCTGCCCCCCCTGACACTGTCGTGACTAGTGGACTTGGTCCCTTTGCCTTGCAGGTCCTCAGGTCCGGAAATCCATTGTCAGTGCACTGCTGGTGTTTGTTCTTCCTGCAGAATCCCCCTATCACAACTATTGTGCCCTTTTGGGGTAGTAGGTGCACTTTACTCCTACTTTTCAGGGTCTTGGGGTGGGGTATTTTGGACACCCTGACTGTTTCCTTACAGTCCCAGCGACCCTCCACAAGCTCACATAGGTCTGGGGTCCAATCGTGATTCGCATTCCACTTTTGGAGTACATGATTTGTGCCCCTATTCCTATGCTTGCCTATTGCAACCTATTGTAATTCTACACTGTTTGCATTAGTTTTCTTGCTCTTACTTACCTAATTTTGGTTTGTGTACATATAACTTGTGTATTCATTCTTACATTCTTACTGAGGGTACTCACTGAGATACTTGTGGCATATTGTCATAAAAATAAAGTGCCTTTATTTTTAGTATCTGAGTATTGTGTTTTCTTCTGATATTGTGCTATATGATATAAGTGGTATAGTAGGAGCTTTGCATGTCTCCTAGTTCAGCCTAAGCTGCTTTGCCATAGCTACCTTCTATCAGCATAAGCTGCTAGAAACACCTCTTCTACACTAATAAGGCACAAGGTGTAAGTACCTCTGGTACCCACTACAAGCCAGGCCAGCCTCCTACAAACCCTGGTTGTGAAACTCTGCCCTAGACCAACAGATATCAATACATAATCCTGCTCCTCAAAGTCTATGGTACAAATTAGGGAAATATGAAGGTGGGAAGCTTTCAGGTGGGTGTTAGTGGCTGAAGTGAAAAGGCATTGGTGTTACATTTCTTTATTAATCCAAATGCGTTTTCACTTCAGCCATTAACATCCAGCTCGGAAATGTAACACAGAAGAGGCATTGGAACGTCTGCCATTTAAGTGATCGCCATCTAGTGCAGTGAGCTTCTGTACAGTGAACGTGCTGCAGCGTGAGGTTCCTGAAGTCTGCTCTCTGTACACAAACAATTATAGGGGGCAATTTCCTTAGAGTTTGAGCCAAACAAGGGCACGAGTCTGGTAGTAATATTAGTAGATTCTGGTTTTTGAGTGGAGGTAGGAGGAAATTTGTAACTTAGAACAGTTCCATTCAAGCTGTGGGATGAGAAATGGCGGCTTTGTTAGAAGTGAGATTTAAGTTCGGTCTAAGGACGACAGCGCGTTAGAAGCTGCATTTACCTATGTTGCAGTATCAGTAAAAGTTCTTAGCAGTTTAATAGATGATACAATCTGAATCTATCCTAAACAACGTAAGATAAACAAAAAAACTCAAAAATACCCGTTGCTTAGATTGGCACCAAAAAGGTTTTCCCTAGAATAGAACAAGTTAACTTGCAGTGCAACCAGATGACTACTTCACTCTGAGCTGTGGATGCGCACAAGTGGGATGACCTCGGAGAACAAATGTGTTGTCATTGAACATGACAAGACCCATTCCAGGATAAAATTGTAGTATTTTTTTTTTAATGAACTAACCTTCTACTCCTCTCCACATCCCTTAACCTTCAAAAGATCTTTCAAAAGCTAGGTGACTTGAATTATTTTGGAGCCCGTCTGAAAATGCAAACTGGGTCAGGTCAGCTGCTGATTAAGGACACCGTGGCAGTGGGCTGCCCCTTTGTGGGAGGCCATGGGGTGCGGTGAGCAACCTGTCAGATTAGTCATGCAGTCATCTATTTTTGTGACCACAAATAATCCCTGAACATGATTTCATTTGAGAGTCTTATTGTAATCCCTAGAGACATCAATATATGAACATGGGGTGAAGGATGTTCGTGGATTGCGGAGGGGTGCAGTGAAGCAGCTTGAGCAGTGACCTACATTGCTGATAAAGAATGGGGGCCAAAGCCTCTACACGGTCTTAAAAATAAGCCTGTATTTAAGTTGGAATTTATTCTCCTTTAGTACATACTATAATAACGACCCCCTGTCCTCTAAAGAGACCCTTGACTGCCAGAAGTACTCATGTAGAGCGAGGACGCTGATTGGGTGGCACATCAACAAAGGTTACTGTCAATAAATTATGGTCACAAATCCTTCCAAGGAGGCAGATGATTTTACAAAACAAAGTATAACGTTCTTCCAGTCCTTCGTTCAATCAAAACTGTAGTTTGTTGCTGCTCTAAAGTCATTTGAATACTACAGCAATGTAGTATTCCAGTAGCTTGTGCCCCCTATTTTTGTTTTCCCAAGCATCACAGATCATGTCCAGAAGCATAGCACGCGAAGTATACTGGTTAGAAAGACTTGGCTACTTCCGCCTATGGCCTTGTGCAACTTTCATTGTGTATGTACATGCTTGGAGGTAGATGGGTGCTACAATGAGCAAGGATGAGAAGCACTGTAGGTGACGGAAACATCGACTTAACCACAGCCAAAATTGGGCCCTATTTCTACAGTCCCCTTAAAGATTTTAAAACACCTCTAAACATGTAGATTGAATGTTACCACTCATCTGCTTTGTTTACTGTAACAGCGTCGACATGTCCCCTCCTTTTTATACGTCTCAACCTTTGTTTGTCTGAACACTGTAAATATTTCCTTTAACTACTTGGCTGCTGAGGCTTTTTTTGCCCCATTCCCAATCCCTTTTCTGATGTTTGAGGCCCTTTACTCATAAACCTTCATAACTCTTTTCCCACAAAAGGTATCCATGTCGTATTTTTGTCCTTTTGGATTCTGAAGGTACCCAGGAATTCTGGATTCCCCTGGATGGAATGAAGATAATAGTCAAAATATATCAAGTTTATTTCTTCTTATTTTGTATTCGAAAAAGGGAAAAAAGTTATGTACAAGAAAGCATATTTCTTTCCTTCACCAAAATGTTTGGTGTGCTAAGATCACCAGCTTTTGTGAACTAGCTGGGTTGTAAAACAAAACCACATTGTTACCACTGTTTTTAAACTTTTCTAAGTGGTAGTCCATTTTCCATTTTTTTTTTTTGTGGTTGCAACTTACTTGGTGTTTGTGGTGGAAAATGGTGGGAAACATTTCAGAAAACTAGACGAAATTCTGAATTCAGCAAACTCATTTGTGTAGATGGGGATTTTTTTTCCTAAAAAAAACTAATAATTGAAATAATTAAATTAAGGAAGGGAAAATAGCAATTGTTCAAAACGTTTTAATTTGTAATTTTGTACCCAGATGATCGATTAAACAGAAGTAAGATACTGTTACGTCGGTCAGATCCGTCTGCTTTCCGGCATATACAGTGTTTTGTTAGTTGTCCAAACACGTACGATACCCAGAACCAGCAACTGAACTGCTGATTTTAATTATTCTTTCATGTACTGACCATGTAGTAATTCATATGGTAAACTCTAATGAATGAAAAGTGGGTATGAAGGACATCTGTACTTTCTTGGAATGTACTCAACACTAAGTGTAAAAATAGTTGTTATTTATATACCTCTGAATTTGGGGTTTATCGTATTGTCACGTCTTTTTGTTGTATGGTTCTAACTGCAGATTCCTCACCTTCAGAATATCCCAAGGTGCTAGACTGAATCTGGAAGACTTAAAAAGCATTGCTCTTCTGCATGCCGATAGGTGGTGCCAGGTGGGTCGGTATTGCCTGTGTTCTGCCCCAGAAGTGATGAGTGAGCCCCATATAACTGCCACCCCTGCATGTCAGTGTCAGTATTTTTCTTGCTCTGCATTGTATGTGGATCAGGAGCTCCCTCCAACGTTTTCCTAGTCATTTAATTTTTTTTTTTTTTTTTTAAATCTTTTTGCCACTGTGCAAGAGAACTATGTCCCCGTCTAAAATGCTGGGTTTAATCATTGTAGAGACTGTCACAAAATAATGTCTGAAAGCCCCCCCACCCCACCCTCTTTCAAGATGTACTTCTAATGTTTGGTTTTGGGGCAGGATTCCAAATCCTGAGATGTGTACCCTTGTGGGTCCAAAGGCAATCGGGAAACGCAAAGCTGCACAGCGCAGAGCACTTAAAAACGACTTAGAAATCCTGTTCCTGCTGGAAGTCAAGGTTTTGGACCAGTTTGTGTTCTCTGAACCATTCCCTTGACAGTCCTTGTCATGGTCTATGACATCTCGTAAATCAAAGAGGAAGCAGGAAAGGGCCAAGTGGGATTTGTTCCACTCCCAGCCTAAGAAGTCGCAAGGATATCAAAGTGCATTTTGGTCTTAATCATGACTCCAAGCTGAGGAGTAGATTCGGCAATCGATCCTGATGCATCCCAAGTTTCCGGGACAGTCAAGGACATCACAAAATATTGAGGCCATGTTGTGAATCCTGGTCAGTTGGCTGGGCAGTTGCCTAGCTCCCTGTGGCGTGCCTTTGGGCCCCAGTGATGATCTGAGGCCTCCAGTCGGGGTCTTATCGACTGGTCCTCACTCAGCACCATCTGTGCCTTCCAAAGCAGTTTCAAATTCCTCTCTGATGTCAAGGCTCACTTCCAGTCAGTCATCAATATTTATGCTGGTCCTTTTAGTATTGGCAATGGTGTTGATGCTGACTGTGCTGGAGGAAGACCCGGCCCCAGTAGTCCTTCCTACTCCAAGGCTAATTCATCTCCACCCCGACCAAGGTTGCTTTCCTAAGTTGTACAGATGCACCTGGTTCCAGTTCAGGCTAGATCAGTCAGATCCGTGTCTTTGCCTCAGCCCAGCGCTCCAACAATCTTTCTTTTCCTACTCTGATCGATCAACCAGCTTTTACAGATGACCATGCAGATGTTGAGATTATTTCCCTCTAGACCGTGATGATGACAATCCATACATGGACTTTCAGGAGGGCAGAGGGTTGGATGCTTCCCTCAATACTGGATTGTGTTTGCCCTCTGGGCCATCAGTGGAAGAGAGTGCCTTCTTTGCTGTGGTGATTGAGATGGGCAGCAAAGGTAGTAGACTTACAGATGCAAAGTATGGAAATCGAAAATAATGTGTTAACAGATGTTTTGTAACCCAGTCAGACGGTCTGTGAGCATTTACCTCCATTCAGTGAGTTATCTGTGAAGCTCATTCATCGAGTGAGACCTGTCACGTCAGTAAACTGTACTGCATGCTGAAGCCACTTGATGAGCAGGAGGATGGAGCCCGATGTGGAAGCAATTCAAGAACTGTTCTCGTTAGTGATTAAAAAGAGGAAAGACTCTGGTGCGAGCACTGGCCATTCCCCTAAGAACACCAGACTTCGTAATTTTTAAAGAGGAAGATATGATGTGACTTGTCTAGGTATGCCTAGAGTGGCCTCTTGCCACTGAGACCTGTGTCCCTCTTTGTCTTACTTATGCTGTGCCTGTGAAATCAGGTCGTTTTTGAAGATTTGATTTCTGTTTAGGATACAGGAGTTCCTGCAAAGTATTTACTTAATTGAATAATTCTCTTTTTGTGTCAGTGTCTGCCTTCAGTTACCCATCCTGCAGTAACTTTCCCACTTAATCCACTTCAGCTTTGGAACCATCAGTTTAGATGGCTTCGCTTAAAGAATTTTAGCAGCAAACCACAGTAAGAACTTATGGTGAAATGAACCGTGCCCTGAGCTGTGTCCGAAGGCCTGTAGAATATAGTGTGAGTTGCGCCCAGCTAGTTTTCCTCTCACATTTGCAAGCAATTAAAATTGATGAATTCCTGGAACATTTTTAGAAAAATACTTGTTCAACAACAACATGCTCTTACGGGAATTGGTTTTATTGAGTGCATCTGTTCTCTTGTAGCTGTGACCTTGGAGTTCACACCATCCATCTGAAACAATAGAGGTCTATTGTTCACTGATTTTGTAGCGTGCAGTGTTTTTAGGTTTCACCTGCACGGCGCTTCTGCTGTGCTTTTGAAATATATTGTATTCAATATAAAGCTTAAAAGTGGTTTACATCCCGCCCTTACTCATCATTGGTTCCTGTGCTCGTCACTTACTTTCCTAGGTTTCTATTGGCTGAAACATATTTCCTGCATTTACCAATGCTTGTTTCCCTTGTGCGTTTCTCTTAGCAGTATCCCGTGGGCCAAGTACTCATTCTCATCATCTTTGGTGGGTGGAACTTCTTTTATTATGTTAAGGCTCCACAACATTTGTTTACCTTTACTCATTTTCCCATGGTTTTGCGCATTTAGAGCATCCATTTACAGCGTCCAGCTGCATGTGTTTCAAGCGTGCTTGTGGGCTGCATTTTTTTATATAACGCCTTTCAAGTAATCTCGTGGCAGCACACATTTAACCCCTTCGCTGCCAGGCATTTTCCCCCTCCTGTGCTGAGCCTTTTTTTGGCTATTTGGGGCAGTTCGCGCTTAGGCCCTCATAACTTTTTGTTCACATAAGCTACCCATGACAAACTTGCGTCCTTTTTTTCCAACATCCTAGGGATTCTAGAGGTACCCAGACTTAGTGGGTTCCCTTGAAGGAGGCCAAGAAATTAGCCAAAATACAGTGAAAATTTCGTTTTTTAAAACAAAATGGGAAAAAAGGGCTGCAGAAGAAGGCTTGTGGTTTTTTCCCTGAAAATGGCATCAACAAAGGGTTTGTGGTGCTAAAATAACCAGCTTCCCAGCTTTCAAGAACAGGCAGACTTGAATCAGAAAACCCAATTTTTCAACACAAATTTGGCATTTTACTGGGACATACCCCATTTTTACAATTTTTTTGAGCTTTCAGCCTCCTTCCAGTCAGTGACAAAAATGTGCGTGAAACCAATGCTGGATCCCAGAAACCTAAACATCTCTGAAAAGTAGACAAAATTCTGAATTCAGCAAGGGATCATTTGTGTAGATCCTACAAGGGTTTCCTACAGAAAATAACAACTGAAAAAGAAAAATATTGAAATTGAGGTGAAAAATAAATAAACTTTTCTCTACGTTTTACTCTAACTTTTTCCTGCAATGTCAGATTTTCGAAAGCAATATACCGTTACGTCTGCTGGACTCCTCTGGTTGCAGGGATATATAGGGCTTGTAGGTTCATCAAGAACCCTAGGTACCCAGAGCCAATAAATGAGCTGCACCCTGCAGTGCGTTTTCATTCTATACCAGGTATACAGCAATTCATTTGCTGAAATATAAAGAGTGAAAAATAGCTATCAAGAAAACCTTTGTATTTCCAAAAAGGGCACAAGATAAGGTGTTGAGGAGCAGTGGTTATTTGCACATCTCTGAATTCCGGGGTGACCATACTAGCATGTGAATTACAGGGCATTTCTCAAATAGATGTCTTTTTTACACACTCTCTTATATTTGGAAGGAAAAAATGTAGAGCAAGACAAGGGGCAATAACACTTGTTTTGCTAATCTATGTTCCCCCAAGTCTCCCGATAAAAATTATACCTCACTTGTGTTGGTAGGCCTAGCGCCCGCGACAGGAAATGCAACGTAGACACATCACATTTTTTGAAAGAAAACAGAGGTGTTTTTTGCAAAGTGCCTACCTGTAGATTTTGGCCTCTAGCTCAGCCGGCACCTAGGAAAACCTACCAAACCTGTTGCATTTTTGAAAACTAGAGACCTAGGGGAATCCAAGATGGGGTGACTTGTGGGGCTCTGACAAGGTTCTGTTACCCAGAATCCTTTTCAAACCTCAAAATTTGGCTAAAAAAAACACATTTTCCTCACATTTTGGTGACGGAAAGTTCTGGAATCAGAGGAGCCACAAATTTCTTTCCACCCAGCGTTCCCCCAAGTCTGCTGATAAAAATGATACCTCACTTGTGTGGGTAGGCCTAGCACCCGCGACAGGAAATGGCCCAAAACATAACGTGGACACATCACATTTTTTCATAGAAAACCGTGCCTACCTGTGGATTTTGGCCTCTAGCTCAGCCGGCCCCAAGGGGGGCAGAAATGGCCTAAAATAAATTTGCCACCCAACCTCCCCCCGGGAGCGACCCTTGCCTACGGGGTCGCTCCCCCTGCGTGACATTGGTGCCAAAAAATAAATCCCCGGTGCCTAGTGGTTTCTGCCCTCTTGGGGGCAGATTGACCTAAAATCGGCCAATCTGCCCCCAAGGGGGGCAGAAATGGTCTAAATACAATTTTCCCCCCAGGGGAGCGACCCTTGCCTATTGGGTCGCTCCCCATCTCTAAAAAAAAAAAAAAAAAAAAACACACAAAAAAATTTGCCCTGGCGCCTAGAGGGCTTCCAGCGCGATGGGGGAGACCCTGTGACAAATCAGCTCGCGCGCTGACGTCACGGGGGGGGGGTCGGGGGTGGAAGGGGAAGGGCTTCCCCTTCTATCCCTGACTTGGGGGGGTGGGGGTGGAACCCCACAGAGGGAGCGCTAGCAGCACTGTGCCTCAGGACGTAACCATTATGTCCTGGGCACAGAACCGGTTAAAGCTTGCTTGTGTTTTTTTTTAATTTTTTTTTTTTAAAGCCGGGACACTGTCCAGAGTCACAGGATGGTGAAGCAGCGCTGAGACGCAAACAGTTTGTTCCTTTGATCCGAAGTTGGCTGCACTCACCATAGCACCACATCATTCTTCCCTCTCCCTTCTACTGTTCTCCGTTTTGCAGTTCTACTCCAGTTTTCATTTACCTTGGCCAGTTTTACCAGTTACTATGACAGTGTTAATAGGGGTTTATCAAGGTGGAATGTTTCCATGGCTCATTGGACAGTTCTATGGCATGTTATATTAAACGCATGTTTATTTAGCAACCATGTTCAATACAGATGGCAGTCTGAAATCAGTTTTGAAGGGGAATCTTTCATCCTAACACTTTCTTGATTGGGGAAAAAAAAAAGAAAATTATTTACTCTTTGGAATGTCCTCCGAGGACCACACAGCAGCATTCCTGCAAAGGCAACCCTTCAATCAGAATGACTTTTAGTTGTGAATAGACCACACTTTGGGGCTAACTGAATATTTATTGTTCAAACATAAGAACTTTCAGACAAACGTTTTAGGAAATCTGAATTTGTTTAAAGCTCTCCATGTTTTATCTCAACCAGTTTCATTGCAGAATAATGCTGTATGAATAAATAAATATCTGGACAGTGGTGTGGACTACACAATTGAGATTTGGCATTCAATGTGTTTTTATTTTATTGGTCCAGTTTTAATGCATCACACCTGCACATGGAATGTCTTCTGTCTTTTCAATAATTATCATGAAAAATGTTTTACAGTCTCTGTGGCGTTGGTTGTGCTCAATTTGTCATGCGCACTGCTTCCTTATAGATGTCTCAAGGAAATGGCATTGGCATGTGCAAGATAAGAGGTCAATCCAGATGTGCCTTTAAAAGGAAATGAAAGAAATTATTAAGAGAAAAAAATATTCTTCAAGGAGTTCCAAAGGAGTTCCAAATGGACAGTGAAACTGTGGTCATAAGTTACAAACCAGTTTACTGTCTGGTGTTTGACGCATTCCAATAAAAATCAAAGGGCTTCCCAACCGCAAAAGAAATTCACAAAACCACAATTACAGAATCAGCATTCAAGGTTTAAGAAACGTATTACTGATCCAGTCTTAACTCAGAAAAATATATTTTATTTGTGTGGTACTACTGGATTCTAAAATCTGGTGGAAGTAAAAATGCTTAGTTAAGATCATCAATTTAACAGGCATTTGAAGTATGTCTAGGTTTACCTAGGAAAGTAATCTTTTTTTGGAAAACACAGTTTGGGATTACATTGTACGGATTACAGTTTTGTTGTACTGAAAGCAAAGACTTGGACTACAAAGCAGATAGGATAATTTTTCTAAAAGGCTAATTTCATGACTTGTTTGCTAATGGGCGCTAGTAAAATGTTTGACAAACACAACCAATATGTTGTAAATTATATAAATCAAGCAGTTTACATGATAAAGCCTAATGCCATCTTCTCACAAAGCGTCATCTCTGAATTTCGAAGAAGACCCATTTCTACGTCAAGGCTCTTCCTTATTCCCTTAATCCTGTCACTACTTTTCTTTCCTCTGACTCTTTTTTTACGTCGCAGTCTCCCAGACAGAGCAGCTGTCTTGTTTGCGAAATATATTTTGGGGGCATTCAGAAAGCTGAACGAAGAATGTATTCTGCCCGTTGCTTGCCATTGGCTTTATCCTATGTAGCGCATTTCCTGTATTACATTTGCTGGTTTTATTTGTTTTAGGCTGTCCAGCTTTAGTTTGTACATTCCCTTGCCCAAACATTATTTACAGTATCCTTCTGAGTGCTCCATTTCTGTAAATAGGTCTGTAAATTTTGTTGTCTCTCATTTGCTGTGCATTTAAAGACTGAGGTCAAATGTCAGGTCAGGTCTTCTGAGGGGCTTGTTTACTTTTCTTTGTCTGGCTTCAAATTTAAGAGTATTTATCTTGCTGGATGCTGGGGGTAGGACAGATTTTTTTCTAGCACACAACAGTGTTTAAATAAACTATGTAAGTATTTAAGAATATGAAGCACATTTTATTTGTGAAGTGTGTTGGAAACAAATACTTTTAATATGATCAAAACAAACATTACACTAGGTGATGCAATTTCCACTCGTTTTCATCTGTGCACTGTATAGTTTTATTCGTAGAACAGTATGTCTGTGCAGATGTAGTGGTCATTTCAATTGAAAAAAAAATGTGTTGTTTGTAACTGCAATGTGCTCCCACACAATGAAAACTCCACTCATCTCCACTCTACACCGTGCCATACTCTACACCACTCCACACCACTTCACTCTGCACCATTCCACTCTACCCTATACCACACTACGCCAGTGCACACTTCACCACTCTACTTTGTACAACTTCACGCCACTGTACTCTACACCACTTACTTTGCACAACTCCACGCCTTTGTACTCTACACCACTGTGCACCACTGCACTCTATGCCAATGCAGTTTACGTCGATGCACTCAAAGCCAATAGGTTTTGCCCTTTGTCCATACCATGGGGATTTTTTTTTTTTTTAAACCTCGTGTTATATTGCAGAGCAACTCAACTGCTCAGCTATATGTTTAAAAAAAAAAAAAAAAACATTGACCGCCTCAATAGAATTCGCGTAGGTGAAACCTGTTGGCTTTGCCAATGCTTGTTTTAATAAGATATTTGACAGACAATTGGCTACAAAAAAAGAAACCTGTTGAAAAATCATAGTTCACTTTTAAGCGGTTTTGTTTAGTTTACAATCTATTGACATTATAGTCTTTTGGAATTATAGCATTTGGAAAATATTATCTCATCTGGTAGTCTCACCTCTCATTGCGCACATCTGTAGAATTCTTCAGCAGCTACCATGCTTAGGCAGCACCTATTGTGCTAGATCATCTTGTTCGCAAAACTGTGATATGCCCTTGTCAAGAGGGAACCATGAGAAGGAATTTGCTCTGATTCTACCTTAGCCATGTTTTTGACTTCAGCACTCGTACGAAATGTCCCTATGACTGAGATCCGCCATGCAGCAAATGGATGCCTCTCCACACCTACTATAAGCTTCATTGCTTGAACTCTGAGTATTGAGTGATGGCCATTTTGCACACTTGATGCTCCTGGATTTCCTTGTCTAACCATTCCATCAAACTCTCCACATGGGATGGGTTACTGTTTTGAAATCTATTCAGCAGATGAGGAATCTACAAGTAGGAGCATCCACCAGAATAAAGTTTACGTTTGCAACAATCCTTCTGGTCAATACTCTTATCCTCACTGACCCCACCCTCCTCCACTTTCTGAAGGCTGGTCACAGGTCTTCAGTAATAAGGTTCCAGGTTAGTTTGTTGCACTGCACTGCCTCTTATTTCACTGGTTACTTATCTCTGCCTCTAATGGCACAGAATGAATGGCTATGGAAATGACGTCAGTGTCCTAGGAAGCGTGCTATGTTGCTCCAGTGACATGAACCTGGCGTCACTTCCAGCACCAAGATAAAGCTAGCACCATGTCTTTCCTGGAGAGCAAGTATGGCACTTGGAGATGTCCTGCAGGAGGAATGTGCAAGCAGATATAGTATCCACCAGAAAGATCAATACTCAAAGGTAAGTAATTAGGCAGTACCAGCGATCTTGCAGAGACTTGTGTGAGTCTTTTGTTATGATTGATTGTCATTGCCGACCATACTTGTCTTTGCTTAATCGTATATCCTTAGTAGATTATATTTCTATCTGTGGTATAGTCCTAAACCCTATGATTTCGCAACACAACTGACCATATGCTCATACAACTCATCTACTCCTAGTTTATAAGTACATGCACTACAATTTTGAGAGTGTAATTTTGGATTCATTAGCAAATGCTGAATTGCTATTTTTTTTATAATATTCACTCTTAGGTTGTTGTTCACCTGTTGCCTCCAGTAGCACGGCTTTCAGTGATAACTAACTGGAGTGCATGCAAATCTTTCTGAAATCCTTCAACATATGCTACTAACATTTTTGTCTACACATCTTGATTAATTTGTACTGTAGTTGACATGTAAAAGGGGTTTTTGAACCTAAAAGCAGTAAAACGGAGAATACCAAGCCTGAACTGGTTGAAAATAAGTTAGGAAAACAATAACTGCTTTTATGATACAGTATAAGTAAATTGCAGATTGGTGCAATTCAGCCCCTGCTCGGAATTTCTGCATAATTTATCAGTTCACTGGTGTCAGCGGAGAACCCTGTCCTCAAGATTTGTGAAAGGGTTCAAGACCAAACCCAAGCCCCCTGCAGGTGATTCTAATGGTTGTACAAACGCTCTGGTGAAGAGGGGCGCCTGTTTAGCTCAATGATTGTTTCCCCTGCGAGCTGTTCTTTTAGAGATATTCTCTTCCCAGTTTTATTGACACTAAACGTGTTTCTACATGCTGTGTAATTGGAATGCTCACTAGATTATCTAATAGGATACCTTAATGTGTTGCACAATTCACATTTGTTCAGTCTCTTTTAAGGAGTTCCAGAAAAGATTAACCTGAGGTGCAAGTCCATGAATAAATCGAGCACCTGTGGGGTGCAAATGTTTGATTACTGTTTGTACTTAAACATGATCAGAATGTGAGAATAGTTTGGTTGAAAGCTTTTTTTATGTTACAGGTTTGTAAGCTCTAAAATATGCCTATTCTGTTCTTTTGCAGGTCAGCATGGATTACATCTTCTTGTTCGTTTTGTTAGGAGGTACGCTTCCATTTCTTGATGCGAACAATGGCACCACGGGTAGGTAGTTTGCATTTTTTGAAAAATATTTGAATATTAATTGATAAGCTAATTGTATGTAAAATTATAAGTAATCATATTTCCAGACACAATATAGTAGAACTAAAAACCTTTTAACTACAAACTTGACTAAATTATTTTTGTGTTGGTCTTACCAGCTTCATGTTATGCAAAAAACTCATAATATAAATGAATATTTATAGAGAAGCTTTTGATCGAACCATCTTTTTTGTTCATCTGCTGAAATGTACATGACATTTTACTTCTGTCACCATTGTGTATGACTTAGAACAACAGTTCAGCACTCTATAACCATTTGGTGCCTTCATTTTGAGTGATTGCATTTTGCCAATATACATCCTCCTAGTAGATAGCCTGCCATTTTTTGAAGAGTGAAGGCATTTGTAGTTAGCCATGACTGATAGAACCTATGCATGTTAAGGAGTTATCACAGTCTTGATTAGCAATCAGGATACTTACTGAAACCTGCAGTAGTGACTATTCATCATATACCGTCATTGGTAAAGTTGAAAGAATTTAATTTCTTTTATATGCAAACAGAAACAAGCAAAATTTACTGAGAAAGTACCACCAATCATAAAAGGAAAACGTTGATCAAACCTTAAAACAAATGCCCCAGACATTCAAGTGAGCTGTATTTATCCTTAAACATGTTAGATACCCTGATTGCTTAAAAAAAAAAAAAAGCCCGATACCACTGTTTTATATGGGGTCTCAATATGCACTGATTGCTATACTGATTAAAAGAAGAGTGGAAAAATAGGGATAAGAGACTTGTAATATAGCCTAGAAAAATTAAGTACAGGGAGTGCAGAATTATTAGGCAAATGAGTATTTTGACCACATCATCCTCTTTATGCATGTTATCTTACTCCAAGCTGTATAGGCTCGAAAGCCTACTACCAATTAAGCATATTAGGTGATGTGCATCTCTGTAATGAGAAGGGGTGTGGTCTAATGACATCAACACCCTATATCAGGTGTGCATAATTATTAGGCAACTTCCTTTCCTTTGGCAAAATGGGTCAAAAGAAGGACTTGACAGGCTCCGAAAAGTCAAAAATAGTGAGATATCTTGCAGAGGGATGCAGCACTCTTAAAATTGCAAAGCTTCTGAAGCGTGATCATCGAACAATGAAGCGTTTCATTCAAAATAGTCAACAGGGTCGCAAGAAGCGTGTGGAAAAACCAAGGCGCAAAATAACTGCCCATGGACTGAGAAAATTCAAGCGTGCAGCTGCCACGATGCCACTTGCCACCAGTTTGGCCATATTTCAGAGCTGCAACATCACTGGAGTGCCCAAAAGCACAAGGTGTGCAATACTCAGAGACATGGCCAAGGTAAGAAAGGCTGAAAGACGACCACCACTGAACAAGACACACAAGCTGAAACGTCAAGACTGGGCCAATAAATATCTCAAGACTGATTTTTCTAAGGTTTTATGGACTGATGAAATGAGAGTGAGTCTTGATGGGCCAGATGGATGGGCCCGTGGCTGGATTGGTAAAGGGCAGAGAGCTCCAGTCCGACTCAGACGCCAGCAAGGTGGAGGTGGAGTACTGGTTTGGGCTGGTATCATCAAAGATGAGCTTGTGGGGCCTTTTCGGGTTGAGGATGGAGTCAAGCTCAACTCCCAGTCCTACTGCCAGTTCCTGGAAGACACCTTCTTCAAGCAGTGGTACAGGAAGAAGTCTGCATCCTTCAAGAAAAACATGATTTTCATGCAGGACAATGCTCCATCACACGCGTCCAAGTACTCCACAGCGTGGCTGGCAAGAAAGGGTATAAAAGAAGGAAATCTAATGACATGGCCTCCTTGTTCACCTGATCTGAACCCCATTGAGAACCTGTGGTCCATCATCAAATGTGAGATTTACAAGGAGGGAAAACAGTACACCTCTCTGAACAGTGTCTGGGAGGCTGTGGTTGCTGCTGCACGCAATGTTGATGGTGAACAGATCAAAACACTGACAGAATCCATGGATGGCAGGCTTTTGAGTGTCCTTGCAAAGAAAGGTGGCTATATTGGTCACTGATTTGTTTTTGTTTTGTTTTTGAATGTCAGAAATGTATATTTGTGAATGTTGAGATGTTATATTGGTTTCACTGGTAATAATAAATAATTGAAATGGGTATATATATTTTTTTTGTTAAGTTGCCTAATAATTATGCACAGTAATAGTCACCTGCACACACAGATATCCCCCTAACATAGCTAAAACTAAAAACAAACTAAAAACTACTTCCAAAAATATTCAGCTTTGATATTAATGAGTTTTTTGGGTTCATTGAGAACATGGTTGTTGTTCAATAATAAAATTAATCCTCAAAAATACAACTTGCCTAATAATTCTGCACTCCCTGTATAGGCTTAAGTTGTCGGAGCTAATGGAAGGTATGTGTAATGTTATTGATAAAGAGAGATGGAGCTATTGAGAAGTGCATAATCCTGACATGCTTAAGTGAGTAAGATTAACTTTAGATATTGTGAGGAATGGTATTAATGAGAGGCTGTTCAGCAAGGTTTTTTCTAGAAATATCTATCAGAGGGTGATCCCTGTTCTAGCTATTTAGCCAACGTAAACCCTGATTGAATAAGAAAGCTATTTGGTAGTTTAAAAAAAAATTCCAGGTTCACTACACCCATTTCTTTTGGTAAACTTTAGGAAAATACAAAGTTTCTTACTATTCCAAAGCAAATTATTAATGAGTATACGGATTTTCTTCTGCTTAATAATGAGTATGCTTCCCCCCCCACCCCCGCAAATGACTGGGGGCGGAGCATACTAATCAAGTAGTTGATTATGGCTGTGACAGTAATTTTTTTTACATCCTAGTTTTCCCCAACAAATTAGAAAGTTTGGATACCAGCCATCCCGTACTTTGATCTTAAGTGCTTCACTTATTTGTTATGCATTCTACTATGCCATCATTTAAATTCTAAATCCGATATTTCAAAATCTTTGATTGACAGCTGATGAATCAGTTACATAAAACATTTGTTACACGATGCTTAGAGGCTGCCCTTCGGATTTATGTCTGTTAAAAGTAGCCTCATACTAAGGCATATGTACAAATGGTCTCCATTAAAGCATATATTGAAGTACCTTCATCTTTGCTAAAAGTGAAGTTGTAGTCCACGTAAGCTGCAGATTTGAAAGTAAGATTAAGAGAGACACAAGTATATTTGGGTTAACATTAATTGTGAGAAGGGGGTTCAATTGTATGAAGAGAGATGGCGAAAGAGGACAGACTGCGTTGCCTAATGCCTTAATGCACTAGGAAGGAGTTAGAGATCAGACTTTCTGCTTTTACTCTTGCCTAGGGATTAGAGTGAAGCCCCAGTCATTTTAATGAAATTTGGGCCAAGGTTTGCTTTTTCTAGCCTTGATTTAAGAAAGGACCATGCAGCGTTGTCTGAAGCCTTTTTTGCATCTAATACGATTGCTGCTACTGATGATGATTGAAAGTTTTGCAGCTTTTATTATGTGGGAGAAGGATGGGTTATCGCTGGATCATCTGCCTTTTGTAAATCCTTCTTGGTAAGGGCCAATCAAGAAAGGTAAAAGGGTTTCTAATCTTTTGACTGAGGTTTTTGCAAAGATCTTGCAGTCCAAACTTATCAAGGATATATTTCTGTAGTTGTTAGGCTTGTGTTTTTCCCCACTTTTGACAGCTGATCTCTCCTGTTTTTTCATATAGCCAGAATAGATCTACAAAGCGTGATGCAACATCTTCCCAGAGCATTTTATGAAATTGTGCTATAAACCCAACCGGCTTGGGTGCTCTCCCCACTTTAATGTTCTTTATTATGTCAATGATTTTCTTCTCCATTAATGTGCTTATTTAAACATTATTTTTTGGATTGGAGCAGTTTTCTAAGTAAAATAATTGAGACTTGTCTTTGATTATATACTTTTTGTTATAGAGGTCTTCGTAAATATGTTTGAAAACGTTATTAATTTTTTGTGGGGCTGCATATCTTTTGCCTGTGTTGCCTTTAACCACAATAATATTACTGTTGTGTTTATAATTCAGATATTGAACTAGTATTTTTCCAGCTTTGTTACTTTCGAGTGTTTGGACTGATTCTGGTTGTTGGAGCTAAGAATTATGTTACTCATAATTTTTCTTTATGTGAATAGTAAGTCATCCCCTTAGATTTCCTATATTTTATTTCTAAAGTTTCAACTTCTTCTAATTTGTTTAGATCTTCATTACTGTTTTTATTTAGTCGTCCGATTTATTATGAAACCTCACTGAGTAGACTTAAAGGTAATTCTTCATAGTTTTCTTAACTTGTGTTTTTTTTTTTTTTTTTTTTTTTTTTTTTTTTTTTTTTACAATTTTGGCTTGGTTCTTAGTTCATGCCTCAGTATTTCTGTTATTGGGCACAGCTCCTATTGAATGGTTGTGTGATCTCTGAATGATCTGGTGTAGATCTCTCTTCTATGATATTTGTCCTAATGATGGGATAAGAGTGAAGATGGTAGGGTGTTATTGGTTTTGGTGTGGGAAAGAAAAAAATGTATAGTCTCTATCGTCAGGATGTTTCAATCTCCAGACATCCTTCAGATTGCATTTACTACACAAGTTTAAATGTTTTGTGTGGGGGGGGGGGGACACAGAATTTGAAGCTAGACCAATCTCTCCAGTGTAACAAGTAAATTAAATTCACCTCCCAATATATTTGACTTATTATTCTCAGTCTTGTTAAGCAGGTCATAAGTGACTCTCCAGAAGTTGGCCCCATCTGTGTTTGGTTCATAAATGTTTAGTACAAGAAATATTGAACCACCCTTTGAGAGCTTGGGTAGAATGCACCTGCCTTGATTATCTGTCTTAGTGTGTTTAGCAGTTATGTTGGCTTTGCTAGCTATGAGCGTAAATGCCCCACTTCTCCTTTCAGTAGCTGAGGCACGTATTGCTCTCCTAATCCAGCCACCTCTCATCGACTACCGTTCATTGAGTTTTTCTGAATGTTCATTGAAGTTTTCTTGGCTGAGGAAAGTGTTTTTTGTTGTTGTTTTTTTTTCCCCTTTTTTGTTTTTCTCACCACTTGAATTTGAGCTCAGTGTCCTCCAGTTTGCTTACTGTCTTTTCCGCTGTTTCTCTTTGTTGATCTGTTTGAAATCATTATGCAATTGGAGATGACTGGAATGCAAGAAAACAATGTAAATTTTAGTGTTTTTCTAACACATCCGAAGGCTTTTACAGTGACTTTTTGTTGTAATTGAAGTCTGTTTTTAATTTTGATAGGGGAGATTAGGTTTGGCTGGTCAGCTTTTGTGTGTTTCAATATGTTTCAGTGCTCACTAGTGTTCTTTTTCCAAATATTTTAGTTTTTAGGTAGGATGCCTGCCCCACTTTAACAGGGCATGCTTAGGGAAATGTTCACACCCATTCACTGTCATCAGATGCACTACCCACACTAATGCATTAGTACTTGTTATTTATACTTATTGTTTTGTTCGTGTTTCTGTCGAGAAATTGTACTGGAGGGCGCCAGTCATATAGGCCACCATTTAAAAAAAAAAAAATAACTGTGTGACTTGTTTTGAGCGCCTGTTTTCCGGTTGAGTACCTCATGTTAGGCAATCTCCATGACTACTCAGAGACCCTAGTTATCCACCCACTTTATACTGTTGAAGCATACACTGTGAGTTGACCACACTAATTCTCTGTGCAATGAAACTTAAAGAAGTTCTCTTCCATTCACATCTGTGCACTCCAATATACCAGACTGCTGTTTCTCCTTTTTGTGGCTTATTCTTCCAGTGGGAACTCAGATCAGGTCCATATTTGTTTCACCAGTGATTAGTCTATATGCTTAGGTTTTAACCAGATCATCTGTGAGATACTGAGATCAGCTGTTAAGTGACTCATTAGGGCACAAGTAGTTAGCCAATATAATGGGTGTTATCTTGGGTGAGTGAGAGCGAAGAAGCTGCACTGGGTTTATTTATAACAAAATCACCCTATTGGAATTATTGTACTCCTTTTATTTATTTTTTATTCTGAGCTCCGCTATGGTGGGAGTATGTTCAAAGCTAATAAGTTAGGACTTGTGAATTGAGATCACAGCCGATCAGTTGCACATTTCTCAGCTCTCCTGTCTCTTCACCTTTTGGCCATGTATCGGGTGTCTCTATATTGCTTGGCTTGTTTCTATAATCTACACAGTAGCTGGATAAAGTTGTACCTTATTAGTGTCCTTGTCCACTGACATTTACTCACAGTTCTTGTGCTGACCTGGTACCCTTAAGGACATTTGAGTCTTGCTTACTTTGGCCATGCATTCTCTATCCCAGTATCACAGCACCTCTTGGCAGCTGCACATAGTGAATAATTCCCTGTTCAACACTTCTTTCTCACCAGAAGGGTCCAGGCTAATTCCCTGGCGACTCAGGGACTTAGTATTTGATTGTGTTTCCATTTGTGAGCTGGTGTCAGGGCCTGGACTGAGAGCGATACTTCTTAAGGGATGGAGCTGCCTGATTAGGCAACCATATTCCACTCCTGCCAACCTATACCTCCGAGCTTTGGCTTGTTTAGCCTACGGAAAGTAAGCGTGCAACGTTAGAATAGCAAACGTATATGTAGCCATATACATATAATGAAATCATGCCACCGTTCGTCAGGCATTCTTCATTTGTTTAAGCACTTGCATCTGACTTGAGAGGTACATCTAGTAACTCCTTGAGGTACTGCACCTCTGTGAAATACTTTTCAAGAAGTTGATCTTGACAAAGAGGGGTCCATCTAGTAACAACTTAGAGTACTGTTATTATGAATGTCTTGTTAGACCTATGATTTGCACAAAAAAAGAAACTGGAGGGCACAGGTCTTTTTTTTAGACTTCTTTGTTCATATGTCATGATGTACATTTTGCTTTCTCCCACCTCAGTACCTAACATGGGCTAATTAATGGCTAACCCAGTTAATCCATTGGCTGTCTTCTTTTTAAAAAGCACTGTTAACTTGTGCACCATTATACATCCACATACAACTAGATCCACCAAGATTTAATTTGCAAAGTCTTTATGTACTTATCTGTGACTGGTACTACGTATTCAAGGTAGTAATCAGCCTTTCATAACAATCGGGATATTTATTGTAGCTGCAATATTGACTTATGCACAGATGTGAGTTTTTTTCCTTACACAAAACAAGCACACATTGTTATAGTATCAAATGTGTATTTGCAGACATACGGTGAAGCCATGCCCCCTCAGCTTGTGAAGACTTAATGCACTTGAATCTGACTAGGGATGGAGTCTAGTAATGCCACATGCTACTTCAGATTTGCAAAAGACTTGTCCAGCAGTTGCTTCTGACACAAGAGGGACATTTTGTAACATCTTGCACTGCAGCTGTGTGTGTGTGTGTGTGTGTGTTTACACACACACACACACACACACACACACACACACATAGTATAATATGATGGTAAAGCCTTTTTGTTCATTGATTGTTCAGCTGTCCACATTTAGCACACCGCTCTGGGCAATTGGAAAGTACAGTTTTGTGGTGCACATATATGTACCCCCCTCACCCTTCATCCATCTGGGTAATATCTATGAAGGCACAATACATTAACAACTGACTGGTAGCACCTGTGCATATTGTCGTGTCATCACAGCCTTTCATAACAATCAAGATATTGGAGAGCTGCAGTACTGAATTTAAATCAGCTTGGATATATTTACAGCCTATTGAAAACCCACTAAAATCGGCTTAATTAAGAATCTTCAGGCACTTGCATTTGACTTGAGTTGCATTGAGTAGTGTCTTATTGTACTGCAGCTTCTGATGAATACTTAAAACTATTGATTCTTCACGTAAGAGTACTCCCCAGATGCCAGACAAGTTCTAGAAACATTTCTCCAGCTCTGCTCCCATTTGCTGTGCAGCTCCACGTTTTCTCCATACTGCCTCGGAAGTGATAAAGCGGAGCTCCATTTAAGGGCCGCACATGCATGAAGTCAGTTCCTTTCTTTCATTCTATGCCTTCCAAAGTGGATCCAATGTTCCTCTCCCAATTTTGTTTGTTTTCTCTGTCAAATTCCAGTGTGCTAGGGAACCATGTTCCCCTGAAACCTACAGGTTTCAAACCATGCCTTGACTGCAGAAAACACATTTTGATAACAAACCCTTGTGAGTTGTCTTCTCTGGTGTCTCGGCTTCACCCATGATTCAGTCATGCATAAAGGACCCCTCATGCACCATCTGGGACTGGGAGGCAAAGCTGTATGTTGCTGAAAAAAAGAAAAAATTGTGGCCTTTGAGCACATACTAACCTAAGTCTGGGATGCAGATTATTCCAGTTCTGAGGCCTTTTTCCACGAGCGATCTGCTTCACTCTCAAAGTCCTTTAAGTCCAACATTGTCCAAGCGCAAACCTAAAAGAGTGAAGCAGGACTCAATCCCCATTATCCACGATTCGGAACCTAAAGAGAAGGTGTGAGGGAATCATAATATCAGTCATTCAATCTTGAGAGGTCTCTGTTTGCAAAATCTACTCAGCTGATTCTGGTGTGCTAGAGTTTCCCACGCCATAGGTGATGACACACCAGATTACTGCCTTTAAGAAGGCCATACTGCTAGATTTCTGATGGATACAACTACCTGTGGATTCCTCACCTTATGAATTCGATCCTTGCGCCAGCATCCGCCAGCAAACCACAAGGAACTGAAGAGGCCCCCCAGTAGGTGTTTACCACTGGTGAATCCTTCCTCTGCACCATCTGACCCCCCCGTGGCCTGACTCTTGCCCTGCATCACCTGCAGTACAAGCTTCCACTCTTGCTGCAAGACCTGCGCTGTGCCCTTCCACATCGACATGGATAGCAAAATCTCTGATCCAAGGCTAGTACTGATGTCTGACACCAAACTGATTTCAGCTTTATCTCAACCTGTATCATGTTATAAGATTTCCAAAACGCAGTTGGTCTTCATACTGCCTGGCTCTGATCCAGTGTCTCTATGGACATGCCAGCAGAGGCTGTTATCGTTTTGGCTCCGAATCTGACCAAGTGACTCCCCCAGAGATGAGGATGAGGGTGAGGATGGAAAGAGTTTCTCCTATCACATTATACAAATGATAACTTCTACAATTTACAAGAGGCTAGTTGGGCTTGAACCCTTCCCTGAAGCAGTGTTTGATAACCACTTGGCCACCAACAGAAGAAAGTGCCTCTCCTCGTTTGCACTTGTGATCTGGAGGGCAGCTGAGGTCCTAGATTCACATGTCAATCAAGGCCAAAACAAATGTCCTTAGACATTTTGCAGCCTGGGACAGCTGCATCTGAGACTTTGCTCCCTTTTTGACAAGGACTTTACTGATACCTTGTTTGCCTCCTACACGAAACCCTGCTCCTGTCCACTGGTGAATAAGCAGGTGGCCAAGTGTCGGCCTAGCACATAGCGATGCTTATTTTTCTTCCTAATCATTCTATTACAGAGAGCCTTATGGTGCAGACTTCAACCAGTAAAGTGAATCCCAATTCATTCCCCAGAACTCCTCTCAGTAGGGAATTCAAAAGGGTTGAGTCTCTTGATATGTTTGTGTTTTCCTCTGCCAGTCTTGCATTGTGGTCAGTTAATGCTATCTGCCTGTTTGGTTGCTACACACCATACCCTGTGGAACATGGTGAGCAAGATCTTGCTGACAGCCCCAAAAGACGTTCGGACTCTGGCTAACAAAATTAATAACGAGGAAAATGCGGTCTAAAATTTTATCTGCGCATGCCTAGGGCAGTTGACACCAATATTATGCTTCCCTGGCATGCATGGATCCAATCCACAGGATGTTCAAACAGTGTGCAATTTCTGTCATTGATATGCCTTTTGAGGGCTCACTTAGAGTGCTTTGGAGCAGTTTAAGGAACGTGAAGCCACAGTGCTTTTCAGTGGTCTGTTCTGCACTTCCAAGCCCTTTTTCAGTCAGTCAGCATGTGTCTAACAGGCAGCATGCACGCTAGCAGGGGCTTCAGTCCTCCCATTGCCCAGCCCATGTTGCAACAGCTATCAAGCCGCTTTAGTTTGCCCTTGGTGGCGCATGTGCAGCATGACTGTGCCCTACCTTTTCTTTTAGCCTTTTCAGGTAGTGCCTCGAGACCCTCACGGGTGAGGAGCCACGCTTTACAAATACTGATTGATTGATTCATCGAAATATTATCCTGCAATATTAGAGAGGATTTTAGGAAAGCACCTGTCCATTCTTCTGAAGGAAGTACTAGCGTCACTCTCAGTGGGTGCTACTAAGAGGCTACCTGACTCTGAAATAGGAGAGGGTTGTTACTCATTAATTGCTTGTGCTGGAAGAAGAAGGTGTTCCTCAAACCTACTTTGCT